>NC_080042.1:54490502-54800502 GCF_012489685.1 Lotus japonicus | reverse complement strand
TTCATATCACAGAGTAAGTATGCTAAAGGGTTAGTCAAGAAGTTTGGCCTTGAAAAGGCTGGTCACAAGAGAACTCCTGCTGCTACACACATTAAACTTTCCAAGGATGAGCAGGGGGAAGATGTTGATCAAAGTCTCTATAGAAGCATGATTGGAAGCTTGCTGTATCTCACTGCTAGCAGACCAGACATCACTTTTGCTGTCGGAGTTTGTGCTAGATATCAAGCAGCTCCTAAAGCAAGTCATCTGCTTCAAGTCAAGAGAATTATCAAGTACATCAATGGCACAAGTGACTATGGTATTCTCTATACTCATGATACAAATTCCTCCTTAGTTGGATTCTGTGATGCAGATTGGGCAGGTAGTGCAGATGATCGAAAGAGCACATCTGGTGGATGTTTCTTCTTAGGGAATAATTTGATTTCATGGTTTAGCAAGAAGCAGAATTGTGTCTCATTGTCTACAGCTGAAGCAGAATATATTGCAGCAGGAAGTAGTTGTACTCAACTCATGTGGATGAAGCCAATGCTGAAAGAGTATGATGTTGAACAGGATGTCATGACATTGTACTGCGACAATCTCAGTGCAATTAATATTTCTAAAAATCCCATACAGCATAGCAGGACCAAGCATATTGACATTAGACATCATTTTATTAGAGACTTGGTAGAGGATAAAATTGTTAATTTGGATCACGTTACAACTGACAAGCAATTGGCTGATATTTTCACAAAACCCCTTGATGCAATCACTTTTGAAAAATTAAGAGGAAGTCTAGGGATTTGTCTTTCTGATGCATAGCAATTAGCATGCTCCAGTGTGTTAACGGCTAGTTTATTCTTGGTCATCATTAACTGCCGTTGTGACATCAGCAGAGAGAAAGTTACTTCATGGTTCACTTATCCTATAACTATCTCCAACGGGCAAATTGTGTTCTCTCAACCGCTTGTGCATCTATCTTCTTCAAGATTTATCATCTCTCATTTGCAATTCTGTTTCGTTGTTCTGTACTCTGTTTGTAATTGCTCTCGATTCATCATGTCTCAAAGTTCAGGAAAGAAGGAATCTGTCAAGGCCAAGATTGAAAGAACTGCTAAAGGAGTCAAGTGTATGGGTTTGAAGAGTGATTCTTCTCAACCATCTTCTGTGTCCAAGAAAGCTCCCAAGAAGATGAGATCACGAAACCCAACGTGTAAGGTCTACAAATCACAGGTCAAGAATAGCAAAGCTCCGAATGTTCCTATCCTTGAGGATGTTCCTGACGAAGAGAAAATCAATGATGAAGATTCTCCTGTGAAATCGCCCCCTGATGTTGTGCCTGATGTTGAGACATCTGGGTCTAACGAAAGTTCTGCTCAAGAAAATTCTGGAAAGGATTCCACTTCTCATGAAGATTCAGGTGGTGCTACCCAGCCTGATATCTCTGTATCATCCTCTTCTAAGGATGCTGATTCAAAGAATGATAACTCTGCGGGTATCAATTCTGAAGAGCCAATACAGGCTCCAACCTCTGTTCAGGACATCTCTGATGATGCTTCTGATGATCTTCCTCTGACTAAGACTTTTGCTGATAGTGTTGCTGCGAGGATGAAGAAGAAAAGAAGGATTTCTTCTCCTGAAATCACTCCTACTCCATCAAAGAAATCCAGACAGGCCAGTGTGAAGAGTAAGGGAAAGCAAAAGGAAGAAAAGACTCCCACTGAGAAGAGGAAGAGGAAGATTTCAGTTGAAGTTGAAGACTCTGGGTCAGATGTTGAAGTCGGTGTCCAGGACATTCGATCTTCTGAGAAAAAGAAGTTTTCTGGTAAGCATATTCCTCAGAATGTTCCTACTGTTCCTATTGATAGAGTGTCTTTCCACTTAGAAGAGAATGTTCAGAAGTGGAAGTTTGTTTGCAAGAGGAGAATGGCCAAGGAAAGGGAAGTTGGTTCTGATGTTCTTGAATGCAGAGATGTAATTGCACTAATTGAGAAAGCAGGTCTGATGAAGACTATTCAGAATGTTGGAAGGTGCTATGAGAAGCTTGTGAGAGAGTTCTTGGTGAATCTCTCTGTTGATGTTGGACTTCCTGAAAGTGCAGAATTCAGGAAAGTCTATGTGAGGGCTGAATGTGTGATGTTTTCACCTGCTGTTGTCAATCAAGCACTTGGCAGAAGTGCTCTTGAATTTGTTGATGAAGAAGTGCCCATGGATGATGTTGCCAAGGAGCTTACTGCAGGTCATGTGAAGAAGTGGCCCAGCAAGAAGTTGTTGTCTACTGGGAATCTCAGTGTGAAGTATGCTATCCTTAATAGGATTGGTGCTGTGAATTGGGTTCCTACTCAACATACTTCTGGTGTTTCTGCAACGCTTGCCAAATTGATATATAGGATTGACAAGTCTATTGCGTTTGATTTGGAACTTTTGTGTTTGAGCAGACACTGAAGCATGCTGATACTTGTGCTGTGAAGCTGCCTGTTTCATTTCCTTCACTTCTTACTGAGATAATCCTAAAGCAACATCCTCAGATTCTGAGGGCAGATGATGTGGCTATGTTTCGTGGAGTTCCAATCACTTTGGATCACCGTTTGTTTATGGAGCCACATGTTCTAGACATTGCCTTACCAACCAGCAGAACATCTGCTCCTCCTGTGACTGAGTCTGGCACTCAGGCCATAATTGCTGAATTACTAGAAGTCTCCAAGGCTTTGCAGGAGACAATCAGGGTGAGCACTGCCAGGAAGCTCAAAGTTGATGCATTGCTACACAAGCTTCAAGAAGAAGAACGTCAAGGTGGTGAGCACAGTGCTGCTGCTACAGCTGCTCAGAAAGCGAGTAATGAAGAGGGGGAAGGATCTGAAGAAAGAGCCGAAGGGTCTGGGAAGGATTCCAGTTATGAAGACTAGTTTGTTTTGTTTTTGATGCACCCTTTGCAAATTTGTGCTAAAAAGGGGGAGTAGTTGTTTGTGTTTTCAGATGTTTTGAAAATGTGGTTTCAGATGTTTGAAGGTCTATGATCAGATGTTTGTGTTCTCAGATGGGTGAAGATTAAGTTTTTCAGATGTTTAAGTGTTCAGAAGTTTGTGAATAGTATTCAGATTTTTGAGTTTTCATAAGCTTGTGAAGACCTGTGTTTCTACTGTGGAGTTGCTTCTGTCTCGGCTATGTATGTTCTGATAGTGTTAGCATTGATCTGTTTAATTTGAAGACAAGTTCAAGACAATGGCTATGTTTGTTTCAAGAAGCATGTTCTGATAGCAGTTTTTTTTTTCTGATGGTATTACTTCTGAAACGTTGCTTCTGAAGCATTACTTCTGATACGTTACTTCTGATAGTAGTGCTTCTGATCATGTGCTGCCAGCTTCTGATGGTAGTATTTCTGATACGATGATGTTCAAGCTAATCTATTTTGGTGTCATCATGTGCTAAGGCTGATTGTACTTCTGGTTGTGTGTTTGTGCTGCTAAGTGGTTTGTTCCGACTATGCCTTCTGAAGTATGGTAGTTGGTTGTGTAGATGTATCAGTTGAGGGGGAGTTCGGACTAAGGGGGAGAATTGTTTCTCTAGTTATTATCCTCTCTGATTGTGAGTTGTTTTAGACAGAATTTGACAAAGGGGGAGATTGTTGGAACATGTTGCCATGCATTTTGTCAAAACAACCGATTGTCGAAGCAGATGCCGTGGCATCTGATCTCGTGTAGCTAGGGCATCAGTCCTCAGCTTGTGTTTCTGTTTGTGGGTCCTCTGAAGATTTATTCAAGATATGTTTTTTGAGTTACTTGAGGAACAAGTAGCTATCGAGAAGGGTTTATTTGTTGGGTTGTTATTTGTTGAAACAATCTTTGTTAAAATATTGGTTTCTATCTTTACTTGTGCAATAAGAAACCGAATCTCTCAAGATTGCGTTTTGAATTGCTGTTACTGCAATCTGTATCTTCGGCCCGTGCCAACCCTAAAGCCCAAGCTACCGCTGCTGAAGTCTATAAAAGGATGAAGACCTAAAACATGAAGGTGTCGAAGCTGATAGAGAGAGATCGAGTGTTTTAGGATTTGTTAATTGTGCTTTGTCCTTTGTTAGTTGTGAATCTGTCTTTGGTCACTGGTTCTATAAAGCAAAGAGAGATTATGTGTGTTTGATTGCGTTCAAACTCTACTTGTTCATTGTGTTCACCAATCACTGTGGCAGTGATTGAGAGAAAGTGAGAGGGGCTCTCATACTTAGGTTGAGATTCTAAGTAGAAATACACTGGGTAGATTAGGTAGTGAACTATGAACTGAGTTGTTCATGAGTGTCTGTAATTCCTGAATCTTGAGATAGTGGATTTCCTTTCTTTGGGTGCAAACCCTCCAGACGTAGGTGAAAGTTTTCACTGAACTGGGTTAACAATTACTGTGTGTTATTGTTTCTGTTGTTAAGTTTTGTTTTACTGTTAAGCGGTTGTCGAACCTCTTGTCCCAGCATCGTGCAGGACAATCGTATCAGAGGGAACCTGAATTTACAAAGTTTAGGTTTTATCATTATTCAGTATTTCATAGTCCTCGCCTTGGTTTTTTCTGTTTTAAGACACACTTAGCTCTCATGCTTCGAGCTCGGTGTCTTGTGGACTTGTGGACTGGGCGAGACCCCAGGGTCCCTCGCCCAGGAGACTCAGCCTTAGGCGCGGAACATGCCTGGACCTTGGGCCGCTCTCCCCAAGGCCCAACCGGCCCATTTAGACAGATTAAAGGCACGAAGGCCCAACCCCAAATCTATAAATAGGGGACGGTTACCAATCGTAAGGGACTCTTAGCTCATTTGGCAATAACAATATTAAAATTCAGTTATATTTTCTCTCTCTAAGCAGTTATGAGCTCATCTCTCTAAAATCTCCGATCACATTCCACACACTCTTGGCACTATGCCTTGATTCTATGTTCTTGGCGAGAACACTTGCCATTTTTCATTAAAAAATAAATTTCATGAGATAAAGTTAATTGACAA
Source organism: Lotus japonicus (assembly GCF_012489685.1). Classification (NCBI taxonomy): domain Eukaryota; kingdom Viridiplantae; phylum Streptophyta; class Magnoliopsida; order Fabales; family Fabaceae; genus Lotus; species Lotus japonicus. The sequence goes on along the minus strand of NC_080042.1, from coordinate 54,795,542 downwards.
GTAAAGTAAAATCTAAAGATGTAGTATTTATCTTTAATAACATAATAATAATTTATTGAAATACTTAATCTAGGTCCCACACTTAAAAAAATTTCAATGTACCACCAAATTTACCTATCATTTTTAGATTAATAAAAATATTTTTATTTAAAATGCTAGCAAAATAGGTCATGTAAGACAGGAAAATGATCCTACTACATTGATTTTTTTATATATATAAATGGTAGAACAAATGAGCAAACACCTCCAAACTATCAGGAAGAGCGCTAGTGAGATGTTGGGAAGGTCAACTGAAACTCACTCCTATTTATGAGGACCATGAGAAGTGAGAGTATAACAGAACTTGAGATCAGTTGCGTCAACCCTAGTTGAGCTAAGACATTAATTGAATTTATTTTATACTATATTCCATCTGTTTTGCAAAGATTGTTGTTTTGGACATTCTTTCAATATTCTAAAATGTTTGTTGTTTTAGAAAATCAATGCATTTTTTCTAATTGTTTCCAACTATACCCTCATTTCATACATTTTCTCTCACTTATCATCTTTCATATTAACCAATCACAACTCTTCTCTAGTAACTACATTCTTCTCTATCTAAGTATAGTTAATATTTGCACATGGTACTAGTAAAATTAAAAAATAACACTTTAGTAACATTATACTATTAATAATTGTCATCTCACTCTCTATGCCACAACATTAAACAACAATCTTGTGGAACAGAGGGAGCAAGTGTAACACCCTCTAAACCCCGCGCAATTAATATAGCATAAATCAGAGTAAAATGTATAACACAGAGAGTGTCACACTTATTCTCCAAAACATAAATCAAAACACATGTCATGCTCATAATAAAAGTATAAATTCCAACTTTAATGTCATCATATTATATGCATAGCACAACAGATTTATTTCAATTACAAGATAAAACATAATCAAAAATAAATAAAGAGAGTTCATAAATTATCTCCTAACATCCAGGTGCAATACTAAACGTTTCCCCGTGTTACATAATAGAGCATGACTCTCATCACTAAAAACATATCTAAAGACTAGCTCCTCCAACTAACCCTCGCGAGAAGCTCCATTATACTCGGTACCTGAGTGATGCCGCATAGAACATCATTCCAACAGAAGGGTGAGAACTCATATCATATGGATAAGCATAATAATAAATAATGTAAAAGCTTATCTATGTTCCACATAAATTCTTCACACTTCACTAACAAATAATAAATTATGTAATTTAATATAATCAATCTACTTTACAGATATGACAATACTCCATAATTAACAGCTCAAGTAAAATAAATATAAATGTCTCAAATTACCACAACATCAAATCACTCAAAAATATCACAATTATCATTAATTAGCATCAACAGCTCTCTAAGGCCTAACATAGCAATTTTACAATAACAAATACGACTCATGTGAGACCTGTGCAAATGCATTTGGTACCAAAGTTGTTATCCTTAGCGGTATCACCGCGTCCACTCCAGACAAATAACCACCAATAAAGCCCTCGCTCTAGGCTTCAAAACCACTCCAGTTTTGGGACAAGTCACTAGCCTCCACGAGAACTAGCAAACATTGCCTCTTGTTAACTATGCGGTGTATTGTGCAAAACTCAACTAACATATGCATATTCAGACCATCTCCAAGTCTTAATTATTTTAGCATATTCATCACCAGCTCAACAATTCAAATTATCTCCAATTTCACAAAACACACACTTACATGTTATCAATCACGCAACTTGCAATCACACTAACTTAACAACTTAACACATAACATCAACTCAGAAATAACATCATATAATGAACTATTAAACATATGTAAATTAAATATAATTCATATATAACAGGTTCTGCAACTATTATACAAAAACTGGATTCTTCTTAATTTTCCCCAAAAACTCGTCATCTCCCAGCACCATCCCCTCATGCGCGCACTACCGCGCGCACCATTACCTACATGCGCCACCTCCCTCGCGCGCAACCCTCGGCCTGGCCGCGCGCCACCGCGCCTTGCGCCTCACCACGCGCGCGCAACACATCTTTTTTCGAAAACAACATTTGCATCTAAAATGACTCATTTTATTCAAAACGGTTATAAACTGTACAACAACCTATGCGAATTTTTAAATACCTCAAATACACTTAGAAAATTCCAATATTTTATCATGGTTCCCTATACGCGTTTTGTAAATCCCTGTAAATTTTCAAGTCTAAATTCCAAGTTCAAAATTCAGGAAAATTCTAACACTAACAGCAGTTCGTGAGAAACGAGACAGTTTAACCTATCCTCACTAAAACGCATATAACTCGAGCTACAGACGTCGAAATGACGTGAAACCAGCGGCAAACGTTTTATATCAGAAAGGGCTACATCTTTTATGAAGACTACTTCTTCATATTCGGTCATTAACACAGCTCGAAATAGGGTTCAAGAGCTCGTAAATTTCTACAGTCTCATGCGCGGCGCGCTACCCCCTCTCTTCCACCCACAATTCATAACCCTAAACTCAACAATCCAACTTCAGTTTAGAAAAAATTGCATCCTAGGGTTCCTAAATCAGGCTTTCTATCATTATCCACTATCATACCAAACCAAAGAACATGAATTCAAACCCTTACCTCTTGAAGATCAAATTCTAGGTTTTCTTCTCTTTTCTCCCCTTCTCTCTTTCACGCTTCTTTTCTTCTGCTATGCTAACTCCTCCAATTCTCAAATTCTGATTTCTCTCTTTCTATTTCACTCCTAACCCTAAAATAGTCTTATAATGGGCCCTTCTCCCAACTACTCACTTAATTATCTATTAAAATCACTTAATCACCTTATTATATAATAAAATCTCATAATCACCTTATTATATAGTAAAATCACATATTTATTTAAATCACTATATAACCTAATAATAATTAAAATAAATTAATACTGTAAGGCCCAAGTTTTGAAGCTTTGGATAAGTGAATAAAATAAAAGAGTTTATTTGATTAAGATAAATTTGTGAAGGAAAAAGGTTCAGGAAAAGTCCAGGAATTTATCGAAAAACCGATAAGAGTTATTGCACGATTAACCTACGCCTAATCCTAGGTCAAAGGTATTAGTGAATAGTTAATTTACACTTTAGGACACGATGGAAACTAATTCCAAAAATCTTCAGAGAAATGTTAGAATTTCTCTTTTTCGTCCTTAAACAAGTGGTTCGACGCGGAAACCTGAAAAGTACGAACGTCAAATTCCAATTCTCGGAAGTTTGCCGAAACGGAATCCCTGATAGTTCGAGAAACCTAAGATCGACAGACGATGAAGACTTTTTCTATTCGGAGCTTCAAATGAAGATTCCACCCGCGTTCTCCTATTTCTCTCGTTATTCCTAATCTTTCTTCAGAAGGAAGTTTTCTCATCCGACGATCACTGCAAAAAGTAGTTTTTCGGGATAAACCGACTTAAACCGACTCACACCGACTTTGTATCGTTTGATTTAATTCCAAGAATCCTGTTTTGAGTTCTGGAATTCTGTCGCCAGAACCTATCTTAGAATTCGCAGAGGAACGCGCAGCAAAAATCGGAATCGCGAAAAAATCATTTTTCCGCATTTTCCAAAACCTATAAATAGCTTGAAAAATTAGATTTTTTGCAAAAACTACCCATTTTCCCTCCCCAAACCCGCGAGCATCAAGAGAGAGAGAGAGAGATCTGGATCTTCGTCGTTTCTTGCCCGTTTGCTTCACCGATCGTTGCTAATCGAAGACCTTGAGGTAGGTAAACTATATCTCTCTTCCGATCGTCGTTTCTGTCAGCTTCTCCTATGTCTTTCTGAGTCCAAAATTTTGAGGTTTTTGAAAAACTGTTCAAATAAGCTGATTTCAGCGTCTAAACTTCTTCCCTGCATGCTCCTGAGCGTGTTCTGCGGATTAGATTTTGTCAAATGTCGACGAAATGCCGCCGGGATCAATTTCTACCTTAAATACCCATTTTTCGGTAAAGTCGCAACCTTTAAGCTGAAATCTATCGACTTGGCTTAGTGCTAGTAGGATTTGTCGTCATAAACGTCGTTGTGGACGTCTCCATCCAATTTGTTTTTCAAAAATCCAGTTTTGAAATTCTGAGCTAAAAATAATGACCAAACTACCCCTATATCAGTTTTCGATCCGAAAATTTTTCCGAGCTTAGAACCGTCTTAGTTACGGCTTATGTTAACCTAGGAACCAAGTTTGATCGAAGAAAAATCGACCCTCCCAATTAAGGGAAGTGGCCGAGAGCTATATCAAGGGGGCGGGGAGAATCCGATTTTTCGAAAACTTGTATTAACGCGTTAGATTGTCGTACCACGGAGTATGTAGTGTACCGTGTAACCCTAGGGCTCTTTGATTGCAGAGTTTCTGACTCTTGGTGTTGATTTCTGTGATTTTTGCTGAAGGTTCTTTTGAGGAGATTCCTGGAGATCAAGGAGAAGAGCGTGAAGGACACTGTGAGGAGGAAGCTGGAAGACCCACCGGTGAGGGCTACTCTCTGAATTACTAGATAATGCTCTAGGTGTCGATGAAATTCGACTTGATTTATGTGTTATGCACCTAATTGCTAAATGTCTGAAATGATTTCTGAGGCTTCGGCCGATCTTGTTGAGTAATTGATGCCATGACATTGTGTGCTAAATGATTCACATGCTACGTGCTACATGGTTAATTTAGGATGTGTTGGAATATGCTGTTTATGCTTATTGGTTGAGCTATTTCATTTTATGCTATTCCACTCGTGCCTATGTTTTTGGAAAGTGAGAATTACGGGCAAGTCATGCCGAATTTTTATGAGATTTTGAGAGAGTTTGAAAGGACGAACGGAGTTCGGACCTGGTTATGTTTTAATGGATCGAGACCTTCTCAGGGAAATATTTAATTTTATGGGATCTCTGAAAACTCATAGGAAGTATTATAGGATTAAATGAAATCTATTTTATCAAGGAAAATTCATAAGACATTAATCAATCTCTAAATCCCTTGAACAATAATAACATCCTTAGATAAGAGCTTAGAGCCCGAGTATTAGTTTTGGAAATATGAGAAGTGTCGTCGAGTCCAAGTTTTGAGAAACTTACAAGCTTTCGAGTATGTTGATACTCTTTTCGCTCGATGAGCAGTTTATTGGTTGGCTATCTAAAGTTTAGCCGGAAACTATGAGTTTCCAAGTACTTCAATACCTTTTCGCTCGATGAGCAGTTTATTGATTGGCTATCCAAAGTTTAGCCGGGAACCATGAGTTCCAAAGTACATTCTTTCTTCTTTGATTAATTCATTTTTGTCGCAGAATCGACATTTACCTTAGGGTATTCTTTTAGAGACATTAAGTTATTTAGAACACGTGGCGACGTGTCGGGTGAGGTCGGAGACGTTGTTTGGCTAATCACTTGCATTCATGCACTCATTTTGAGGTTAATACACGGTGGGATGCCGGACCTCGGTGGATTCCAAAATGGTCATAAGACCCGGATTTCCATATTTAGGACACTACGGTTGTAACACCCCGATTTCGGTGGCGTCACTTTAGTAACTCAAAATAAAATAAAGCGGAAAAAGCAGGTATTTTTTTTTGTTTTGTTTAAATAAAAAGACTTGTCGAAATAAAGACTCAACCCAATCGCGATTAACAGCGATTAATATACAATACAAGCACAGCCCTCGCTGCAACTAAACATCGTCACGAGTGACCTCCAGTGACGGAAAGGTAGTGTCCGTGGGCAAATATGTACAAACTAAAACAAAGGTTAAGTATTCTGAGTACAGTCCTCCAACGAAAGTAAGTCGGCCCAAAACGGCCTCAAAAGACTTCCTACGTCCGACAAACTCCCTGTGATCCTCATGGAAGGGAATCACATGAAAAGCTAATAGTCGGGGACCTGCCCTGCCCCAAAATAAGGAATGACAATCAGAGCTATGACTCTAACAACCATCTCAAAGACTCTAACCACCCATGACCCACACTACTTTCATCGACCCTTCCTCGATCAGGCCTGAAGTCCGGGTCCTCGTCGAAAGCTTTAGTAATAGTCATTACGCTCCGGGTCTTTCCCGCACAACGAATCATCATGAACCGGCTGACGGACGCCTGGCAGCAGGCCGACCGCCCAAACACAAACATACACACAAAGCCAAGGCGCTAGGGTCAACTCACGGAATAAAATAGATAATACAAACAACATGTGTTAAAGGGGGTATATATATATGTTGTATATATACGTATAAGTCATGTATTGCCTACCCTAAGGTTGATACATAGCATGTTTATCAACATAAAATCATCAAGATATATATAACGATGTTTATCAACAACAAATCACAATAACATTCACAAGTATGGTTAGGTGCATGGCGTGCCAGTGCAATGTCATGCTCAAAAGATGATCCGGATAAAATGTCACCATCTCGATGGATGGGACAAGCCAAGCACCTCGCTTCGCTAAAGCATCTCGCTTTTATGAAGCAGCACGCTCCTGGGAAGCAGCACGCTCTTGTGAAGCAGCTAGCTCCATTTGGGGCATCAAGCTCCGTTGAAGTCCGATCTGAGATCGTCCTTCGGAAAGCAGCACACTTTCCAAGAAATGTATGCATGAATGCAATATGGTTAGCCAAACAACGAATCGTCCTCACCAAGGCACGCGTGTCTAGCTAGAGTACATTGTCTCTACAATACTCTAAGGTAAACAAAGAAGTGCTAATCGCATTTGGTAACTTTACTAGTCACTTGGGCTCACCGTCACGATGGCCAAACAAACTGCTCAACGAGCAAAAGAATGCATCTGGCATTCAGTGACTTTTCAAGTTACTTTGACTCACCAGCTCGATGGTCGAATAGACTGTTCAACGAACAAGGAGAATGCTGCTCGCACTCAGTGACTTTTCAATTTACTCAGGCTCATCAGCTCGATGGCCGAAAGGCTGCTCAATGAGCAAAGATGGTGCACTCGCACTTGGGGACTTTCCAATCATCCCAGGCTCATCCTTTGGATGGCTAGATAAACCACTAAAGAAACAAAAGGTGCTATCGCACTCAAAGTTTTCCTCACACTTAGATTGTCGACCCTTCCCGTTTTCCAAACCATTTTCACATCCTAAGTCTTTTCCAAGAGGTTATCATCATTATTTAAAATGTGTTCTATCTTTGATTAGTGTATTATGAATTTCATTTACAAATCAAGTTCTGATTTCGTTTGTTTCAAAACTCTATAAGTAATAGATCCCAATAAACCCAAGTAATTCCCCGGGAAGGTCTCGATTCCTAAAACAATAAAGGCTCGAACCTTGGTTCGACCTATCAAACATTCCCAAAACAAACCCGTCATTGCCATGACGAAGATAAGTGTAATCCACACTCCGAAAGTCGCATTAAATGCACGAATACAGTCAGCACATTTTAATCTTAAACACAAATAAATCAAGCTCTATTGAGCGATGAAACATTAATGCAGTGCTGCAAAACATAACCCTGTCATGTCCACTAGAAAGCGATAAGACAGAAACCAGTAAACGGCCGAAGCCTCTCAGAAAACGGAGACACACGTCTCATATAAGTTCACTCGGTCGAAGCCTCTAGAAAACATTTTTCAGAACAGTTCATGCAATATTTGTGCAGAATTTAACACATAAGTCGAACAAGTCGACTCTAGGTCATTAACTAATAACGGTGAGTTGCCACTCACGATCACAATACATTCAAGTCGAATTTATCGACGCCTACACACAAAAATAGCTAGTAAGTAAGTTGCCCTAACCTCGAGTTGTTCCAGTCTCGCGGTGTAGGTCTCCCTCACAAGCTTGTTCAGTCAATCCCAAGGTTTCCACAATTGAACCTTTGAGCAAACAAAGCAATAATGAATCAACACAAGTCGATACAGTCGAAACAATCCTAACTAATGTTCGACTAAGCTCAAGAAACTTCAGAGTACAACATTTAGGCACGAAAGGAAGGGCTTCCCCCGAATGGATGAGTTTTGACTCGATTCAGGTTTTGTACAAAAACACTTTATTCGCTAAAACGTGCATAACTTGAGCTACAGAACTCGGAATGACACGAAACCGGCGCCAAAATTTCCACAATTGAAAAAGCTACGCAATGGCTCAGGTCATAGAGACCCAAAAATTATTTTTGGACACGGTACCCAAGCAAATAGGTTTCGGCCACTATAGAAAATAGGGTTTTCGAACTTTTTCTTCGATCTAAATCAATCCCTAGGTATTCTTAGGCGATATCTAGGCCAGGGAAACTCTCAGAAAAATTATCGGGTCGAAAATTGTCGCAGGGGTATTTTGGTCATTATTTTTAGCTCGGAAACTCAAAATCAGAATTTCGAAAAACAAATTTGATGAGCTCGATCCTAACGACATTTATAACAACTAATCCTACTGAAGCTAAGCTCAGTCGAGAGTTTTTGATCCAAAAAGCGGAACCTCTGTCAGAAAATGGGTATTTTCAGAAAACTTGACCTCTGCGACGATTCGACAGGATTCAGTCGAAAACAACTGGATATTCATGCTCTAGAGCACGTGGGCATTAAGTTTAGACACCAAAATCAGCTTATTTGGACAGTTTTACAAAAAGCTCCAAACTTTGAGCTCAGAAAAACATAGAAAAAGTCGACAGATCTGACGATCAGAAGTGAGGGATAGTAACTATACCTCGATGTCTTCGATTAGCAACGAACGGTGAAGCAATCGGGCAAGAAACGACGAAAATCAACTTCTTCCTTTTTCCTCCTTGCACCCCTCGGCCGTGTGTGTGTGTTTGTGAATTTTTTTGTTTTTTTTTCATTTTTCATACTATATATAGGAAATGGGAAATGCAGAAAAATGAGAATTTCGCGATTCCGATTTTTCCTACTGATTCCAACGTATTTTAGACACGATATTCTTCCCGCTGAATCTTCTAATTCTCCAAAGAAATATCAGTATGATTTTTGGTTTTCGAGGCTTGTTTTTAATGTTTACCGGCTTAAAAATGCACTTTATGCACTTTATGCTTTTGACCTCGGATGCAGAAACTTCCTTCTGAAGAAAGATTCGGAACGTCGATTAGAGTGGGCGTACGCGGATGAAATCTTTATTTGAAGCTCCGAATAGAAAAAGTCTTCATCGTCTGTCGATTTTAGGGTTTTTGAACTATCAGGGATTCCGTTTCGGCAAACTTCCGAGAATTGGAATTTGACGTTCGTACATTCCAGGGTTTCGCATCGAAATACTTGTTTACTGACGAATAAGAGAAATTCTAACATTTCTCTGAAGATTTTTGGAATTAGTTTCCATCGCGTCCTAAAGTGTAAATTAGCTATTTACTAGTGTCTTTGACCTAAGATTAGGCGAATGTTAGTCGTGCTATACTTTTATCGGTTTTGATACAATCCTTGAACTTTTCCTGAACCTTCTCCTTCATAAATTTATTTCATCCAATAAACTCTTGTTCAGGTTTCCCTTCACGATACATCGAACTTATTCGTTAATAAGGAATTTCACTAATTTATTCTAAGCTTAAAATCTTGGGTCTCACATTACTACCCTCCAAAAAGAAAGTTTCGACCTCGAAACTTACGGTTCAGTAGAAATTCCGGCTACTGTTCTTCGATCTGTTCCTTAAGCTCCCATGTAGCATCGCCTATGTCCTTGTTCCAAATGATTGTCACCAACACAATCTCTATTCCCGTCAACTGTTTTATCCTTGTGTCACCAATGCTAATTGGCGGCGTTTTCGAAAGACAGTTCATCTTTCAGCTCTATGTCGTCCGGCTCGACCACTCGTGTCGGTTCTGTGTTGGAAATAATATTGGTTGGCACTCTGTGCAATCGCACAGCCTTATCCACTTGCTCATTTACTTTCGTTCGTCCGATATTCTGCTTAAAACTCGTACACCTCTGCCATTCCAGAGTGAATGTTCAACTTGTCCTTGTGATCTTCACTCATGTTTCAAAACTTAACTCGATCGCTCTATAACTCATAGACGAACAATTCCCTTGGAATCTACTAGTCCATTAATCATTACCTCTATCTTCGTAACTATCCTTATTCGCACCCTGAAATCAATCTTCTACTTAGTCATCATTCAAATTAAAACTCGACTTGAGTCTTAATACCTTGTGCATCGCTAGACCCAATCCCTTTTAACATCCATTCATCAGCAACTCATAAGCTAATCATCATATCAATATCTTCCAATCCATCATTGTCACCTCCCCTTTTTCGAGACTTCCCTTACTCGAACCATAAAACCAACCTTCACTAATTCACAACCCACTTTACAATTACCTAAAATCCTTAACACTTCCCCCAAATCCGAACTTATTCCTTAGAAGATCAAATCATAACTGTACCTCGGGAAACTTAACTAGTCATTTTATCATCCGATCCCTCAACATTCTGAAGTTTAACTACAATCGTTAATGTTAACACCACTAAATCTCCTATTCGAACATGATTTTCACCTCCCAAGGTCAATCTTAACCCTAAGATCCTCACTTAACTTAGTGAAATTCACTTGCTACCCTAGCATGCAACATCGAAATTCATAACAAAGCTCCATTCATTCTTAGACTCTAAGAAATTTGTCCACATACAACAACCTCAAGTATTCATCTTAATACTAACTCTTTATTTCTGTAACTAGATCGTCCTCCAATCAATCCGATACTTAGTCTCTCGTTTCAAGACCTGACAAACTTTGAGTCCTAAACACTTAAGGCAAGAATTATAGACTTAAACCTAAACTTTCACCAAGTTTGGACCTCAAATGTCCTTTAATTCTTCAATACTTCTTAAATGAATATCCTTTTCTTAAAACTATAACTCCTTCGCAAGCAAACAAATACTTCACACGAACTTTACCTCCCAACTCAACTAATCCTCGATCCAATCAAATCAACCTTACCAATCCATCTATCAAAGTCCATTGCCAGTTCTGATTCCGAATATCACCCCCTCAATATTAAGTTGATCAGGCCTAATACATCGAAGGTGAAGATTTAGAAAAGCCCACTGGAACAGTCGATGAGTTCCTAACATCCAGTAGTTTCAATTACCCTGATATTAAATCCTCAATGATGCCGCTACGGAACTACACACTCTCGACATCATACGTATACTATCCATACGGAATCTCTCTGAGATTCATCCTTCAGCTTCTAGCTTCTTGTAAAACGCATCGGTGCAAGACTACTTTCTAGGCTTAACGTGTTACTCTAAACCTCATGTAACTTCTATAGTTTAAACACGAGCAACGGTCAAATAAAGTACTATTAGGCGTAATAACTATAAGGTCAAAGCTTAAACAATATAAGTAAAATAGGTACGTTGCATGTGCTACGAGAGTATTGGAGCGTATTGTACTAGAATGAGAAAGGATGGTTAGAAGGTTACCATCGTTCTTACGCTCTCCTCTGATTAGCCCATTAGCACCTTCAATTCCTTCACAGTCCATGATATAAACTCTTCCTCCAGCAGCAGGGCGCTTTCCTTTCACAGCATTAATAGTTGGCTCCACCTTGTGTGCCCTACAATCGACGGCCACATGCCCTGGCTGGTTGCAATTGAAACATCGAGGCCCTTGGTTCAGACATGCATTAGCATAGTGTCCATTCTTTCCACACCTGAAACATGTCACCTCTGGGTGTGCTGATTGACTTCCTACCCCTGGAGTGGCAGTAGTCAAAGGCTTATAAGATCTTGGGGTAAAACTTCTCCCCTCTGGATGCTGATACGACCTCCTCTGTTTGAATTTACCTCTTCCTTTATAGTTCTGAGGACCTGACCTTACTGGTCCTCCAGTTCCAGCACGATTCAACCTCTTGTTCTTCATTAACTCCACTTCTGTGGCTTTCTCAACCAAGGACTGGAAGCGCATGATTCCCAACGGTTTCACTGAGTCCTCAATGTCAGGCCTCAGCCCATTCACAAAGCGTTTGCACATGTAGGGTTCATCGACCCCATTGCGGAAGAATCGAAAGTGTTTGGCCAACGATTCCAGCTTAGCAGCATATTCCGGAATGGACATGCTACCCTGACGAAGAGTCAGAAACTGTGCCTCACGCTCGTCACGAGCACTATCTGGGAAATACTTCTCCAGAAAAGCAGCACGAAATGAAACCCAGTTCACTTCCACATTATTTGCTTCCATCATTCCTCTGGTACCCCTCCACCAGTACTCAGCATCTCCCAGCAGCAGATAAGTTGCCAGGCCCACCTTAGCCCCTTCGGCGGTATGCAGTACCCCAAAAATCTTTTCAATCTCTTGGATCCATAGGTCCGCTCTGTCTGGGTCAGTCCCACCCGTGAACTTGGGCGGATCCTGTCGCCTGAGATCAGTCAGCCCCCTATTCTGGTCTAGGGCTACCTCCCTCTCACGCTTATGACGCTCACGTTCAGCCTTGTCAGCACGCCACTGAGCGTTCTCCGCAGTTTGATTTGTCATTGCCTGGGCCATAGCAGTCATTGCCCCAGCGAGTTGGTTCATGTTCACCATGTTCTGTTTAGTTAAACAAACAGTTAGTACTAATCATAAGATAGCATCTAACATAACTATACAATATGATTAAGCACTAACTTCAATCAATTCTAAGCGAAAAATCGCTCGGCAGACAATCAATTTTCACTCTTTGCAGAGTCACACAACCTAGCACAGAAGACCTATACCCCAAAGACTCCCGAAAGACTCGACAAGCTCTGATACCACAATGTAACACCCCGATTTCGGTGGCGTCACTTTAGTAACTCAAAATAAAATAAAGCGGAAAAAGCAGGTATTTTTTTTTGTTTTGTTTAAATAAAAAGACTTGTCGAAATAAAGACTCAACCCAATCGCGATTAACAGCGATTAATATACAATACAAGCACAGCCCTCGCTGCAACTAAACATCGTCACGAGTGACCTCCAGTGACGGAAAGGTAGTGTCCGTGGGCAAATATGTACAAACTAAAACAAAGGTTAAGTATTCTGAGTACAGTCCTCCAACGAAAGTAAGTCGGCCCAAAACGGCCTCAAAAGACTTCCTACGTCCGACAAACTCCCTGTGATCCTCATGGAAGGGAATCACATGAAAAGCTAATAGTCGGGGACCTGCCCTGCCCCAAAATAAGGAATGACAATCAGAGCTATGACTCTAACAACCATCTCAAAGACTCTAACCACCCATGACCCACACTACTTTCATCGACCCTTCCTCGATCAGGCCTGAAGTCCGGGTCCTCGTCGAAAGCTTTAGTAATAGTCATTACGCTCCGGGTCTTTCCCGCACAACGAATCATCATGAACCGGCTGACGGACGCCTGGCAGCAGGCCGACCGCCCAAACAAAAACATACACACAAAGCCAAGGCGCTAGGGTCAACTCACGGAATAAAATAGATAATACAAACAACATGTGTTAAAGGGGGTATATATATATGTTGTATATATACGTATAAGTCATGTATTGCCTACCCTAAGGTTGATACATAGCATGTTTATCAACGTAAAATCATCAAGATATATATAACGATGTTTATCAACAACAAATCACAATAACATTCACAAGTATGGTTAGGTGCATGGCGTGCCAGTGCAATGTCATGCTCAAAAGATGATCCGGATAAAATGTCACCATCTCGATGGATGGGACAAGCCAAGCATCTCGCTTTTATGAAGCAGCACGCTCCTGGGAAGCAGCACGCTCTTGTGAAGCAGCTAGCTCCATTTGGGGCATCAAGCTCCGTTGAAGTCCGATCTGAGATCGTCCTTCGGAAAGCAGCACACTTTCCAAGAAATGTATGCATGAATGCAATATGGTTAGCCAAACAACGAATCGTCCTCACCAAGGCACGCGTGTCTAGCTAGAGTACATTGTCTCTACAATACTCTAAGGTAAACAAAGAAGTGCTAATCGCATTTGGTAACTTTACTAGTCACTTGGGCTCACCGTCACGATGGCCAAACAAACTGCTCAACGAGCAAAAGAATGCATCTGGCATTCAGTGACTTTTCAAGTTACTTTGACTCACCAGCTCGATGGTCGAATAGACTGTTCAACGAACAAGGAGAATGCTGCTCGCACTCAGTGACTTTTCAATTTACTCAGGCTCATCAGCTCGATGGCCGAAAGGCTGCTCAATGAGCAAAGATGGTGCACTCGCACTTGGGGACTTTCCAATCATCCCAGGCTCATCCTTTGGATGGCTAGATAAACCACTAAAGAAACAAAAGGTGCTATCGCACTCAAAGTTTTCCTCACACTTAGATTGTCGACCCTTCCCGTTTTCCAAACCATTTTCACATCCTAAGTCTTTTCCAAGAGGTTATCATCATTATTTAAAATGTGTTCTATCTTTGATTAGTGTATTATGAATTTCATTTACAAATCAAGTTCTGATTTCGTTTGTTTCAAAACTCTATAAGTAATAGATCCCAATAAACCCAAGTAATTCCCCGGGAAGGTCTCGATTCCTAAAACAATAAAGGCTCGAACCTTGGTTCGACCTATCAAACATTCCCAAAACAAACCCGTCATTGCCATGACGAAGATAAGTGTAATCCACACTCCGAAAGTCGCATTAAATGCACGAATACAGTCAGCACATTTTAATCTTAAACACAAATAAATCAAGCTCTATTGAGCGATGAAACATTAATGCAGTGCTGCAAAACATAACCCTGTCATGTCCACTAGAAAGCGATAAGACAGAAACCAGTAAACGGCCGAAGCCTCTCAGAAAACGGAGACACACGTCTCATATAAGTTCACTCGGTCGAAGCCTCTAGAAAACATTTTTCAGAACAGTTCATGCAATATTTGTGCAGAATTTAACAAATAAGTCGAACAAGTCGACTCTAGGTCATTAACTAATAACGGTGAGTTGCCACTCACGATCACAATACATTCAAGTCGAATTTATCGACGCCTACACACAAAAATAGCTAGTAAGTAAGTTGCCCTAACCTCGAGTTGTTCCAGTCTCGCGGTGTAGGTCTCCCTCACAAGCTTGTTCAGTCAATCCCAAGGTTTCCACAATTGAACCTTTGAGCAAACAAAGCAATAATGAATCAACACAAGTCGATACAGTCGAAACAATCCTAACTAATGTTCGACTAAGCTCAAGAAACTTCAGAGTACAACATTTAGGCACGAAAGGAAGGGCTTCCCCCGAATGGATGAGTTTTGACTCGATTCAGGTTTTGTACAAAAACACTTTATTCGCTAAAACGTGCATAACTTGAGCTACAGAACTCGGAATGACACGAAACCGGCGCCAAAATTTCCACAATTGAAAAAGCTACGCAATGGCTTAGGTCATAGAGACCCAAAAATTATTTTTGGACACGGTACCCAAGCAAATAGGTTTCGGCCACTATAGAAAATAGGGTTTTCAAACCTTTTTTTCGATCTAAATCAATCCCTAGGTATTCTTAGGCGATATCTAGGCCAGGGAAACTCTCAGAAAAATTATCGGGTCGAAAATTGTCGCAGGGGTATTTTGGTCATTATTTTTTGCTCGGAAACTCAAAATCAGAATTTCGAAAAACAAATTTGATGAGCTCGATCCTAACGACATTTATAACAACTAATCCTACTGAAGCTAAGCTCAGTCGAGAGTTTTTGATCCAAAAAGCGGAACCTCTGTCAGAAAATGGGTATTTTCAGAAAACTTGACCTCTGCGACGATTCGACAGGATTCAGTCGAAAACAACTGGATATTCATGCTCTAGAGCACGTGGGCATTAAGTTTAGACACCAAAATCAGCTTATTTGGACAGTTTTACAAAAAGCTCCAAACTTTGAGCTCAGAAAAACATAGAAAAAGTCGACAGATCTGACGATCAGAAGTGAGGGATAGTAACTATACCTCGATGTCTTCGATTAGCAACGAACGGTGAAGCAATCGGGCAAGAAACGACGAAAATCAACTTCTTCCTTTTTCCTCCTTGCACCCCTCGGCCGTGTGTGTGTGTTTGTGAATTTTTTTGTTTTTTTTTCATTTTTCATACTATATATAGGAAATGGGAAATGCAGAAAAATGAGAATTTCGCGATTCCGATTTTTCCTACTGATTCCAACGTATTTTAGACACGATATTCTTCCCGCTGAATCTTCTGATTCTCCAAAGAAATATCAGTATGATTTTTGGTTTTCGAGGCTTGTTTTTAATGTTTACCGGCTTAAAAATGCACTTTATGCACTTTATGCTTTTGACCTCGGATGCAGAAACTTCTTTCTGAAGAAAGATTCGGAACGTCGATTAGAGTGGGCGTACGCGGATGAAATCTTTATTTGAAGCTCCGAATAGAAAAAGTCTTCATCGTCCGTCGATTTTAGGGTTTTTGAACTATCAGGGATTCCGTTTCGGCAAACTTCCGAGAATTGGAATTTGACGTTCGTACATTCCAGGGTTTCGCATCGAAATACTTGTTTACTGACGAATAAGAGAAATTCTAACATTTCTCTGAAGATTTTTGGAATTAGTTTCCATCGCGTCCTAAAGTGTAAATTAGCTATTTACTAGTGTCTTTGACCTAAGATTAGGCGAATGTTAGTCGTGCTATACTTTTATCGGTTTTGATACAATCCTTGAACTTTTCCTGAACCTTCTCCTTCATAAATTTATTTCATCCAATAAACTCTTGTTCAGGTTTCCCTTCACGATACATCGAACTTATTCGTTAATAAGGAATTTCACTAATTTATTCTAAGCTTAAAATCTTGGGTCTCACAACGGTGGTCCTTAGTAGCAGACGGAATGGCAGACCTACGGGTTCACTGCTGATCTGACTACTTTTGTGTGGTGTAAGAGACACGCGAGCAGGAAGGTACCCACCGTGGCTGGTGTTAGGGCCGTCTCGTTGATGTCCATCCTTCTTCCGGAATGCATTTTGTTACCCAGCATTGCATTTCATGCAACATACATTCTGACTTAGTTGCTGAGTGTGATTGGTACTTGTTTATCCTACTTGAGGCATGCTAATTGTTATTATGATCTTTTACATTCATTGTGATATATAAAACCCTAGGATGTTATCCCTAAACTTATAAGCCTGAGAGGCGAATATTTATTATCATATATATATCTGGTTTTATTATTTATATAATTCTTTGGAGTTGACCCTCGCGTCTGCTGTGTGTGTTTGGGCGGACTACGCCATTTGTCAGATGAGTATGGCGGATTGGTTTACGATGGTCAGCCCCTCGGGGGGGACCAGGTACGAGATGCTTGATCAGGACGACCCAGGTGCATGGGTGGTCGACCCCATAGGCCACCGTGCGACCTACACCGGTCGGATCATGGAGGACCGTGTTGACCGATTCGGACGCTTGACGGAGGGGGTGATGAGGAGACACATAGTGAGCTTCAACTTGCCGCCTGGTGTGCATTGTGGACCCGGCTTGGGAGGACCACCACCACCATCATCTTCGGATGATGAGGACCCCTCTGAGGAGGTGCCAGTGGGTGGGACTTCGACGGAGTCCAGTCCGTCTGCTGCTGCTGTCATCGAGGATCTTGTTCCGGGCCCCGAGCCCGAGAGGCCAGTGCAGGAGCGCATCAGGGTGGACAGAGAGGGTAGTGTTGTGTATGTCGACCTAGTCGTCCTGGATGCAGATTCGGACGATGACCGCGCTAGCATGTAGGATCGAGTGTTAGTGTGGGCTCCTCGAGTTAGGATTAGTGTAGGAGTAGTGTCGATGCTCTGACCGTCATGCTTTCAGTTTTGGGACAGGGTAGTTTCCTACCGGTAGCTTTTTGTGTGGTTTTCTTATGAAGATCACAGAGAGCTGGTTGGACTTAGGAGGTCTTTCCTTAGGCCACTGGGCCAATTTGTTCTCAGTTTTGAGGTATGGTGTTGCGGACACAGGTTTACCTTGGTTTGTACATATTGCCTTCGGGCGTTACTTTCTTCTGTCACCCGTCGCTTGAGGTTACTCGCGATGTGGTTGGTACTAGCTGGGCATGTATATATATGTAGATGTATATTAGTTTTCTTTTATCTTTGGTTGAGGAGTTTATTTTCTTTCAGTCTTTAAATTTATTATCGGAAAAAAAATAATTCATGTTTTTCCGCTTAAGTTATTCTTTTGGTTACTAAAGTGACGCCACCGAAAATCGGGGTGTTACAAATACATATTCTACAAATTGGAAAATGGGGTGTTACAGTAAGCGCTTGAACATATACTCTCTCTGTTCCACAAAGATTGTTGTTTTGGGTACTCTTTCAATATTCCAATTAAGAAGAAACGAGAGTCCTAAAGGCCATTACATCAGATTGGACAATGCCAAATAACTGTTGAGGAATCTCCTCAATCCAAACAACGTCACCCAAAGAAAAGGATAAAGTAGCTAACGCATCCGCCGCTTGGTTCCCCGAACGACGGACAAAAAGAAAATCTAACACATCAAAACACGAAAGTAAATAACGACAATCTTGAACAACAGAATCCAAAATAGAAAAACCACCTACACGACGCCATGCGTCAAACAAAACCAAGCAATTCATCTCCAATGCAACCCGGCGGAAACCAAGATCCTTTTCCATTACCAAAGCCCATCTCAAGGCCATAGCCTCGACCACAGTAGGGGACGTGACAGGTCCAAGAGGGCAGCACGCAGCAGCAAGGACCTCACCATGGAAATCTCGAGCAATAAGACCCATCCCTGCATCACCAGAACTCTGAATAGCTGCATCAAAATTCTCCTTGAAGATTCCAGCTCGCGGGCAGCTCCATTGTGCTGGAAGGTTGCGCGTCATGGTCGACCCAACTGGCTGTTGTTCATGTGGTTGGTGAAAGGAACTCCCGCGCTTGAGGATTTGCTCCACCGTGGCATTTCCGTCGTTGAAGACCAGCTCATTTCGAGTTAACCAAAGTGCGTACAGGATCTCCATGAACAAAGCCAATCTCTCATCGTCCATGTGCTGCATTAAGTCTTGGAACATGTCATGGAAAGGACGATTCTGCTACAATCGTAGCCTAAGTGGACTCGCGAACCATACCAATTTTACCACAGGGCAAAAGAGCAAAGCGTGCTCGATCGTCTCCGCCTCTGCTAAACTCTGTGGACACGAGGGGTCCACCGCCATACCACGCTCATGGAGGAGCGACCACACCGGTAAGATCCCCAGGGAAGCTCTCCAAGCGGTCTCACGACAGCGAGTGTAAGGCCCAAGTTTTAACGCTTTGGATAAGTGAATAAAATAAAAGAGTTTATTTGATTAAGATAAATTTGTGAAGGAAAAAGGTTCATGAAAAGTCCAAGAATTTATCGAAAAACCGATAAGAGTTATAGCACGACTAACATACGCGTAATCCGAGGTCAAAGGTATTAGTGAATAGTTAATTTACGCTTTAGGACACGATGGAAACTAATTCCAAAAATCCTCAGAGAAATGTTAGAACTTCTCTTTTCCGTCCTTAAACAATTATTTCGATGCGAAATCCAGGAAAGTACGAACGTCAAATTCCAATTCTCGGAAGGTTGCCGAAACGGAATCCCTGATAGTTCGAGAAACCTAAGATCGACAGACGATAAGGGATTTTTCTATTCGGAGCTGCAAATGAAGAATCCACCCGCGCTCTCCTATTTCTTTCGTTAATCCCAATCTTTCTTCAGAAGGAAGTTTTCTCATCCGACGATCACTGCAAAAAGTAGTTTTTCGGGATAAACCGACTTACACCGACTTATGCCGATTTTGGATCTTTTGGTTTAATTCCAAGAATCATGTTTTGAGTTCTGGAATTCTGTCGCCAGAACCTATCTTAGAATGCGCAGAGGAACGCGCGGGAAAAATCGGAATCGCAAAAAAATCATTTTTCCGCTTTTTCCAAAACCTATAAATAGCTTGAAAATTAGATTTTTTGCAAAAAAAATACCCCAAACCCGCGAGCATCAAGAGAGAGAGAGAGATCCGGATCTTCGTCGTTTCTTGCCCGTTTGCTTCACCGATCGTCGCTAATCGAAGACCTCGAGGTAGGTAAACTATACTCTCCTTCGAATCGTCGTTTCTGTCCACTTCTCCTACGTCTTTCTGAGTTCAAAATTTTGAGGTTTTTGAAAAACTGTCCAAATAAGCTGATTTCAGCGTCTAAACTTCTTCCCTGCATGCTCCTGAGCGTGTTCTGCGGATTAGATTTTGTCAAATGTCGACGAAATGCCGCCGGGATCAATTTCTACCTTAAATACCCATTTTTCGGTAAAGTCGCAACTTTTAAGCTCTAATCTATCGACTTGGCTTAGTGCTAGTAGGATTTGTCGTCATAAACGTCGTTGTGGACGTCTCCATCCAATCTGTTTTTCAAAAATCCAATTTTGAAATTTTGAGCTAAAAATAATGACCAAACTACCCCTATATCAGTTTTCGATCCGAAAATTTTTCCGAGCTTAGAACCGTCTTAGTTACGGCTTATGTCAACCTAGGAACCAAGTTTGATCGAAGAAAAATCGACCCTCCCAATTAAGGAAAGTGGCCGAGAGCTATACCAAGGGGGGAGGAAATCCGACTTTTTCGAAAACTTTTCTTAACGCGTTAGATTGTCGTACCACAGAGTTTGTAATGTACCGTGTAACCCTAGGACTTATTGCTTGCTGAGTTCCTGACTCAATGTGTTGATTTCTGTGATTTTGGCTTAAGGTTCTTTTGAGGAGTTTCCTGGAGATCAAGGCGAGGAACGTGAAGGAGGTTGTGAGGAAAACGCTGGAGGAGTTACAGGTGAGGGCTACTCTCTGAATTACTAGATAATGCTTTAGGTGTCGATGAAATTCGACTTGATTTATGTGTTATGCACCTAATTGCTAAATGTCTGAAATGATTTCTGAGACTTCGGCCGAACTTGTTGAGTACTTGATGCCATGATATTGTGTGCTAAATGATTCACATGCTATGTGCTACATGGTTAACTTAGGATGTGTTGGAATATGCTGTTTATGCCTATTGGTTGAGCTGTTTCATTGATGCTATTCCACTCGTGCCTATGTTTCTGGAAAGTGAGGATTACGGGCAAGTCATGCCGAATTTTTATGAGATTTTGAGAGAGTTTGAAAGGACGAACGAAGTTCGGACCTTGTTATATTTTAATGGATCGAGACCTTCTCAGAAATTAATTGGGATTATGGGATCCCTGAAACTCATAGGAAGTATCATAAGACTAAACGAAATCTATTTTCTCAAAGAAAATTCATAAGACATTAACCAATCTCTAAACCCCTTGAACAATGATAACAACTTTAGATAAGAGCTTAGAGCCTGAATATTAGTCTTGAAGATATGAGAAGTGTCGTCGAGTCCAAGTTTTGAGGAACTTACAAGTTTTCGAGTATGTTGATACTCTTTCGCTCGATGAGCAGTTTATTGGTTGGCTATCTAAAGTTTAGCCGGAAACTATGAGTTTCCAAGTACAATCGTACTCTTCCGCTCGATGAGCAGTTTATTGTTTGGCTATCTAAAGTTTAGCCGGGAACTTTAAGTTCCAAGTACTTCGGTACCTTTTCGCTCGATGAGCAGTTTATTGATTGGCTATCTAAAGTTTAGCCGGGAACCATGAGTTCCAAAGTATCTTCTTCTTCTTTTGATTAATTCATTTTGTCGCAGAATCGACATTTGCCTTAGGGTATTCTTTTTAGAGACTTTAAGTTATTTAGAACACGTGGCGACGTGTCGGGTGAGGTCGGAGACGTTGTTTGGCTAATCACTTGCATTCATGCACTCATTTTGAGGTTAATACACGGCGTGATACCGGACCTCGGTGGATTCCAAAATGGTCATAAGACCCGGATTTTCATATTTAGGACACTACGGTGGTCCTCAGTAGCAGACGGAATGGCAGACCTACGGGTTCACTGCTGATCTGACTACTTTTGTGTGGTGTAAGAGACGCCCGAGCGGAATGGTCCCACTATGGCCGGTGTTAGGGCTGACTCGTTGGTGTCCATCCTTCTTCCGGAATGCATTTTGTTAACCAGCATTGCATTTCATGCAACATACATGCTGACTTGTTTGCTGAGTGTGATTGGTACTTGTTTACCCTAATTGAGGCATGCTAATTGTTATTATGATCTTTTATATTTTTTGCGATACATGCAACCCTAGGATGTTATCCCTAAACTCTAAGCCTGAGAGGCTAATAATTATTATCCCATATATATATATCTGGCTTTAATATTTATATAATTCTTTGGAGTTGACCCTCGCGTCTTCTGTGTGTGTTTGGGCGGACTACGCCTTTGTCAGATGTCCATGGCGGACCGGTTCACGATGGTTCACCCTTCAGGGGAAACTAGGTTGAAGAAGCTTGATCAGGAGGACTACGGTTCAGGGGTGGTCGACCCCGCTGGCCACCGAGCGACTTACTCGAGATGGGATTAGTGTAGGAGTAGAGTCTTAGCTCTGACCGTCATTGTTTCTTTGGGGACAGGGTAGTTTCCCGCCTATAGCTTTTTGTGTGGTTCCTCTACGGGGATCACAGAGAGTTGGTTGGGCTAAGAGGTCTTGTTTTAGGCCATCTGGGCTAACTCATTCTCATTTTGAGGGATAGTGTTGCGGACACTTGACTTTTCTTTTGGTTTGTACTTTTGCCTTCGGGCGTTACTTTCTTCCGTCACCCGTCGCTTGAGGTTACTCGCGATGTGGCTGGTACTAGTGTGGGCATGTATATATTTATGTAGATGTATATTAGTTTTCTTTTACCTTTTGGCGGGAAGTTTATTTTCTTTCAGTCTTTCATTTTATTATCAAAAAAAAAAATAATTCACGTTTTTCCGCTTAAGTTATTTCTTTGGTTACTAAAGTGACGCCACCGAAATCGGGGTGTTACAGCGAGGAAGAGTGGGAGCCTTCTACAATTGCTTCCATCGAGTAGGAGGTAGTGAGGGCGAACTAGACGAAGATCCCTGCCTGCTGACATCATTATGCTGTAGAAAAATATAGCCCGACATGGTAGAATAATGTCCATCAGTAGTCCATGGCCAATAGAACAAGTCCTGCTGTGGGACAATAGATAGAGGCATCACCATAATAGCTCGCGCTGTAGGAGGGCAGCAAACAAACTCGATTAGAGGTTTGATATCCACTTCAAGCTGTTGCACCAAGTCTTCACTGTAAACCAATGGAGCATCTCCAACCACCCATTTATCGGTCCAAGCTTTAATATGCTTACCATCACCCACCTTCCACATACCCCCTATCTTGAAGAGCTCACCAGAACGGAGTATACTAGACCACACATAACTAGGGCGATAACCTTTCTTAGCATCATGGATAAATCCTCTCGAGTAATAGACCGCTTGGAAAACCCTACCCAGGAGGGTCTCCGGTCTAGCCCTCAACCGCCACCAAGTTTTGGCAAGAGAGTCGTATTGAATTTCTTGAAGTCTCTAAACCCAATTCCACCACGATCCTTGGATTTACACAAATTTTTGTAGCTAAGCCAATGCATACCTCGCTAAGAAACATCGCCGCCCCAATAGAATTGGCTTATCAAGCCTTCTATGTGCGAACAAATGCCATCCGACAAAATGAAACAAGACATGACATAGGATGGAATCGATTGAGCCACCGCCTTGACTAGAACCTCACAACCAACACGGGAAAGAGACTTTTCTTTCCACTCTTTGAGTTTCTTACAGACCCAGTCCTTAACAAAAGAGAAGATCTGAGTTTTAGACTTTCCAATAATGGTTGGAAGACCCAGATACTTATCATAACACTCCACCGCCTTTACATTCAACAGCTGTTTAAGCTCATTTAAACTATTATCAGGCAAATTTCGGCTACAGGAGAGCATAGACTTGTCAAGGTTGATAACCTGACCAGAAGCTTGTTCATAAGTGGCAAGAATATCCTTTTAATGGACGTTGCTTCTTGCACCGTAGCACGAGCAAAAATGATACTATCATCTGCAAACAACAAAAGTGAGATCACAGGTGCAGATCTAGCAATTTTAATTACATGTAAGGAAGACGCTAATACAACTCTATTAATCAATGCAGAGAAAACTTCCCCACATAAAATAAAAAGGTAAGGGGTGAAGAGATCTCCTTGCCTTAATCCTCTATGTGGGGTGACAGGTTCCTGCGGGGCACCATTCAGCATAATTGAAAAATTTACTGTGGTAACAATAGACATAATAAGATTAACCCAATGCATTGGGAAACTCATTTGCTCCAAAACACTCTCCAAAAAAGGTCATTCCACTCTATCATATGCTTTCGACATGTCAAGCTTTAGAGCCACCATGCCATTACGGCCACTGATTTTTTTCTTTATATAGTGAAAGCACTCAAACGCCACTAAGACATTATCCGTGATCAAACGACCAGGAACAAACGCACTTTGTGCTTCACAAATAATATCAAGCAATATAAGCTTAATCTTATTCGCCATAGTCTTCGTTATAATTTAAGAAAAAAACATTGCAAAGACTTATTGGCCTAAACTGAGTTGCATTCATAGGTTTCTTAACTTTTGGAATCAAAACAAGAAGGGTTTTATTAATAGTACCTGGGGACACCTCGCCATGGAGGACCTGCAAGCAAAATTATGAAACCTCTTCGCCAACAATATGCCAAAAATTTTGATAGAAAAGCGCAGGCAAACCATCACACCCTAGGGCCTTAGTTGGATGCATCTGGAAAAGAGCTTCCTCAACATCTTCTCTGGTGAACGGAAGCGCAAGCAGCCGGAGATGATGAGGCTGATGTCCACCAGCTACCAGAGACATACAAACATAATATCAGCAGGGGCACTGGTAGTGAAAAGCCCCTTAAAATAATCAGTCAGGACTCTAGCAATATCCTTGTGTTCCACCACCGTGCGACCATGCTCATCTTTCAGTTCCTCAATGAAGATCCCCCTCCTCCGCTGGGAAGCTTTTGTATGAAAGAAATGAGTATTTTTATCACCATATCAGAGACAATTTTCCCTCGACCGCTGGCACCACATTACCTCTTCCTGCTCTAAAAGCACATCGAGCTTGTCTTCGATCTCCGCTGTTTCAGATACTACTTGTTCGGTTTGAGGACGAGGTTGAAGGGATTGAAGCTTGTGCCGTAAATCAGCAACCTTACGAGAGATATCCCCAAAGGTTTCAAATCCCCAACTTTCC
The DNA here is from genome assembly GCF_012489685.1 of Lotus japonicus. Taxonomy (NCBI): domain Eukaryota; kingdom Viridiplantae; phylum Streptophyta; class Magnoliopsida; order Fabales; family Fabaceae; genus Lotus; species Lotus japonicus. The sequence goes on along the minus strand of NC_080042.1, from coordinate 54,770,443 downwards.
AAAGAGCCGCCAACCTGGGTCAATTTTGAGATTAAATACGAGCCTGAATGACTCCAAGAATCCGCCACCACCTCAGTACATTCATCACCATTCTGGAGCCAAACTTACTCAAATCTAACTTATGAACCCTCCCCCTGTTGTCAGAACGTCGACGGACACCACTGGACAAAAGGATAGGGTTGTGATTAGAGCGATTCCTAGGAAGATGATTAATCTCCATAAAAGGCCAAGTCTCCTGCTAGCTGTCATTAACAAGAGCATAATCCAATCTTTCCTCAATTGTATTGGGAGCCTTCCTCTTGTTTGACCAGGTGTAGCGGTATCCTGAGTACCCTACATCTCTGAGACCACAATCTAAAAGAGCATCAATAGCTACCTGCAAATGAGCAAAATCAACAGGGTTTCCCCCCAATTTATCAGTCGGACTCAGAATATCATAAAAATATCATATGCAAAGCCACGACACTAACGCATACGGTTTGTATCTTTTAATCATATGCCACGTGCGCCATTTATTGTGCTCCTCTGGCCATACATACACCGCAAGCACCTGCATTAAAACATTAGTATCCCAGTGCACAAAATGAAATAAAATATGGTTAAGGGATGAGTGGACCATTGTATTATCTATATCATCTTGCCATAAAAGGCACAAACCACCTGCTCTTGAACGTCCTGCACCAGCACAAGATACCGGAAATAAATTATTAAAACCACCAATGCCCCGAAGGGCAACCAACTCACTACTAGAACGACGAGTCTCCATGGCGAAGACAACGTCAGGATCTTTTTTGCTGATGAGCCTTCGCAAGGCCCAAATTGCCCGTGGATTCCCAAGCCCACGACAGTACCAAGATAGAAGCTTCATTGAGGTGGGCGGCCCTGATCAACAGGCTCCGCCAATCCCAATCCAATGTCATTGCTGCTGTTTTGTCTCTTGAGACGGGGAGACACCCCGGAGCTAGAGGAGAACAAAGATGAGGTTGTACCACCCCCAGCCACCCTCTTGCGTGTGTCGCCATTACCGGCAGGATAATTCCCAGTGACCTTTGGAACATAACGATTGCCATCCCCGGAGGATGTGAGAGCTCGTGAAGGAGAAGAAAGGTGTTGCGCGATCAACGTTAAACTGGTTGTTCAAGCTCGCCATATCCTTTTCCAGCGTCACAGATCTGTCAATGTCATCCACCAACACTTTCGAGTCAACACCCAAAGCCTGATCACCTGCAGCTCCTTCCTGCTTGTCCACACCCTCCTCTGCTAGTTTCTGAAGTTCAACATCCACGTCCAGGTCGTCGCTCATTCCCTGATCGGATTCCGGTGCAATGTCCTCGTGCTCCTTCTCCCCGCACCCGTCACGATCTGTGCGTTCCTCCATGGGTCTAGGACGCGGGCTATCATTAAAACTATCATTCGCACGGAGCCAAAGGCCATAAGGAAGGCTCGCTTCTGATTCATCGGAAAAGGGCTCCATCTCACATTTCTTCACTACGTGATCAAGAAGACCACACCGGTAGCAGTAGTTTCGAAGCTTCTCGTATTTGAATTTGACCTGGAAAGGTTTTCCCCCCTCAGTCATCAGCGCTTGTCCCCTTCTAAGAGGGGAAGTAACGTCCACTCACACACAGATTCTGAAGAATTCACCAAACCTGTTTGAATCCGATCTGTCCCACGCAATATAGCCGGCGAAGCCATTCGCTTGCGTTCTTTCAATCATCTGCTTTTGGAGCCACACTGGAAGGTTGTGCACTTGCATCCAATATGGTGCTCTGTCCAGAGGAACTTGGGATGGGATTTCATGGACATGGAACGACCTGAGCACCACTTTGAAGAGGTTGAAGAGCCAAGGTCCACCCCTGAGAGCGAAGTTACGCTCCCTGGTATTCACGAATCTGAAAAGAAACAAGTTTTGGCTGATCTCTCTTATTTCCACATGGTGGGTTGATCCCCACAATTTCTGCAGAACTGCTCGCAGTGAGCGAACCCGATAATCACCCCGCTATAGTAATTTTCCGACCGCCCACACGTCGTCCGCCAGATCCTTGTCGACTTCCACTCTTCCGAGGTTCATCACCTCGCTTTTAGGGCTTGACAACTTGAGGTTTCTATTCTGGTCCATCACGGCGCAACACTCAAGACTAGGTCAAACAGGATAAAGGTACAAAGGCTATTGACCAGCCAACGCAACAGCACCACAATCCCCTAGGCTGGAGATGTCGGTTAGTCAAAGTCAACAACGGCAACGCTTGCATTTTTTGCTAAATTTTTTCACCTATACGCTCATTTAACAAATTTTTTCTCTCTTATCACGTTTCATATTAACCAACGACAATTCTTCTCTATCAATTACAAGTAAAATTTAATAACTGCACATGATACTAGTAAAATTAAACAACGGTAGTTTAGTAACATTATACTGTCAATAATTGTTATCTTACTCTTTGTACCACAATTTTAAACAACAATATTTGTGAAACAGAGGGAGTATTTTATTAGTTTTATCAAATTAGTTTACAACCACACACACATCTGTAAAAAATTGAAATTATTTTGGAATGGTTCATAATTCCTCCATTTCAATACAAATATTCTTTTAAATTTTCACATATTTTTTAAAACGTTTGTAATTTAAGAAATTTAATATTATTTATTTCATTTTCTTTCATTTATGTCCTTATTTAATATATGTCTCACATATCACATCATATTTTTACCTAACTATAAAAAAAAACCTATCACATTTCTTACAAATGATTTAATAAATATAACAATCATTCTCTTCTTAATATAAAGAACATTAAATAATAATATTTTAATTAATGAGCTCTTAAATTGTGTGTATAACCTTAAATAATGAACATTTTAGAATGAAGAAAATATTGACTTACTCCCTCCGTTCCGAAAAAATTGTTGTTTTAGATCTTCTTTCAATATTCTAAAATGTTTGTTGTTTTAGAAAATCAATGCATTTTTTACTATTTTTTCCACATATACACTTTTTTAATAAATTTTCTCGCACTTATTACCTTTTATATTAACCAACTAGAACTCTTCTTTATCAACTACATTATTCTCTTTCTAAGTAGAATTTGATAGATGCACATGCTATTAGTCAAATTAAATAAGGGTACTTTACTAACATTATACTATCAATAATTGTCATCTTATTCTTTGTGCGACAACCTTAAACAATAATCTTTGTGGAACATAGGGAAGATTTATTACTCAATAGACATAACTTGATTTTTCAATTAACCACATGAGATTACATTGAATACGATACAATGGGGACATGACCCTCTATTAAAATAAGAGATATAATTTATGATGCAATTAAAACAAAATGTGATATAAAAAATGTGAGTGAAAATGGGATGAATGATAAAGTATATTGTGAATGAATTAATATTTTTTTTTCTCAATTTGCTATTATCAGCTTCATTCAAACGGAAGAGGGGACTCATCTCTTGTGCAAAACTCTCTCGTTCAATCTCTCTTCTCTTCTCGTGTAATCTCGCTAAACATTAATTAACATTTTGTTTTACTTTTTAATTATTTCATGATACATTAATGAAAAACATATATATCTCAACCTCCTATTATAGGACCCCGACCTTGTCTATTGGCCTGTCCTGGCCCATGTGGCTTAAATTATCCACACCTCATCACGTTTTTTTAGGTTAAGGGATGAGTTCGGGTTTAAAAACTGAACTAAATCAATATTTAGGATCGGGTAAAAGTCAGGTCTAACCCGTCTCACAAACATTTTTTACAAACATATATGTTCTTCTCCTCTCTAATTTTTGCTTGTTGTTTTTTCTCTATTTAATCTCTTTGTAATGGTTTGGGACACCCCTTGTAGTCCCCATTAATTCATCTTGGCTTATAAGAAAACACATTTATTATATATATTCATTAATAATTAAGTTTCAAGTAAATAAAATATGTACTCTTGTGCAAAACTCTCTCTTTTTGTCTCTTCTATATCTCGTGTAACTCCTTCTCAATAAACTGAGTGTAAGATTTTGTTTTGTTTTTTTATCATTTCATGACAAATTAATTGAAAAACATATCTCTACTTCCTATTAAATTTAAAAAATAAATAAAATGGAAGGCTTATAGGTGGATTATAAGTGAAGTGAAACGAGAGATGTGTTGAAAAGAAAAAAATAAATTGTTACATTTGATAAATGATTGGATAAAATTAAAATAAAATTCTAAAAGAGATGAGAAACAGATACCAGACAAAATAGGTGAAAAAGGCTCGCAACTTTTTATATTTTAATTTTCTATAAGAAAAGAAGAATCCCAATTATTTAACTTGTGTTGGTCCAAATTCTCATGGAATTTGTCCTTTATCTTGGAGCCAGAAAAGCATTTCCCAATGGCATTTTGGCTTTTTCTTGCCGAGAGCATTGCTAATGTCACCCTCCTCTGGGTCGAAGGAAAAGTCTATGGCAATGAAAAAAGTTCCCTGGCTATAATTGTATTGATCTTTGAAAAAAATATTCCATTAAATTGATTTCTTAAAAATTTAAGCATCATTGTAGTAGTCCATTTGAATAATTTTCATTGAAGATCCATAAGAAAGTTTGGGTTAAATAACCCATCATCCAATCACATTGAAAGTGAGATGAAATTTTTATATTTTATTTATTATTTTATTTTAACTCACTTATCTCCAATGTGATTGGATAATGAGTTATTTAACCCAATCTTTCTCATGGGTCATTTAGACACCCCTCATTAAATTCATGTTTTAATATTTAACACATATCACCTATTAAAAAAAGTATAGGTGTTTCTCCCAACGAATGATTTTTTAAGGATTTAAATTTGTACAAATAAAAAGCTCAGCTTAGTTGGTTTAAGCTTAATTGTGTTAAGAGAAAGAGAGTTAGTAATTTTGTTAGTAACTAATTCTAGGAAGTTAAGCCTTAAGACCGAATCAATTTCCTGTTTTAGCTAAATGAGTTTATTGAAGGGTAAAAAGATCATGGGACACAACAAGGGTTTGGATTGTGTCCATGTAATTCGAACCCAATTGACTAAATTCAACTGGACTTCATAAGTGGAGTGCTTCGGTTAAGCTCTTAGTCCAGGGACGAGTTGTACACATAAATAAATGAAGAATTAAGCAGTAGATAATGCACACAAGTATTTTATCCTGGTTCACCCTATATCGCTGGGCCATGTCCAGTCCTTGACAACTGCCAAGATTTCCACTATTGAGTATCAAAGACTTCTCAAGTATTATTGTACGGGCCTCTTCAGGAACATGGCGTATTCTTTATCCTGCCTCTCCAGTTATTGTTGAGTATTCTTTGAACCATTGCCTCTACAAGAAAGAAGTATTATTTCTCTTGCCTCTTTATGCATGTGGAGTATTCTTTTACCACTGCCTCTCTAGGCATAACAAGTATTCTTTCTCCTGCATCTCCATGCATGTGGAGTATTGTTTCTCCTGCATCTCTAGGCATTTGGAGTATTGTTTCTCCTTCCTCTACAGGCATGAGGAGTACTCTTTCTCCTACCTCCCCAGATATTGTTGAATATTCTTTACTAAGTCTCTTCAGGCTCAACAAGTATTCTTTTCCATGCCTCTTCAGGCACATTGATATGAATTGATTACAGATGGAAGTGTTGTTCATACAGACTTATGAGATGTATACAGATATACAATAGAATCAACTCATCTCAAGTTGTATAGGATAGAGCTAATAAACATTTGGTTGCACTTAATCCTTTCCTGGAGTTGACTTGATCATTTTGATGGATGGATTTGAATGCTCTTGATCAAGGCCAATCTTCCATATAGCATAGGCTTGAATGTCTTCTTTGAATGAGCTTTGCCTTACTATTCTTCATCTCACTATGGATTCTGAAGTTAAGATCATTGGATAGATTGAAATGTAGAGTCGGACCATCAACACCAGTGAGTTTCTTCTTCTTCTTCTTCTTCTTCTTCTTCTTCTTCTTCTTCTTCTTCTTCTTCTTCTTCTTCTTCTTCTTCTTCTTCTTCGAGGCATGACTCCTCAATTGATTAGATCAAATATGGTGTCAGGGATCTTGTGAAAATTTCATTGCTTAATGAATTGGGAAAGCTACCCCTCAATTTTTGCATTTCTTCTTCTTCTTCGTCGTCTTCTTCATCATCTTTTGACCAGGATGCATTTGGCTCTGAAGCTTTGACTCATTAAAGCATGTCTGAATATAACATTGAAGTTCATGCTTTCTTCTCTTTTATTTTTATCTTTCATTTTCTCTCAGTTTTTCTCTGAGGATCACTTTTTGACTTAGATGATTTTGATTCCTCCTTCACTTGTGTTTGAAGGTGGTTCGATCTCTAATAGAGTAGACATCGACAAATTTTCTACTTCAACTGCAGCGGGTATTTATACTAAGCCTTTTGAAAATAGTCATTGTGTTTCAAGACTTACTTTGAATATGCAGTAAACTATTGAGGAGTAGAAAAGTAGTCGTTCTGATCACATGTACATGTTGTCAGCTTCTAAGCTCTGTGTCAAATGGATGAAGACATCCGCGTTGTTTGAAGATTGCTGAAGAGTCTTCATCGTCAAAGATCATTTGTAGGATAGGCTTTGACTTGGCTCATCACTCTTAGACTTAGTTTGAGTCTTGTAGCTGTTGGCACATGGGAGCATGTGTTAGATAATACATCTTCTGCTTTCGGCTTGTAGGGCTCCTCATAGCTCCTATAGGAGTGACGGGTCTGTGCCTTGATTGATACTTTTTCAGTAGCCCTAAAAAATCACATGTTAATAAGCACAGTACTTCTGGTTTCTTGTTTCTAGTTACTTCCTTGAGAGCTACTTCTGATTCTGGTTGCTTCTTTAGGAGACTAGTTCCTCTTTTGAATACTCGAGTCATCATTGCTTCGAGTAGCTTTCTATTGTACGGAGGTGAAAGTCAGATTGCATCTTGAGGTTCTGTGAGACCTTGAGCTTTAGACGATCTGGACTTAGTCTTCCTAGACTTCGGAAAATCAGTTTGTTGGCGGAGACCTGTGCAACTCCTTTGTAAATCGTCTTGGCTTCTGGAGCTTCAACTGATTTGGACTATGAGTGAGAGAACTTTGTCGGATTATACTTTCATGTTGGAATGATATTTTCTCATAGTCCTTCCTTTTGCATCGTTTATCCCTCACAAGAAATCCTTGATTATCATCTTGAGACGAGTACCTTGATTGCTGTGAGTGATGCAAGTCTTGTGCCATACTCGAGATGCACATGACTATATCCTTGTTGTCTTCAGTTCAATTTTTCTGTAGCTTCTTCTCCGACGTTGTTCTCTGCCAGTTGGCGTTTGATATCTTTAGATGATGGCTTTATATCCTCAAACGATGCTAAAAGACTTGGACTTTGTTGGATATGCGAACGATGCATCTTTTTGGACTTTCTCCAATTGATCTTCAAATGTTTCCGGTGTTTCTTAGTGCTTTGTCCACCTCTTCATCAAGCCTTTTTTATGTTTCTACCTTAAGCTTGTCTTAAGATTTTCTTCATCATATTCGCAATGTGTTCAAGATCTTGATCTTCTTGGCGTTGTCTTGACTCTGGTCTCCTTGGTCTTGCTTTTAATTGCTCTGCTTCATCCTTGTAGATACCTTGGTCTTGCTTTGTCTTAGGCATGCTGGAGAGTTAGTTTTGGTCTTGCTCTTCTTTGTTCTCTCTCCTCCTTGTAGAAACCTTGGTCTTGCTCTGTATTGACCTTGTAGAAGAGTTAGTCTTTCTCTTCTTTTCTCAGTTTTCATCTTTGTGTAGACCTGACCTGTTCGCTCTACCTTTTCTATAGCTTTGTGTTGATCCATTTGATCTCTGACTGGGACTCATTTTCATAATCTCCATGTAGATCTTCTTCTTTTTCCTTTAGCCGACGCTTTCTCGCCTTTCTTGTCTTCGTTTACTTCACTTGAGCTCCTCAACATTTCCATGATCTTCATGACTTTGTGTCATTGTTTCCATAGTCTTTGTCATCATTAAAACATATCAACTAATATATTCCATCTTAGAGGAAAAATTTATGTGAACCTTTCATTTTCTTGCCTTGACTCAAAGTTTATATAACCTACATTCCTTTGTATTATTCATTCAATAGTGAAATAATAATTTTCTTCACTCTTTTCTCTAATTTAGAGAAGTTGTGTATCATTTTCTTCTATCTTTCTTATTGGTTCTTGTTTCATAATATGTACCATAGCTTCAACATAAGTTATGATGCATTATGATCAATCATGCTCCCAAAGCAACCTACACAAGTTTAACGAATCCAAGACCTTCTTGTTAAAAATTCAAGTATATGTTGGAATCTCATATTTTTAAGTGTGGGTGAGATGAAGCCTCTATAAGAGGTATGACCCATATACTCAACGCCTTAAGGTTTTGGGTACATGTGTGTTATCAGGTTCCCTGGGTGTCTTAGTTTCTTATCTCATGGGCTCCCCCTGTCTGCCCAACAAATGGTATTAGAGCTGATGGTTGGTATAGTTATGGTGACGGCTCTTGTATCGAAAGTCTATGTAGTGGCGTGTTGTAAGACCCAGGATTTTAGAATTAAATAAATAATTAATTTCCAACTCACGCATAGGATTTTGTGTCAGCGTGAGGGGAACTTGACTTGTGGCTGATGTTTGGATTAGCGTTATGAAGAAGAAAGTTCAGGAAATGGTTAAGAATAGTTCTATAGTCGCTATAGGTTATAGCACGAGTCTTATTCACTTCCGCCTTAGGGCAAAAACGTTAGTAAATGACCAATCTGCTCTTAAAGCACTGTAGAAATGATATTCAAAAATATTCAGAGGATTATGAGAATTTCTCTTATTCCTTTCCCTGACGAGTGTTTCAATGCGAAACCCTGGAATGCACGAACGTCCGATTCTAATTCTCGGAGGTTTGCCGAAACTTAAACCCTGATAGCTCAAGAAACCTAGAATAAACGGTTGATGAAGACTTTTTCTATTCGGAGCTTCAAACGAAGATTCCACACGCGAACACCTATTTCTCGTGATGTTTCTCATCTTTCTTCAGAGAGAAGTTTTCTCATCCGACATTCACTGCAAAAAGTAACTTTTCGGGTAAAATAGATTTACACCGACTTTGGATTGTTTACCTTAATTCCAAGAAATCTCTTTTGAGTTTTGGAATTCTGTCGCCAAAACCTATCTTAGAATTCACAGAGGAATGCGCAGGAAAAAAATCGGAATCACTCTTATATTTTAATCTTAACTCTATGAGTTAAATCCTCCGATATCTAAACTAATCTGTACCGGTTTACAAAATATCTTTACAAAATATCTTCTCAAAATATCTTTACAAAATATCTTCTCAAAATATCTTTACAAAATATCTTCTCAAAATATCTTCACAAAATATCTCCTCAAAATATCTTCACAAAATATCTTCTCAAAATATCTTTACAAAATATCTATCCATCCTTATCCCTCCACCAAATCCATCCTTATCCGATCTTTGATAAATATCTATTCGTCCTTATCCGATCTTTGATAAATATCTATTCATCCTTATCCGATCTTTGATAAATATCTTTCCATTCCATTCACTATATATAGGTTATAACTTGACAACACAAAACAAAAAAAATCTCACCAACACACCCACCCAAACCCGCGGCTTCAAGAGGAGAGGAAAGGAGAAGAGTTTTTTTCGCCGATTCTTGCTTGATCGTTCCGCAGTTCGTTGCTACGCGTAGGCCTCAAGGTACTGATGCTAATCCTTACTTCTGATCGTAAACTCTGTCGCTTTTCTCTATGTTTTCTGTGCTCTAAGTTTTGAGCTTTTTGCAAAATTATCCAAATAACTTCATCTTTTTGTCTAAACTTATTCCCTGCGTGCCCATGAGCATGTTTAGAGGATTACATTTCGCCGATTCTCGCCGAAATGCCGCCGAGTTTCAATTCTGCTCATAATACCCATTTTTGGCTAAAGTTCCAACCTTTGGGCTTAAAACCCTCGACTGAGCTTAGCGTTAGTAAGATTAGTCGTCATAATCGCCGTTGGTATCGACCCCATCTAATTTGTTTTTCGAAATTCTGATTTTAAGTTTCCGAGCTAAAAATATTGACCAAAATACCCCTGCGACAGTTTTCGATTCGATAATTTTTCTGAGAGTTTCCTTGGCCTAGATATCGCCTAAGAATACCTAGGAATTGATTTAGATCGAAGAAAAAGTTCGAAAATCCTATTTTCCATAGTGGCCGAAACCTATTTGTTAGGGTACCGTGTCCAAAAATAATTTTTGAGTCTCTGTGACCTGAGCCATTGCGTAGCTCTTTCGATTGTCGAAATTTTGGAGCTGGTTTCGTGCTATTCCGAGTTCTTTAGCTCGAGTTATGCTCGTTTTAGCGAACGAAGTCTCCGTTGTCAATTTGTGCCTAAATAGGAACTCCGAAGCTTTAGAGGCTTTCTTTACGATTTCGATTAGTATTAGTAGATCGTGTTGCTCCTAGTGAAACTTGTGTTGATGATTGTGTTTCCTTGTTCTAGGTTCACAACTTCCATGCCCAACTTCTACTCACGAAGGTAAGGGTAACTCAGTTTTAGAGTGTCTTTGAGTCTTGCATGATTTATCGCACTGCCTGCGTTTGAGATGAAGATGTTTATATTGATTGGCATTGGATTATGATTATTATGCTTGCAATGTTGTATGCTTGCTTATGTTGACTGTTTCTGAGGCTTGTGCCAAATGTTTTCTGAAGGCTTCGGCCGAGTAAACTTATTGAGACGTGTGTCTCCGTTTTCTGAGAGGCTTCGGCCGTTTACTGGTTTCCGTCATTACTGCTTTCAAGTGGATAAGACGTGATTATTGTTGATTGATTTTGGCATATAGGGCTGAATTAAGTGGCATTCAGTGGTTGTCGTTCCACATGTCTGTCCCGTCCTTCGTGGCGTTATTAAGTGGCATTCAGTGGTTGTCGTTCCACATGTCTGTCCCGTCTTTCGTGGCGTTATTAAGTGACATTCAGTGGTTTTCGTTCCACATGTCTGTCCCGTCCTTCGTGGCGTTATTAAGTGGCATTCAGTGGTTGTCGTTCCACATGTCTGTCCCATCCTTCGTGGCGTTATTAAGTGGCATCCAGTGGTTGTCGTTCCACATGGTTGTCCCGTCTTGTGAGGCGATATTAAGTGGCATTCAGTGGTTGTCGTTCCACATGTCTGTCCCATCTTGAGAGACGTTATTGATCGATCCATTTTGGTAGCAGCATATAGTTGCATTATAGGAAACTAACACCTGACCCTATGTTGTTGGATTTTAATTATTGGTTTATTGATATCTGATTTGATGTTACATTGTTGAGGTTATTATTATCTGAGTTAATCTATGTTAAGTTGTTGATATATGAGTTGAGTTATGTTGCTGGTTCATTTACCATGCTAGATAATAATTTGAATAGCATGATTTTCTCTTTTATACATGGTAATTGTATGGAGTTAACCCTTTCTATTTGCTACTTGTTGTTTGGGTGCTTAACGCTATTAGGCGATGGAGATCCTTCCGCCGAAGCTTAGCTGCTCGAGTTGGAGATCGGGTCGTGGGCGGTGGAGTAGAGGTGTGAGAAGCAGCTTTGCTTCTCCTTTATGGATTATGTTTGAGTCTCCCTTTCTTTAGGAGAACTCTGTTATTAAAGCCTTGCTTCCGCCACTGTTAAAGTGCGCATGTTTATTCTGAACCTTACTTATGGTGTTGTAAGCTATTATTAATATATATCGGGAAACAGGTTATTTAAATAAAGTTATGATATGTTTCCAACCTTTTAGCCGAAGTGTTTAGTTGTTTTTCAGAAAAAAAATTACCCTTGGATTTTAGGGATTGCAGAATAGTCCTTGGACTTTGTTAGGTTACTAATGTGATTCCTCAGTTGAGAAATTGGGGCGTTACACGTGTCCTCTAGACATGGTGAAGCGAATAACGGTGCAAGTTTGGATAGCTTCTGCAGAGGGGAAACATGGTAGTTTGGTGGCAACTCGCACTTGAGGGTTAGAATGTGGAGAATTTAAGTGTTAGTTGGAGTCCTTCATTGGTTAAGCATGGGTGATATGAAGACTATAAGAGATGTGACCCATATACTCAATGCCTTAAAGTTTTGGGTAAAGATGTGGCATCATATTTTCTTTGTGTCTTATTTCCTTGGCAGATGGGCATCTCCTGTCTTCTCAACACTTCCATGGTGGATCCATATTATAAGCCGTCAAGCCATTTTCAGGTACATCCAAGCCAAAATCCAACAATAGCTTTTGTGGTGGGAATGGAGCGGTAGTGGAACATATATGTGGAGGGAGTAGGGTGGCCAAAGAGCGAGAGGACGAGGAAGTATGTAAAAGTGGCGGATCTGGTGGGCGGGGAAGAGGGTGAGCATGGCGGAGGAAGATGGACGGGGCAGAACATATGGCTTCACCGGAGGGATTGTGACAATGACAGAAAGGGTGTGGCCAGGGCGGCTCACAATAGTGGATAATGACCACATGGATGAGCCGCGAATAAGGAAATAGGGTAGAGGAGGAGCGTGATGAGTGTCGGAGGGACCAAACAACAGAGAGGGGCGGACAAGGAAGAGAAGAGTGAAAATTGGATTTAGATCCACAGTAGAGAAAGGTTGTAGCTGATGCTAACTGTCACACCCACGAGGTAGGTCATACCCACATGGTGTTTGCGTTTGTCCTCATTTACGCAATACTAGAAGGTGAATGTAGCGTCGGCCATCTGCCCCCACTATTCGTCGGTAGAGAGACACTAAGTTGATTGGTGTTATTAGCCTCTGATGTAGCCGACGCAAAATTATGAATTATCGACACTAAGTTGCGACGGCCTGACTGTCGCCATATGTAAGTGGGGTTTTCTTCCTCGTAGCGTCAATTTTGCATGAGCTAAAGCAACACAAACAAGTCGTATTTAGCATTGACGTCGTAGTTGACACTAAAATTGAACACTAAATTGCGCATTTCTTATAATTTATTATGTTCCATTACATTCGGTTTCATCAAATTTCATCGATCCAAATATAATTGGAGAAAAAATAAGTTTGTCACTAGAACTTACGACCTCACTTGATAGTAGTATTGAATTTATAGTTAATGTTGCTTCCATTATACACTTAATTGACTTATCTTAGATGAGATTATTTTCAACACAATACACTTTATGTATTCTTTAAGTAACATTTTAACAATATAAGAATAGACATGTATGACTCTTACATTATAATATGAAATAAAGTTATGTGTCGGTTTAAACATAATTTGTCGTCCCTTTAAGTATAGTGAATTTGAACTTTTAGTTCTTTTAAAATATTTTTTCTCTTCTTATTCTAATTTTAATTTCTAAATTAGGTTTTATTGAATCAAAATTTTGTAAAATTTTTTGGCCATGTAATTAAAATTTTAAAAATAAAAGAAAATTAAATCAACAAAAAGATAATGAAATATCAATGAGATAATGAAATATCACATCGTTATTCTTTTTTTTTTCCAATGGAGACATCTTGATCCTGTTTTAGTGTAGCCTTACAATGCCGTCCCTACCAACGGGAACTAAAACCACATCATTTGCAAAATTAGAATAGGATGGTCTATTTTGTTTAAGAAATATTTTTTGCTTTTACGATTTCATTCTAATTTCTGAAAAATTGTTTTGACTTTTAAAATTTCAAAAAACGTTTGTTTTAGCTTTTTGTTTCCATTCTCACTATCATGGTCTATGTCACCGCTACAATCACCTCCTCCGTCAACCTTGTCGGTACCACTATTGACACCGTCACTACCACCACCATCATTAATGTCACTATTACCACTATTGTCACCACCGTTTCTACCATCTCCACCACCACCAACCTCTGCCATCGTCGCTTTTTCATCTGACTGATTGGTGTTGTGGTGGCGATGGTAGTGTCGATGACAACAGGGTTTGTGGTGGTGGTAGTGGCGGCGACGATCACGACAGCGGTGGTGGCGGTGATAGTGATGGCAGTGGTCTTGGTACTGATAGTGTTGATGGTAGTGACAACTCATTTTCACTAAAAAATGACTTAATTCATTTTCTTTATAGGTCAAATTTTAGAAAATATTTTTGAAGAAAACATGTTCTAAATATCAACCAAACATTTTTTCAGCTGTATTTTTTGTTTTCTTTAAAAATGAAAATGAGAAATGAGCAAACCAAACCAAACGGACCCATTTTTTTGGGTTTAGAAAGAAGAAATACATACATATAAATCTATAGGAAATGTTGAGAAACAATCTCTCTCAACAACATGGGTGCAGTAAACTGGTCGACCAAAAGGGTGACTAAATCTCAGCAAACACAACAAAAACCCTCCCAAAAACCTCTAATAAATCAAAAAATACCTGACCAAAATGTTAAATTCAAACGCTGAATACATCGTCTATCATATTTTGAATGATAACAATTTTAAGAGTATAAGTGAAATGTCTAAAGTTTCACATAAATTATATTTCAAGAAAACAACACTCATGACTCACATCCCTCAATGTCTAATATCTAATGTGCAACACTATGCAAGAAGAAGTATAGACAAGAGAAGAAAGGTCAAATGAACAAAGACAAACGATACAAGCAAAGAAAAGTCAAATGGGCTATATAATCTGAGTAAGAGAAGGGATCAAGACACAAGACAATCTACAAAATTAAAAGTCGAAGCTTCAAAAGATTGTCTTTAAAAGAAAAGTCAAAGCTTCAAGTCAACTCATGCAAGATCAACCAAAGAAATCAGATCGTTTGAGAAGACTACACTCAACGTCTATATTCATCATCTATCTCAAAGACTAAACGAATTGAAGTTATGTCTAGAGAATAAGCACCAACTGAATTTGAATTACATCTTTGACAAGCTAGAGGAGAAAGTCAAGTGCAAGAAATCAAGTGATACACTATGAAGCACATTGATCAAGGAAACAAGCACAACGACCACAAGATCAAGCTACCTTTCTCTCTCATACAAGAAATGGAGACATGGAATAAAGCTTATTGTCTTTGCGTACTCGCATTTATCTCATTCAGGAAACACACTATCAAGACAATCCATCTCCTTAAAAAAAGCTTCAAGTGATGGGTCAAAGCTTATCGCTTTAAACTCCTAGTGACCAACATGAAGAATAAATGAAGCAGAATGATCGTCTGAAGAAAGGAAAGACGACAGAAGCAGAAAAGCAATGAAAACATATTGTCTAATTGAAACAAAGTCTATCACATGATGAAAGATACAAAGCCTGAAGAATGATCGTTGCAATGAAATTGGAGAAGAGCTCAGAATAGCTTCATAAAAAAGTCTTGTAACGTCAAGATCACATGTTCTGACAAAGGACAATGCAAATTAAGAAGATTTGTGAAGAACACGCTCCAACGGCTATCTTTCTCTCACCGGAGATTCAGGAGTATAAAGAAAAGATCTGAAGACTTGTAGAATTAGAATTGATGCTCACCAAGAAGAAGCCTTTGCGCTAAAAAAGAAAAGAAGCCTCAATGCTTACTTTTCAGAAACGATCATTAACATCATTTGCTTCAACATGAAGAGAAGATTTTCTTAAGAGTCAAATCTCTTACTTACTCTCTCATGAATAGAACATAAAATATAAGTCTTAGAGTCAAACCTCACTCCTAAAATACTTTATGATTCATGAACTGAAATGTATCTATCATCACTCTTTCTAGAAGAGATAACTGTAGAGGAAATAATCTTGAGAAAGATTGTTTAAGGAGAATTCCTACATACTTTTTATAGGAGACGTCCTAAGAATACTTGTAATTGCCTGAAGAGGAAGGGGACAAAGAATACTTGTAATTTCCTGAAGAGTCAGAGGACAATGAATATTTGGTTTGCTTGGAGAGGCAGTGTCAAAGAATACTCAGCAATGCCTGAAGAGACACATACAAGAATACTTGTATGGAGAAGTCTTTGATACTTGTGCTTAGTGAAATCTAGGTTTAGCCAAGGACTGGATGTAGACATCGTTCAGAGGGTGAGCCAAGATAAAAATGATGATGTTCATTGACTCCTTCTCTGCTCTTATAATTCCGTTGCACCAAACGATCCCAAACAAGATGATAAATCTTTCAATCGTTTAGAAATCCAAGTTTTTGGATGACACAATTCAAACCTCCATTTCTTGTACTACTCTGATCAACTTCACAAAATTCACGCGAAAACCCCAATGCGAGCACCATTCGAAAAAACCCAGTCGTGCAGCTCAAAAACCCCAACCAAACACCCAACCAACTGCTACCAGAAAGTTGAGATACAACTTCTGAATGAAAAACAAACCGAGACTAAGAACCCCAACCCAATCGCGGCCTGAGACAAGGAAGAAAAAGCGACGACTCACTAATTAAAACGAGATCCGGAGTTCACCGGAAGAAAGGGGAGCACCGCGCAATGACGACGGCCGGAGGAAGAAAGGGTTCACCGGAGTTCAAAGAAGAGAATGAAAGCTGCGGTGAAAAGGTTCAGGGCAAAAGTTTTAAGAAAGTGAAAAATGTAAAGTGAAAAGGGGTTTTTATAGAGAGAAAGGAGGAGAGAGAACGAATGGGGGAAGATCGTGGGATTTTGGGATTTGAAATTCGAAAAGGTGGGAAGCGAAAAGACGTACTCCTCGAGACGCACAACTGAAGATTGCATTTATAACAAATGATGACGAAATCCCGGAAAATAAGGATACGTGCGTCAGTTGAAAAGACGTGGTTGACGGTTATAACTGAAGGCGACATATCTTTGAAACGACAACAAAGGTGGAGAAGCGTGAAAATGGCGATGTAACAACGAAAGAAAAATGGCGATGAATGAATAAACAATAGAGGCGAACTACTGGGTAACGATAAAGACATTTCGACTCAATTACTCGAGTCTCATGTCTTGGGGGCATGTGGACTGGGCGGGACATAAAGAAGATTATGTCCCGCCCAAAATGAACAATAAACCAATGACGATAGCCAAGGCGGGAAAGGCAACATGACGAGCTTCATTACCCTCCCTTAGGTGATGGACCCACAAGCCAGCTGGAAGATTCCTTTGGATTTGTCTTATATGTACGGGGATTTGGGCCCTAATTGTCAGGCCCAAATATAGGAAAGATCCATATCATGACCACCCCCTCTATAAAAGGGGAGGTCATCCACTTGTACGAAACCAACTTTTTCAGCATTAAGGAGAATATTAATTTTATGGTAGTTTTGCTATTTTAGTGCTCTGCTAGGGTTTACTTTTTGTCTTTCTCTTACGTAAGCTTGCCCTAGTACAGAACATTGTGGACTGGGCGGGACATAAAGAAGATTATGTCCCGCCCAAAATGAACAATAAACCAATGACGATAGCCAAGGCGGGAAAGGCAACATGACGAGCTTCATTACCCTCCCTTAGGTGATGGACCCACAAGCCAGCTGGAAGATTCCTTTGGATTTGTCTTATATGTACGGGGATTTGGGCCCTAATTGTCAGGCCCAAATATAGGAAAGATCCATATCATGACCACCCCCTCTATAAAAGGGGAGGTCATCCACTTGTACGAAACCAACTTTTTCAGCATTAAGGAGAATATTCCTTTTATGGTAGTTTTGCTATTTTAGTGCTCTGCTAGGGTTTACTTTTTGTCTTTCTCTTACGTAAGCTTGCCCTAGTACAGAACAACACTCAACTTCAAAGGAAGAAACACGACTAAGTGCAACAAAAAATCGAAGGGGTAAGGAGTAGGAAAGAAGAATAAAAAACATGAGCCTCACCAAAGGACCCACCAGGTTTAGCACTTACTCAAGACCAATATACCTCACCTGAATAGGAGAAAAAAGAGCAGAAAGAAGTGCCGCCAAACCCCAATACCGACGATCTCAACGGATTTGACCTGTTCCAACACGAGCCCTGCCTCACCAAGGCTCCAACATCAACATCTCTACCAGCCACGAACCAAACAAAGAAGGAGGAGTACATACCACCACACGACCAAGAGTACCGACTTATAAAAAAACAGGCCTCAACCACCTACACGCAAGCCGAACCGCACCCCACCCACATCCAAACACCGACATCCACACTCCACAGCTAACACAAACCCCTCCAGGGAAGATCTGAGAAAAAATCCAAACACACCTAACAAGACCCATCAACCACCACAGATCTGAAGATCTGAGTAGGCCAAAACCTGATCAGAGCACCTCTAATAAGGAGCAAGCAGCAACTTTGGACATCGGAAGAACGAAGGGATCGGGGAGCACAACATCCACGACGTCGTTCCGGAGAGAACAAACACAAATCCACATAATGTATCTCCTATAACACGCTACAGACAAGGGAAGGTCGAAGCAACATCAGAAAGAAGGAGGGAAAACGAAAAAGAGAAAAGCTAAAGCAAAAGAGAATAGGAAGGGAGTTACTACCGCGTGAGTGGCGACGCGATAGCAACCTAGCCAAGCCTTGGAGTTTACTGAAAGGAATGTTGAGAGAGGAGGGGTTAGAGAGGGATTAGAGAAACAAGTTATGTCAAAGTAGAAAGGAAGTAGCTTGTTTTAGTTGTATTTTTTTTTTGATGCAATTTAGTTGTATTATTTAATTTGAGATGGATGACATGAATATATGAGAAAAAATAAAAATCAGATAAGAACTACATATTTTCTCATAATAAATTTTTCAAATGTGTTGTAGTAATTGGTCACTTAATTCCATATTCACAAGATTGAATATTTAATCTTCCTTCATAGAAATGAAACATATTTCACACTTCACAGCATGCACCACATAGTACATGCTAGCACACATTCTAAAAAAAATTACTTGTATACACTAATTTAAAAGAAAATAATTTATCACCGCATTTCCATTCAAGCCCACTTTCATACCATCGACCGGCCATTCAACCACTAAGGCGGTGGACCAAAAAGTACACCTTTAAGCGGTACAAGTCAACAGCAATAAGAAGTTGATACTACAAATTATGAAAGCAAAAGAACAAGTAACTGCAGAATGCTAGTCCACTAGGCATTGTTGAGAATTACTCTATTCATCAAATTTTTTTATTCCCTTACCTAAAAACTGTATTGGGAGAAATTGAGAGTAACTCTTACGTAAAGATATAGGTATTTATCTCACGAGAAATATGTTTTTATATGAAACAACAATAATTAAAGACTGTTAGGTTTAATTACAAATAATTAAGAATAAAATAATTTCATAGTTACATGACAATTTAAAAATATCATTCTCATGTTTTAATTTTGACCATTAATAATTAGATTTAACGGTCATGAATTACTTTAATCAGTTAATGCACTCATATAAAAACATATTTCTCATACATATCCTTTGTTTATTGAGAAAAACGAATAAATATTTAAAATAGTCCTAAAATATATTCCAATATAATTAAGTATTGATTGATTTACAAATAAGATGTTGGACTCGCAATAAAAAACCATATTCTTGGAAAAGTGAGATTACAAAATTGAACTGCGGAAAAGTCATATGCTGGGAAGTATAGTCACTACATCCCAAACAAATTAAATTAACACTTTTTAAGGGAATTTTTTTTAATTCTTTAATATTATTTAAAAATTTAAATAAGTGTGTTCAATAGACATGTTTTCATAAAAAATTTAATTGAAATTATTTAAATGAATTCAATATAATCTTTAGCATTCATTAAGCACAAGTGGATTATTCGATTTGCAAAAAATAAAGTATGGTAAATACTTGGTACAGAAAAAAAAATGAGAAGAAAGATTTATCTCCATTTATTTTGTGGATTAAAAAAATCAAACAGTGCATGCAAAGTTGCAAACATGCACATAGATCAAGGGACACGAAGTTGCTCTAGTTTTTCTTTTTTTGGTAGATAGTTTACTCTAAAATTTTTGTTGTTTGAAAGAGGTTACTCTATTGAGTTACGGTAAATACAGATATTAAATTTTTGTAACCCTCGTAACGGTATTACTCAGATTCAAGAAGATTTACTCATCGAAAGATAAATTATATTAAAGAGGAAGACACTTCTTTAAGTAAATATTAAGTAATAAATGATTAATAAAATGAGTTTAATTTCTATGCATTGACGGTGTAAAATTGTTTTAGCAACATCTTTTAGGGACACATCCTTACAAATTTATAATGACTAAATTATGTTCTGAAAGGTTAATACATTTTTTTAAAAGTGAGAAAAATGGGTTGACATTTTAAATTACTCCACAACTTTTTAAAATACATTTTTTTAAAGTACAAAATAATTATTATAAGTGTGTTAAAATATGTACTTAAAAAGTGTATTGTGGAACTCGACAGGGTTAAACTTGAAGTTCCGTGCTTTTGTCCTTTTGTCATTTCCTTGTCCTGGGAGCAGAAATTTTTTTTGGCAATTCAATTATTTAATTTTGCACCCAAAAAACAATTCATTTTATCTATTTTTTACGTTTTAATTTTAATCAAATAAGAAAAAAATACTACATTTCCCTTTTTTCACCTAAAGAGGCTGCACAAAATAAAAACCGAAAGAAAATGACATTTTAAAACAAATCAAATAAAAGTACTTTTAACTAATTGACAAATGTCCTGTCAAAGAGATGCCTCTTGGGGATCCAATTGCCAAATGGAAGCAAAATTATAGAAAACGTATCCAGCATGGGAGTAGACACAATTAGAAAAGTGCTTCCGTTGGTATCAGACAGGGATTAGAAAGGAACAAAACGAGGGATAATGAGTTGTCACTAATACAATGAACAGATATGAGTGGTGGACAGGTTTCAGTTCAACATTGGTTAAGTTTCATATCAGCATTCAAAGTGTTCAATACTTTGTAACAGATTTTTAAAACTTTTTTATTAATTGAAATTCTATTATAAGATCCGTTGAATTATATGGTTTCTGATTCATTTTAAAGTTCTCACACCAAATTTAATAAAATTTATATGAATTTAATTAGTATCCAAAATAGACTTAAGGGCTAAAGTTCATGGCCCAGAATTTGAGATCCAACCTAGCTTAGCTAGCAACGATGAACTACCCAACCAAGAGTGAGTATCCCATTCCTTTATTGACTAGGATTGCCAATTCACGCGTGAACGTTAAGGTTTTGTTTGGTTGGAGGGAGGGGAAGGGGAAAGGAAAGAACTCCTCCCTCCAAGCAAACATAGCATAAGTGTTTTTCCTCAATAATCTCCAAGGGTTAGAACACAAAGCTCGAGGGCGATCTGGTTGAGGTTCACAACGTATCCCAAGCGACCAGTGAAGGATGAATTCCACAAAGATTCAACAATCGTCCTAACACCAAGTTAAGCCATTGGTTATTGAGCGATGTCACATGAACCTAAATATGGTACATATTAGCTATTCCGTATGCCACCATTAAATATCTATCTAATTAATTTAGACGTCAGAGTCTCTTTGAAAGTACCCCCTTCTATCCCTGAAGCACCACATACATTGATCGGAGACCACCATGGAGGAGTTCATACGACCAGTAGAAAATCACAGCTCAACAATGCATCAAAGGAGTTACACTCATCCTATAGTGTGATTGGTAAGACTTGCATTGATTAATTAGTGTCGTCTGTGGGAATCAATAAACTTATTTCCGCTTCCAGTTATGGTCATCACCCGTTGTGGAGTTGAGCACAATCAACCAATGAAGTCATTTCCTCAGTAAGATCAAGAGAAGTGACGAACACATTGTCGCTGATGCGTATCAAAGTTAAATCTGCAAAGAGTGTGGTAGAAGGTGTACAACACCAATATCAATCTCGAGGACTTGGTGAGTTAGTAAACGCAATAGAGTAGAACACTGTAGCAAAAATAGGGGGTTGTTTGATTGTTTGTCTGCAGTAAATAAAAGTGATTTAAGAATTCAGGAAGGAAAGCGTCAATCGTTAGGTTTTAATCATTCAAGTGCAACAAACTTTCATTGGTAAGAAAATATTTATTTTACTTTTTATCAAAGTCTTGGGTCGAATCTCAACTCATAATCATGAGTTGGAAGATCTAGATTCTCTACTAGACAATCGTCTTGATTTTTTTTGTTCAAGTTAAGAAGGATTCATTGCCCCTCTGAGTAAAAGAACAATCTTCTTCCCAAAATCCCAAAATTAGCAACCAATTGGTGTTAGAGATTTCTGTTCTTTAGAAAACAAAATCCACAATCGCTTCACTGATCCCAACTGGCTTAGATAGATAATTAAAATAAAATCTAATTTTGAATTCAATCGGTAATGAACCAAAAGAATATTCCAAGCACGGAGTGAAAGAAAGTAAATCAACTTAAATAGAAAGATAAAATATTATCAATAACGGAACATCAAGTTTGAATATAAATGAAGATCCAAATCCCTAAGATTGATGAAGGAGTTTAGCAACCCATGGATTAGGGTGAAAACTCAGAGAAATAAAGAGAAACGAAAGTATATGAAATTATGAAAAATTAGGATTGTAGAAAATTAGTGTAAAGCATCCAAAGTGTCAAGAAGCTTGACCTAGCCCAAAACACTGGTATTTATAGGGGAAACAGGTGCATATTCGAGCTCCTTTCTCATTCTTTAGATGTCTCACAGGTCCAAGCCCAATATGAATGAGCAGCTCAATATTTAGTTGGTCCAATTCATCAGTCAGCTTCAGAGCCTTGAGGGACCTCCTTAGTGGTCGTATCAACATAAAAGTTCATTCTCAAAGTTGTAGCGCTTTAAGTTAGCTTTGTATGATTTCAGATAGAGCCCAATTCAAAGTTATGTATCGCAAATTAGGATCATTTTGGCCCAAATTAGTCAGACTTGCAAGTCCTAGTGACAACAAGATTGGAACTAGATTTTGACCACGTTTGATACTTGAGGGACCTCCTTAGTGGTCGTATCAACATAAAAGTTCATTCTCAAAGTTGTAGCGCTTTAAGTTAGCTTTGTATGATTTCAGATAGAGCCCAATTCAAAGTTATGTATCGCAAATTAGGATCATTTTGGCCCAAATTAGTCAGACTTGCAAGTCCTAGTGACAACAAGATTGGAACTAGATTTTGACCACGTTTGATACTGGTCAAGTAGAGGAGCTCAACATGAAAGTTGTGTATATTTCTTCTATCCTTCCAATGACATATCATTTATCTCATTCTGATACCTGTAGCTTCAAATATAACTTGTTCTAGTGAAAAGGGTCATAGAAGTGAAAAATGAAGAATTAAACACTTTTCCATTGAAAACCCAAATAAATGTAAGAGGTCATAACTAAGCTAAGTCATCAGAGTAATGCACAAAAGAAATGAAATAAAAATTTGAATATCACAAGTAATGTGCATATATTATATGTTAATCATGAAGGTGCACTTATACTAGGTCTACAAAATTATACTCTTATCAGAAGGGATATAGACAGAAGAAGTCTTCAGCTAGGGGATCATGGTCTGATAAAATTCTTAGCGTATTAAAAAAAGACATGATCATTATTAAAAAAAAATGTACTCTACAACATAATCAATATCAAAAAGCACAAGATAAAACATCATCTAAAGAAGTGATTGATAAGTGTCAAATTTACCTGATTTTCTATATTAATTTCGGCACTTATCTGTTCTAAATGTGTACGTTATCTTTCAAATTATCCCTCAATAAGGTTAATTTAGTAAGTAGATAGTTTTTATATAGATAAATGTAAGATACGTTAGTTTTATCATTTAGACTCTTTCATTTTTATTGTAGGAGAAAAGTCAAGAAGATCCAACCATTTGAAGATCAAAAGGGGCTAAAAATATTGAAGTTCGCTTAAGCCAAAAGTTGGCTCGCTTAAGCCAAACTACATGGCAGTAGCAGTGGCAGATATATTGAACTTCGCTTAAGCCAAATGTTGCCTCGCTTAAGCCAAATTACATGGCAGTAGCAGTGGTTCTGGAAGACAATTCGGCTTAAGCGAGAATTGGTCTCGCTTAAGCCAAAGACATTACCTGAAGGTGAAGAAACCTGCTCGCTTAAGCGACACCTTTATCAGCTTAAGCGAAACTGTTGCCCTATTTTATAAAAGGCTCGACAAGATCAGAATTGAGGCATCTCTTGACATATTTTGGACCTCTTAGAGAGAAAATTGCATAGAGAAGAAGGAAAGGAACTTTGGGAGCTTTGATCCACCATCCATCGTGCTGGAGACACACCGAGGATGGCACGGGTCACCGCTTTCACCTTAGTTTCCTCTTGTAAGCTTTGTAAGCAATCCATGGATATGGGTTGCTAAGTTTCTTTGTTGGATTTGGATGTAGCCTTTAACTATGATTTGTTCTTCTTGATTTCTATATGAAAATATCGTTTCTATTACATGATTCAATGGTTTTCTCTTGTTCTTAATGCTATGTTTTAGTTTGCGCACCTAGAACATATCGATTGATTCGGTGTAAGAGCGGAAGCTACGTCGTCTAGAGTCCGACCTAGAGTTAATCATCTAATAAATCTAATTGCTAGGAATAGAGTTAGGTTTGTTAGTCCCTTAAACATCTGAGCTTAAAGATAACTTAGCTTTTCTATGCATGTGAGGAATCAATGTTTAGGAAAGTAAGTTATAGATATCCACTCATGTGAGGAATCAATGAAGTAGGGTAGAAATGGTGTAGATGAATCATGGATAGGAATGAATATTCATATAGAATCATAGGACACTAATAGTTAAACGGTGAACTCCAATTCCAACAGCTTTCTCTCTTGATATCAATCGTTTTACTCTCGCTTTGTTTAATTTGAATGTGTTTTGGTCACCAAAACAATTATCAACCTTTTGAAAATCTATTGCTTGGGTAATTTTACTAAAGAACGGCATTTGTGTTAGCAATTCCCTGCGGATACGACAAAACCCTATGCTATACTACAATTGAATCTTGAGGATTTTGAAAGTAGTATTAGTTTAGAAAAAATCTTTCAACAAAATGGCGCCGTTGCCGGGGAATTGCGTCAATACAAAAGCATTGCTTTAGTTTCTTATCTTGAGCAATTGTTGATATAGTAGATAGTTTTCTTTCTTTTGTTATCTTTAATTATCTTATTTACTAACTTTCTTGGTTAGGTTGTATTTTCACTTTGTGTATGCGAGGTAAAACTTCAGCTGATCAACTGTTGTACGATCCCGAGATCGAAGCTACAGCTAGAAGAAACAATAGCAAGACAAAGAGGAGAAAACAATTAGCTAAGCAAAGAAAGGAACAAGAAGCATCATCTTCTTTAATCTCTTCAAGAAATCAAGAACAAAACATCATGGCAGCTGCTCCAGGTCGTGAAAATGGAGATGACAATGCAGGTTTTGTGAACTTCACACCGAGGAATATGACAAGAATCGGAAGACCTGCAGGTAATGAGAAGCCACCTGAGATGAAGTCCGGATTGGTGCAGCTAATGTATGCCAACCCATTTGCTGGTTTGGACCATGAGAATCCGTACACGCATTTGACAAAGTTCTATGAACTTTGTGGCACTGCTAGCCTTACACAAACTGAGGAAGAAGCTGTGTTCCTGAGGCTCTTTCCCTTGACTTTGATTGGGCAAGCTAAAGACTGGTTTTTGGATCAGCCACAAACCATTTTATCTGATTGGAATGAACTTGAAAGGAAATTCATGGCAAGGTATTTCTCTGAATCAAAATTCATGAATTGTAAAACTGCTATTTCTACTTTTTCCCAGTTTGCAGGTGAAAGCCTATGTGAAGCTTGGGAGAGATTTAAGTCTATGCTGAGAAAGTGCCCAAATCATGGGTTTGATGCTCGAACTCAAATTCATATATTCAGAAATGGTTTGGACAAACAAAGCAAGCTGATCTTGGATGCTACAGCTGGAGGGTCTCTTATGGCTAAAACACCTACTGAAGCCATTCAGATTATTGAGGCTATGGCTCTAAACGACCAACAAGATCAACACCATCGTGGTCCACCAAGGAGAGGTGGAATGATTGAGCTAGGGACAAATGATGTTGTTTTGGCTCAAAATAAGCAGCTTCAACAACAACTAGATGAAGTAAAACAAAAGCTCGCAGATCTTCCAAAGCAACTAAAAGAGATGCATGATTCCTCTTCTAGAAAACAGGTATATAGATGTGATGTTTGTGCAGGTGATCATCATACTAGTAGCTGTGATCAAAATCAGGAAGAAGTGAACTACGTGGGAAATCAACAGAGGCAAGGTCAGTACCAGAACAACTACCCTATGGGAGGTAACCAGTACAATAACCAACCTTGGAGGCAAGACACAGGACCATCTTCCAGCAGGGTACCACCAGCACCGTACCAAAATCAACAATACCAACATAATCAACCATTTCAACAACCATCACAAGATAGGACTTCCAAACTGGAGGATACACTAACCCAATTTATGCAGGTTTCGATATCCAACCAGAAAAATACGGATGCATCCATTAAAAACTTGGAAGTACAAGTTGGACAGATGGCTAAACAATTGAGTCAGCTGACTACTGAGCAGAAAGGGAAGTTCCATGCCAATACAGAAGACAATCCCAGGGAGCATTGCAATGCAATATTCACAAGAAGTGGGAGAGTAGTTGGTGGAGAGATTGATGTGGATGAAGAGAAAAATGAGAGCCATGATCCAAAAGAGAGTGAAAAAGAGGAAGGGGCTGAAAAAGAAGAAGAAAAGAATAAAAGAGAGGTTGTAGATAGAGAGGAAAAGAAAAAGAGTGAAAACCATGAGAAAAAGAAAGAGAGTGAGGAAGTCAGGTGGAGTCCGCCTATCCAACGCTTGCCATATCCTCCGAATTCTAAAAAGATTGATCATGAGAGGCAAAAGAGGAGATTTCTAGATATTTTCAGGCATTTGAACATCACAATGCCATTTTCTGAGGCATTGGAGCAAATTCCCTCCTATGGCAAGTACATGAAAGAGCTTTTGAATAAAAAGGACAGGTTGAAAGCACTGCATGAAGATGAGGTGATCCAGCTCAATGGACGTTGTAGTGCAATTCTGCAACGCTTACCACCTCCAAAGCATAGAAGTTCCAAGAGTCTTGTCTTGCCGGTTAAACTTGACAACAATCAATCCTGTAATGCACTGATAGACTCTGGGGCTACTATCAATTTAATGCCTCTTTCCTTGTTGAAAAGATTGGGAGATGTGGAAGTAGAGCCTACAGAGATGACGCTGCAACTAGCTGATATCAGTCAAATTACCTCAAGGAATTGCAGAGAATGTGACTGTGATGGTGGAGCAGCTGAATTTCCCAGTAGACTTTGTGGTTGTAGATGTTCCTGAAGACAAAGAGATCCCAATCATTTTAGGGATGCCATTCATTATCACAGCCAGGATAGCATTTGATGTAGATACTGGGATCCTGAAGGTGAGACAAGGTGAAGATGAGATACATTTTACAATTTTTAGTGATAATCATCACCGACAAAGCAAAGGTATGGTTTCTTTAATTAAAAATGTTGGTTTTGATTTGGAAAAATTATTTTATGAGCATGATCCATCATCATCTTCAATTGATGCATCAAATCACTTGTTTGAGCTTGAAAATGCAAAAACTAAACATTCTGAAAATAAAAGCTGTGATTTTGATGCTAAAGAGGATGTAAAGAATGGATTAGGGAAGAAAGGAAGGATAAGAAAGAAGAAAAAGTTTTCTAGGATGTGGAAGGTTGTGACTACGTGTCAAAAGTGCTTCAAAGAACTTCTGAAAAAGGAGAAGGAACCAAAGATGAAGAAGGGAACCATTCCCTCCTCTTGTCTTTGGTCTCCTTGGCAAATTGAATTTCAAAGCGTCAAGCTATTGACGTTAAAGAAGCGCTTCCTGGGAGGCAACCCAGTGTTTTAATGTGATTTTCTTGTTCTTATGTGTTTTAGGCTTTTAGTAAGTTTAGTGTGAAGTTGTGCTGAAATTTGTATATTTATGTGCTTCACAAGTTTAATTTAGAGTTTTGAGTGTGTTCAAAGGCTTGGAAATCAATGATTTGATGGATTTGTAAAAGATAGGGTTGTGACTTGTTTTTGCATGTGAACTTGAGTAAATTGTGCATCCTGTGATTTTCTGTTTAAAACCTGAGTTTCAAAGTTATATCAGGTCTAATTTGATGCTTACCATGCATATGAATTGATGATTTTTGAGGTTGGTGTGTTTTGAGAAAATTGAGGTATGTAGTAGTGTGCTCATGATGAAAAACAAGTCACTCTAGGTGATTTTCTGCATTAACTGTGCAAAATTGCTTTCCGTAACTTTTGAACAAACTCATGTTTGTGTTTTAATGTTAGTTTTCAAATATTAGAATAGGAACCAATGTGAAAATTTAGGCTTTGAAGTGAAAGTGCATTAAGACTGCTCATTGTATAGTTTTCTTGATCTTGGAGTGTGCCATATGGCGATGTGCTTCAATTGTGTAGTTTAAGGCCTCTCACAAGTTTTAAATGATATGAATAGTGAGTCTAAGGACATAGAAAGCTAGGAAAATGAGAAAAGAAGAAATTGAGGTGTTGGGGTGTGAAAGTAGCATAATTGTGTGTAAGGTATGAGTTAGAGTATGAAATAAGAATCTTGTGTCTCTTTTTATGATTTTAGTCTTCACACAAGTTTCTTAGATGATAAGTAAGTGATTTATCCTCTTATGAAGCATTGAGAATTGATGAATCAAAATTTGAGGTATCCACTTGTGTAAATAGTCAAAAAGAGTGCTAAATTGAATTCATGTTCTTTAATGATTAACATGTGGAATTCAAGTGAATCACAGGTTTAAATTGAAGATAGAAATGCCTCATTATGATTGAAAAGCAAGGAAGAAGAGACATACAAATTTTGGAGGTTAGACTTGTGAATTTTGGCAATATTTGACAGTATTTTGCTGCATAATTACAGGTCCTTCGCTTAAGCCAGCCAAATGATCGCTTAAGCCAAATTCAGAAAGCAATTACAGTGTACCAGAGTTCAATTTCGCTTAAGCCATAGAAAGTTCCGCTTAAGCGACACTCTGAAGAAAAGATAGCACACAAGTACTGGCAAGTTCGCTTAAGCTTGAAAATTCTCGCTTAAGCGAGATACCTATTAAATAAAAAAATCACTCACTCTTTAAAACACAAACCCCACTCTCACACACAATCACGTATCACTTCCTCTCACACACAAGAGCACACAACTTGGTTCCAATGCACACACATGAGCAGAATTTTCAACTCTTTGGTTTAGTTTTCTCCATTCTCTCCTTTTCAATTGTACTTGTGATTTGGAGATTTTGGTTTTCTACTTCTCAGGTAAAGTTTTCCCATTTCTCCCTCAATTTGATTTCACATTCTAAAGCTCTAAATTTGGGGATTTTGATTGTGTAAGCACTGATGAGCATTGAGGAATTTGTGGTCTCATTGGGAAAAGAATTGCATGCTTTGAATAGGACTGTTTGAGGCTCTTAAGTTTGGTTACGGGATTGTAAACTCAAATTGTTATATGCTTCATATGTTAAAGGTTGTGCACCCTAGGTGTTTGACAAAATGCATGAATGAAAATGTTAAAATTGTCTTCTACCTAATGCATGAGATCTAGGCTGTTCAGGAGCAAATGTTGCAGCACAGACAGGGTCGTGATGCTTGGCCTGAGGACAGGCCGAATTCCAGGGAGGAGGAGAGAGCTGCTGGACATGGAGATGGAGATGAAGCTACTACTTCTGTAGCAGCTAACTTGTAAGCTAACGATTACATGATTGTTGTTCAGGAGCAGGATGGAGTTGAGGATTGATGACCACAGCCACTCATCCAAGTTCATTTTTATTTTCCGTCATTTCACTTTCTAACTATTAGTACTTTCCTTGGTTTTGGTTTTTATTTTGCTGTGTTCTTAATTGCTAGCACATGTTTTGAATTTTGGATTATGAGTTTGTTTTTCTCACTGTTCTGAGTTGCAAATGATTGGCTGTTGGTTTAGGTAATGAGCATGGGCTATGAAATGCTAAGTTGAGCATGATGTGTGTTTTTAAAAGTTCTTAGTTCATTGTGATTGCACTAACTTGGTGTCATTATATGATATGAATGCATCATTCACATGAATGTCATAGGCTCATTTTGAAAATGCTTGAAATCAGGGACTCCTAAGCCTAGTGAGGAGTGTAGCCAAACACTTGGTGAGATTCGAGAGATTCACCATTATTTTGCACAGTTTTACTTGTTTGAGTCTCTAACTATTGAATTGCATGGGAATGATAGAAAATGATCAAGGAAGTTTTGTTCTTTAGTGTTCATAAACTACTTAGCCAAATAAGCCTACCATTGATTAGGAATTCCAATTGCACCCCTTTTGAGCCTAAATGGAAATTTTGTTGTTCTTTGTGTATGATCCCGAACTTAAATGACAAAAAAAAAACAAACAATGTTTCTCCCATACTTTTTAAGTTAAGAGAGCATTTATGTGAGGATTGTATGCTAATGTGCTAAGTTGGGGGGAGTGGAGGCTTTGATATATTTTTGTTAGTTTTCTATCCTTTGTATATATAATGTTTGAAAAAAAAATGCTTGTGCATAGTCTATCAAAAAACAAAAAAAACAAAAAAACAAAAAAAAAAGAAAAGAAAAGAAAAAATGATTGAAAAAGAATGGAAATGAGAAGAAAAGGGGTTTATGTGCATGAAATTGTGTAAAAGGGGTGAAAAAGAGGATTGGTAGAAGGAGACTGAAAAATGTTCATAATTTTTGCATAAATCCAAATGTAATTGCTCTCTTGACTTGAAAATATCTTGAAATCTAGAAAAACCAATTTTCTTGATAACCCTAGCCACATTACAACCCAGAAAGACCTTTGTGATTTTTGAGTTTCCATGCAGTTTTAATAGTTGATGAGACAGGTAACAAGTTTGACATGTTATGAATCAATGGCTGAATAGTGTGAAACACTTACCTCATAGAGAATTGAAGAGTAGTGAATAGTTTGATGAGAATTTGAATGGTTCCCTGATTGAAGAGTATTGGATTCAATGTTATGCCAATGATTTCATGCTGGTGTGTTTTTGTATCATTATTGTAACCATTTGTTGTGGGCTTCACATGTTCTAGTTGGTAATTGATGCTTGAATCATGCTTGTGAAAAGAAACTTTGACATTAGTAGTTCATAAGCCATGCTTGTTCAAGAACCTTTGTGAATATGTTTTGTTAGCTAATACCTTTTGTTTGAGGACAAACAAAGTTTCAAGTTTGGGGGAGTTGATAAGTGTCAAATTTACCTGATTTTCTATATTAATTTCGGCACTTATCTGTTCTAAATGTGTACGTTATCTTTCAAATTATCCCTCAATAAGGTTAATTTAGTAAGTAGATAGTTTTTATATAGATAAATGTAAGATATGTTAGTTTTATCATTTAGACTCTTTGATTTTTATTGTAGGAGAAAAGTCAAGAAGATCCAACCATTTGAAGATCAAAAGGGGCTAAAAATATTGAAGTTCGCTTAAGCCAAACTACATGGCAGTAGCAGTGGCAGATATATTGAACTTCGCTTAAGCCAAATGTTGCCTAGCTTAAGCCAAATTACATGGCAGTAGCAGTGGTTCTGGAAGACAATTCGGCTTAAGCGAGAATTGGTCTCGCTTAAGCCAAAGACATTACCTGAAGGTGAAGAAACCTGCTCGCTTAAGCGACACCTTTATCAGCTTAAGCGAAACTGTTGCCCTATTTTATAAAAGGCTCGACAAGATCAGAATTGAGGCATCTCTTGACATATTTTGGACCTCTTAGAGAGAAAATTGCATAGAGAAGAAGGAAAGGAACTTTGGGAGCTTTGATCCACCATCCATCGTGCTGGAGACACACCGAGGACGGCACGGGTCACCACTTTCACCTTAGTTTCCTCTTGTAAGCTTTGTAAGCAATCCATGGATATGGGTTGCTAAGTTTCTTTGTTGGATTTGGATGTAGCCTTTAACTATGATTTATTCTTCTTGATTTCTATATGAAAATATCGTTTCTATTACATGATTCAATGGTTTTCTCTTGTTCTTAATGCTATGTTTTAGTTTGCGCACCTAGACATATCGATTGATTCGGTGTAAGAGCTGAAGCTACGTCGTCTAGAGTTCGACCTAGAGTTAATCATCTAATAAATCTAATTGCTAGGAATAGAGTTAGGTTTGTTAGTCCCTTAAACATCTGAGCTTAAAGATAACTTAGCTTTTCTATGCATGTGAGGAATCAATGTTTAGGAAAGTAAGTTATAGATATCCACTCATGTGAGGAATCAATGAAGTAGGGTAGAAATGGTGTAGATGAATCATGGATAGGAATGAATATTCATATAGAATCATAGGACACTAATAGTTAAACGGTGAACTCCAATTCCAACAGCTTTCTCTCTTGATATCAATCGTTTTACTCTCGCTTTGTTTAATTTGAATGTGTTTTGGTCACCGAAACAATTATCAACCTTTTGAAAATCTATTGCTTGGGTAATTTTACTAAAGAACGGCATTTGTGTTAGCAATTCCCTGCGGATACGACAAAACCCTATGCTATACTACAATTGAATCTTGAGGATTTTGAAAGTAGTATTAGTTTAGAAAAAATCTTTCAACAGTGATCTAGTTGAAGAAGAAGATCGAACTACAACAAAAGCATATGTAGATTACCCAAGAACAAGTCTTCTCAAAACCTCAGTGTCAACTGCCTACACAGAAGTAGGATCAAGATCAACAAAAACTATAACGTCTACTCAAGATCAGATAACTTTAGTATCTCAATAATCATATACATAGAACTAGAGGCTAAAAAGATCTCTGGCTTGTCAACTACACTAACATAGAAGCATCAAAAGTCCAACAATGAGTGGCATAGTGAAATATCAAAAAGATCATCACAAAATGTCAATAATCAAAGTGAAAAAAGTTTAAAGAAATGATGAAAAATGAATACTTAAGAATTATATCTATTACAAACTCAAAAGAAAATATTGTTGGACTAAAGGCAAAGATATATAAAGGTCAACAATCATCTAGACGATTGGACTGGGCGAGCCCCCAGGGTCCCTCGCCCAGGATGCTCACACTTAAGCACGGGATAGACCCAGATCTTTTGGGCCTCGCACCCCGAGGCCCAACTGGCCCCTTAGGACTGACCAAAGGCGCGAAGGCCCAACTCAGCCCCTATAAATAGGGGGGAGGTACCAATTGTAAGAGACTCTTAGCTCATTTGGCAATAACAACATTGAAATTCAGTTATGATTTCTCTCTCTAAACAGTTAGGAGTTCATCTCTCTAAGATTTCCGATCACACTCCACACACTCTAGGCACCATGCCTTGATTCTATGTTCTTGACCGGAACATTGGCGCCGTCTGTGGGGATCGGTAAATTTTGATTCCCGGACTACGTGGATCGTGATTTGAAGGAGAAATTCTCTGGTTTTCTGTGAAACATTTCGTTAGTTCTTGAGTTTTTGGTAAGCGTTCGTAGGAGCCGATGGAAACACGTTGCAGACGACGAGAAGAAGACCCCGTGCGACGGCACACTTCGCCACCGCGTCGCGTTCGGGGCCGTCCGCGCCGCCAGACGATCCACCGCGAGGAAGCAACTCCAGTAACTCCTCTAGCTCCGCCTCCGCCTCCTCCGTCTCCAACACCTCCGCTGCCTTCACCGCCAACGTCACCGGAACAAAGAAGGTCGCCAGAACAGTCACCTGTGGACTCTGGAGGAGAGACGCAGGCACCTCAAGCTCCGATCTCTGGCCAAGATTGGAGACGCTTGATCAGCAGCATCGACGAGATAAGGCAACGGAACGACTATCTTCAGGAGCAGCTAGAGTATTATCGTTACGAGCAGCAGGACGAAGGAGAGTGCGAGGCAGAGGCTGTGGCTGAATTTGAGCCATTTTCTGCAGCGGTAAGGGAGGTGGCCATTCCAGATAATATGAAGAATATAGTCGTTGAAACATACAGCGGAAAAGCAGATCCAAAGGAACACCTACTGTATTTCAATACAAAGATGGTGATTAGCGCCGCTTCCGACGCAGTCAAGTGCAGAATGTTTCCAGCAACTTTCAAAGGAACAGCAATGACGTGGTTCACAACTCTTCCGCGAGGATCCATCACCAACTTCCGAGATTTTTCGTCCAAATTCCTCGTCCAGTTCTCAGCGAGCAAGACTAAGCAAGTGACGATCGAGGACTTGTACAACGTGTGACAGTCTGCAGGGGAGACTCTGAAACAATACGTGAAACGATTCAGTGCTGCGTCGGTAAAGATTGAGGAATCGGAGCCGAATGCCTGTGCCCGGGCCTTAACAAATGGTCTACAACCTGGAAAGCTAAACAGCAAACTGAGTCGTAAGCCGGCCAAATCAATGGCGGAGGTACGCGCGCGGGCGAACACGTACATTCTTGACGAGGAGGACGACGCTTTCAAGCGACGAAGGGCGAAGGTGGAAAAGGATGGTGATCAGGGGGACGCATCGCCAATAGATAAAGCAAGCAAGGAAAAGCTTGAAGGGAGTAAAGGGCGAGACAGGAAAGTCCGGGCAGTGAAGAAGACAACGAGAGACCCTTTCTATCCGAGGAGGGACAATGCTGAGCGTCGCCGACCCTGGCACCAGGCTGACTCTCGCCGGCGTGGAGAGTCAGGAAAGAGTCTGAGTGCTCATCTAACGGAGTTGCTCCGTGAGGTCAAGGCGACCCATGCCGTTGAAGGGGGCGAAAGGGAAGCAGACCCGCCGCGTCCAAATTCAGATAAGACTAAGTGGTGTGAGTATCATCGGTCAGCAGGACATGATACAAGGGATTGTTTTACTTTAAAGAATGAGATAGAAAAGCTCATCAAAGCAGGGCGAGCGCAGCTAAATGACCGCAATGAGCGTTGGAATGGCGAGCGACAACAGGGAAATAGGTGTAGGAACTCTCGCCAGCAGGATGATCGCCGACGGGAGGATCGCCGCCGCACGCCGAGTGCAGAAAAGAAGGAAACACTGGCTACCAAGAAAAAGAACGCAGAAGAAACATTTAATAAAGATCTCGACCCACCGGTGGGCACAATTAATACAATTGCAGGTGGTTTCGGCGGAGGAGGAGATACAGCTTCGACGAGAAGAAGACATGTCAGGGCAGTAACCTCGGTGCAACAATACCAAGCTCCTTTTGGTTTCCAGCATCCGGATATAGTAATCTCATCAGCGGATTTTGAGGGAGTCAAAATGCATAAATATGATCCGGTGGTCGTTATGGTTCGGATCAACAACTTTAATGTTCGCCGGGTGCTTTTGGATCAAGGTAGCTCCGCCGATATCATCTACGGGGATGCGTTTGATAAGCTGGGTTTAACCGATAAGGATTTGATGCCCTATACGGGAATGCTAGTAGGGTTCTCGGGCGAGCAGGTATGGGTGCGAGGTTATATAGATCTAGACACCGTTTTCGGAGTAGAGGACAACGCCAAGCTCCTTCGTGTAAGGTACCTAGTGATACAAGTTGTAGCCTCGTACAACATTATCATTGGGAGGAATACCTTAAACCGTTTGTGCGCCGTCATTTCAACAGCCCATCTTGCAGTAAAGTACCCGCTGCTTTGTGGGAAGGTGGGGAAAATTGTGGTTGATCAAAGAAGGGCGAGGGAATGCTATAATAATTGTCTTAGCATGTACGGGAAAAAAGGAGCAGGCGAGGGGTACCGGTGTCACGAAATTGAGATCCAACAGGAAGGTCAGAACGAGCTGAGTAGGTCAAGGGTTGAGACGCGGGAGATAGACCATGGGAGGGCGAAAAGGCAGACCAATAACCAAAGGCGAGTTGAAGAAGAAGTCGGGAAGACGGAATGGGACAGACCGTTCACAGACATTACAGCGGAAGAACGCTGGGCAGGCATCATGGATGACCTAGAAAGGTATAAGTTTAGTAGGGGAGTGTTGGCGATTGAGCCTAGGCTCACCCTTGAGCAAGAAAGACGGTTGGAAAAGCTGGTAGAGGGCAATTTTGACCTCTTCAGCTGGAGTCCGAAGGACGCTACACTTTGAAACTTTCCGCGGTTCAAAGCGTCAGCTCTTTTGAGCATGGGACCAGGCGACTGGAAGGGGAAAGTGGCGATGGGCCGCAGCATGGACTTGGAAGCATCTCGGCGAGAAGATTATGGACAAGGGTTGAGCAAAGTGCCTGACCGCTTTCGGAAGAAGAAAGGCTCGGCACACGGTGGTAGGAACAAAGGAAAATCTGTGGTGAGGGAAATAGCCTCCAGGAACAAGAAGGTCAAGGGTAATAGGCAAAAGAAAGAACTAGAGGTGAATGGGCATTCTGCGAGTGAATGGATACCGAGTACCTCGGGGACGAAAGAGGAAGTGTTGGGCACCATACTTTGAGGGAAGAACTAGCCACGAAGTAGGACTAAAAAATAAAGATGCACTCTTTTTCTCCGACACGGGAGATTTTTAATGAGGCATCCCTCGATGTAAAAATTCAAAGAAATCAAATACAAAAGGATATTCGCCAGAAATACTCCTAGCTCAAATCATTCAACTCCGTTCGCCCGGTGAGAAAAATTCTCTGAAGGTGGCAATCCCAACACGACTTTGATGTCTGGGGATTGCTCTGGGAAAGTCCGGCGCGAACCGGCGCTACCCAGATAGCAAAAATTCGATCATTATATCACGTTCGCCTGGTGAGAAAAATTCTCCGAAGGTGGCAGTCCCAACACGACCTTGATGTCTGGGGATTGCTCCGAAAAAGTCCAGGGCGAAACGCTGATTTCCCGTTGGCGATGTGTGCGGGAAAGCGACTTATCCCCAAAATGGGGCAAGTCCCTAATCCCCTTAGTCTCCCCGAAATCTGGGAATAAGAGACCTCCCCGAAATATGTGGCGAGAATATAAACTAGGCGTAAGTCTGGGTAAACCCATATGGCCATTGGGCCCCCAGTAGTGTAAGCCCTTGGCGGGAGAAAACCGCCGAGGTCACACCTGCTCTTACGGGAAATATTGGTGCGAAGAAAAGCCTCGGTTCAAAAGCTGAGCAAAAGTCCTAGTTTCTTTGGCAGACCTTCAAAATCGCTACACGGATGAGCAAAAGGAAAAACTAAGCCTAAAGGGCAAATGGAGAACACGAAGCGATGGAATTTAAGGCAGAGCCCAAACCGGCGACGCAAAATGCGAGAGTAAAACCATGAACGAAGCAAGTTAAAGGAATATAAAAATGCAATTCAATCACCAAAAAAAAAAAGTGTATACAATTAGTACGAATACAATTATGTTTCATTAACATTTCTCCCTCATCTTTTCTTCCTCAATTTCAGCAAAGCGCTCGGCAGAATAGCCCGGGGGGTCATCTCGACCAATGTGCCCGTGAGGAGTAACCTTCTTAAAAGCTCCCATGCCATCAAGGTTGATCCCTTTATAGAGATGTTGAACTTGAGCCTTGGCGAGGAAGAAACCACGGCCTCGCTCCTCCACAACCTACGCAGCAGCGCAAGCTACGGACCTAGCCTAGGAAGTCTTGATCTGGGAATCCTTCTCGGCGAGGGCCCGATTCGTTTCTTCAAGCTGCAACCTCACGTCGGCGAGGGACTTATTTGTGTCCCCTAGATCACAGAGGAGGGAAGCGATTTCCCGATCTTTGAGAATGCATTTGGCCCTACCAGCGTTGATCGAATTTGTCCTTGCGATCACTCCCTGTTGCAAGACAAACCAATCCAGCTCCAATTCTCCCATCCTATCTTTACATGCCAGTATGTCTTCCTCATAATGATTCAGCTCTACGCATATGTGTGCTTGTTTCTTGGTTTGAGCCACCATTTGGGACAGCATCTCATCGTACTTACGGTGCGCTTCCTGTGCCGCTACCTGGTGACCCTCAACCTCCTGCTGAAGTCTCTCCATCTCTAGAGAAGAAGCTAAGTCTTGAGACAGTTGGGCGAAGAGACACTCCGCGCGTAGAAGGTTGAACAAAGCTTCCTGTGCGGCCTGATCAATGTCGGGAATCTCGGCCACTCTTGTGCTCCTAAAGAAATCATCAGAGAGGACGAAGTCAATAGGAGAAGTCTGCTGGTTTGGAATGGAGCCTGTCTGGTCACCAGTGGAAGTGGAATTGGCCTTGAAAGGGGTTTGGCAGGGAGATGGTGGGGTGCAAGGGGCAAGGTCTTCACCCTGTGGGTCCACCGAGCGGGCAAGCAAGTTTTCATCTAGGGTTGCCTCGACTTGAGGAGGTTGGCGATCAGGAAAGAGAACCGTTGAAGGGACCCCCTCTGGAGTTGGCTCGCCGGCAGTAACTCCTCCAGGGCAGGGTGAGGGTTCAGCGTCGCCTGGAGAGGCGTTTTTCTCGCCCCCCAGATCTTGAAGGGAAGCAGCGGTGTCGCCAATCTCGGATCCCTTCACCTTCTTCTTCTTCTTTTTCTCTTTCTGGGGAGAGGGGGCATCAATGCCAGGAGCACCCCTTTTGGATTTTCGGATCGCTCTTAAGGGTAAAGGCTGGACTGTGTTCTCCCGCGTGGGTTCGGATCTTTCTGGAGAAGGAACGACTTTAGCCATCTCAGTGGAGGGGATGGAGGCAGTGGAGGAAGACCCCCTGACTCTCTTCGCAGGAGGGGCAGCAATTTCAGCGTCAGAACTAGCCGCAGCGCGTTTTCGTTTTACTCCCTCGGTGTTAAAGGTAGGAGGAAATTTGGGAGAGTCGACGGCCAAGGCACGTTGCAGCGAGGCTCCGGTGAAATCGAACTCCTCCAAGAGCGAGCGGAGGGAGTCGTTGCGGACGGCCTCCAACAGTTGGGAGCACTCGAAGATGGGGAGTCCGGCGAAAAGGCCGATGGTGGCTTTGTCCTCGTTGCTAAACGACGATTCAGTTGGCGGGGGAACATCACGAGGATTTTTCGTCCCGTAAAAGGGGAACAGAACGGATCCATTTCGTCGGGTGAAAGCTTCAGGGTAAGATGGGTGAACAATCACACGGAAATAGCGTCGCCCGGGACCCTTCTTGACATTACTTTTGTAAAGGTAGAAGCACTGCCGACCTGAACGGGATTTCAAAGAAATCCATCCAGGAATTTTCACCTTCAAGCACTTTGAGTCTACCCCATAAAAGTAGAAAAAGTGGGAGGCTTTTGCTTCAAGGCCGATAGCTTCGCAAAGGATCTCGAAGCAACGGATGAAGGCCCAAGCATTCAGATGGAGTTGACAAGGGGCCACGTTGATTTCCCTCATGATTTCGCAAAGAAACGGAGAAAAGGGCAGTTTGATTCCTAACTCGAGGTAGAGATATTCATAGATATAGAAGAAGTGTGGTCGTTCAGCCCCTTGATCGATCCCACGACACCTCCAGGGGCGACTACTGTCCAAACCCGGACCGATGATGAGGGCATCTTCCAAAGACTTTTCACGACAGAGCCCTCCGGCCTTAAGAATTGACTCGGCGATGGACTCGTCAGTAGACAGCTCAGAAGTTTGACAAATGACCGCATGCTCGGGTTCTACACCTGTGGGCTGGGGAAGATCGGTGAAGATTTGTTGCCAAAAGGCATATCTCTCATCTGCGTTAAGAGGGGTTCCCCCGGCAGGAGGCGTAGCCACCGGGGGAGGAGCGGGGGATGCCGGGGCAGCACTTTGAGATCGGGAGGACTTATGGGTCCGGCGCTTGGGAGTCATTTTTTTTGGATAGAGGGGAAAAGGCTAACAGGAAATGTTGAGTTGATAACTTTTGGATTTTTTGCCAG
This sequence comes from Lotus japonicus, assembly GCF_012489685.1. NCBI lineage: Eukaryota > Viridiplantae > Streptophyta > Magnoliopsida > Fabales > Fabaceae > Lotus > Lotus japonicus. Next base: position 54,730,828 of record NC_080042.1, on the reverse strand, counting down.
ATGCTCAAGAATGGCGAAAGTAAAGAAAGAGGAAAGGTTTAAAGTGGGAATTAAGAGTTGGTTCGGAAATTGTGTCCATCATGGCAAAGGTGGAATGATTACTTGAGAAAACGTGGCATTAATCCCGGAAAGGTGAGGGCAACATGTCAGGCGAAAAGTTGTAACCGTTGATGCTGATTGGTTCGAATTCAAAAAATGTCAGAATTAGACGTAACTCATTAAATAGAAGGTAAAGTAACGGAAGGTTATTGGTCGAAATTTGGGTTGGCAGGGTTCGCTGAGATTTGAAAAGACCTTTCAAAAATGACAGTTGAGATTCAGTAGATTTGCTGACTTAGGGATCACTTTAAGGGCGCAACGCGTGGCGAACGCATGACACTTGTCAAGGGATCATGATTCATGGCACGTGCGCAGGGCTGGCGAGGCGAGCGGGTCGGATGCCATCGCCGAGAGACTGCTTGTGGACTCAATTTGCTTGAGGAAGGGATGGTGCAGCGAATAGTTTGAAATACATAGATTTTTGACTTTACTCTCTCGGCCATGTTGGCCATTGCTTTTTAATTCTGATAAGTTTTGGCATTGTTTAGTCTTTTATGGTCTTCGCCTTGGGTTCTTCTATTTAAAGACACACTCAGCTCTCATGCTTCGAGCTCGGTGTCTTGTGGACTTGTGGACTAGGCGAGCCCCCAGGGTCCCTCGCCCAGGATGCTCACACTTAAGCACGGGATAGACCCAGGTCTTTTGGGCCTCGCACCCCGAGGCCCAGCTGGCCCCTTAGGACTGACCAAAGGCGCGAAGGCCCAACTCAGGCCCTATAAATAAGGGGAGGTACCAATTGTAAGGGACTCTTAGCTCATTTGGCAATAACAACATTGAAATTCAGTTATATTTTCTCTCTCTAAACAGTTAGGAGTTCATCTCTCTAAGATTTCCGATCACACTCTACACACTCTAGGCACCATACCTTGATTCTATGTTCTTGACCGGAACAACGATACACAATCTTGAAGAACCTCACGTCTGATAAAGCAAGGTAACATATAACTAAAGTACATCAAGCTAGATATACCAGACAGAACGTCGTCTACTGAAGTATTTCCCATCACATGCAGAATAGAAAGAGAAGATCATTGATACTCAATTACCAATGAATTCTTGCAAAGAAAACAACAAAAAGAAGATTAGTACTTTTGGTTAAAAATGAACTAGTACCTTAACCATATAAATTAAAAAGGAGTAGCTCTGAAAGTCCAATGTCTACATATACTCCTATGACATTACTTTATAGGGAAACCTCTTTTCTCAAGGTTTCAACTCTCATATCAAACAACTACGAAAGCTGAAAGCATTGACAAAGTACACAATACTTGTTCAACGCACAAACCAAGAAGACCATGAATGGTGAAGGAAGGAAAATGAAGCCAATGAAGACTTCACTCTACGATCAAAAATCAATCATCTAACACATTAATCATAAGAGAAAAATAGTTGCTCAGACCACGTGCTAAGAAGAAATGTCACATACAGTAGCACAACGAATAGAGCTATAACAACTTTTATTCTAACGGTCAAATTTTACCTCCTTCAGATATAAAGACTAGAATTAAAGCTGAAGAATGTGTGCATTCGGTGCAATAAGAGTGCATCACCGTGCATGAGCTTTAACCTATATCCAAGCTAACAAGCTTGTCATTAGATGGAAATATAGGATGGAGAAACTTGCACCAAGAGAATGTTCGTATACTTAGAAGATTCATAAGACACTCGTGACTCGGGTTTAAGACTAGTTTTTATGTTTATTTTCCATATATTTTGAGTGATTAATCCAGTTGCGTTCATTCATTTTAGGATAATTTAGTCTTAATTCATGCATTATGGGTTCTTAGTCATCTTATAATATATTAAGAACATATTGGGTATTTTATGTGTTTTAGTGGTTTTTGGTCCAAAGGTTGAACTTAAGCGATGTTTTTACATTTTGTATGGGCTCATTCTCATAGCTTATAAGCGTATGGGAGAAAAGCTTACATACCTTTTTCACGATCTGGTTGGTCAAGTTGAAGATCAATGAGTCTAGACCAACATATCAAAATTCCATCCTGACCTGACGGTATATGAGTACGTACGAGTTGTTTTCCGGTAGGAGGTCAAAGCTGTCAAGAGGCCTAAAGCACGTGCGCTGGTTCTAGCGCATATGCGGTGTGAGTCTTTAAAAACTCATCAATTTTCCTTTTTTTATCAACTTTTTGTTGTTGAAATCTTGGGAGAAAGTTACGATTTTAGGGTTTTGAAGGGAGAATAAGGATCTCCAAACAAAATTGAGAGGTTTGATCAATTTTCTTGTGATTTCTTGATGAACATGTGTAGCTAATCTCCTCTAGTGCTAAGGATTGATCTAGTTTTTCTTTGAACTATGTGTTGAACCAAGTTTCAGGTATGACTATGAATTATATATTCCTTCTTCAATATCTCCTTTGTGTTAATTAAATCTTTCTATTCCAATAGTTTATCATGCTATTTTCTATGCATATGGAAAATTGGTAGAATTTAGGGATTTGAGGAGAAATTGAGAAAGGTTTTTTACACCTCAGGGATAAGGATAAGAAATTACTTGTGTTTGCCTGAATTAAATTGAAATTGATCTCTGATTAATTAGGATTAGGTACTAAGGAATTAGCTATCACTAATTAATTGTAAGAGACATTTATGCAAAGAATTAGTAAGTGAAGATCTAGGCTTAGCACCTTGACAGTTAATTAAATTCATAATTATACCTGATTTGGGAGATACTTGGGGAGAGGTTAACGAAATCAGGAACCATAGCGCGCTTTTAAACTGAATTCACTTCAACGTGTTATTTGTCTTCTTTAATTTTATGGAAATTAGCTTTCATAAAAACTATCAGCTATTTTATTTTTATTTTTACGTCCTTTGATTCCAATTTAGTAAACTTAGAGCATAAATGCACGCAATCTCTTTGATTCGATCTTTTTTTATTACTTCGAGCAATCTGTAGACTTGCAGATTTTTTATCAGACACCTCTTAGGAAGAAGAAGATAAAGGATCAATTCAAACATCTATTCAATGAGCGTATGGGAGAAAAGTCCTGAGAGATTTGAGATCAATTGATTGTGCTTCACTATGTATCTGTATTGATCAAAATCTTAGAGGATTAGGATTGAGAGCATGGAATGTATATCAGCTCTATCATATAAATACTCTAGGAAATACATATAAACTGAGCACGCAACCATCACAGATGAGAGGAAGGAGTTCCTGTCCAAAAATCAACAGCTGAAAGAGGCGGGTACAAAGAATTCTTAGGAGGAGTCTTGTTCAAAACTCATCTGCCTGAAGCGGTTGAGGCAAAAGATACTTGAGAGGAATCCCTGGACACCTAACTCAATGAGCATAGAAAGGCTAGGGAAAATAATATTTGATGAGTCTGAAGAGACTTTGTAATGAATACTTGGGGAGGATTCCCTGACAACCAAACTCGTAGTAGAAATCCTGGATAACACTAACAGGATAAGTCCTTGATAATAATTAGTGGAAATCTTGGTGGAAAACAGAGGACTGGACGTAGCATGTGATTGAGTGAACTAGTATAAAATTATGAGTATGCATATCTTCTATCCCTTCTAATCGTCTTGCTCACAAACATTTACTCATTGCACCATCCTCAGATAGATCATTAGAAGGAGAACTTTTAACTCAAAATGATCAAAAGTTGTCTACCAACGAAAACATTTTATAGACACAATTCAACTCCCTTCTTCTTGTGTCCCTATAGATCATTAGAAGGAGAACTTTTAACTCAAAATGATCAAAAGTTGTCTACCAACGAAAACATTTTATAGACACAATTCAACTCCCTTCTTCTTGTGTCCCTGTGATTACTCTCAGTTACATCGATTTTTGGTTCACAAGTTGTGGGGGAACCGACTCAGGCAGTGGAGCTAGTGGTGGTGGTGGCCATGGTAGCGGAGATGGCGGCGTCAGTTGGGGAGTGGTGATGAGAGGTGATGATAGTGGTGGTGGCATCTCATTTTCTTTTTTAGTGAAAATGAAAACAGCTTTTTTTTGTTTTCTATTTTGTTCATATTTTAGAAAAACATTTTTCAGAAAACATTTTCTAAATATCAATCAAACATGTTTTCAGCTTTATTTCTTGTTCTCTTTAAAAATTAAAAATAGGAAACAAGCAAACCAAACAAACCTCGATATTCCAAAAAATATGTCATGTATCACTTGGCTTTCATTCATCATGAAATGAATCATCAATGACTTAATAACTCATTCATAAGCCATGGATGATGCATCTAAAGATTAATAAAAGCCAAGTGGAGCATGAGGATCTTTTTATATTCTAGTTGTCAAGATTCTATTCTCGGCAAATATATTTAAGACCATTTTAAAGAGTGTTTTCCCAATTCTCATACATCTAAAATATTTTGAAAATCTCTTCAATACATCATTTTCACAATCATGTGGTACAATTTTTTTTTATCAATTCATCTGTATCGTATATCCACTCAAGTACTCTAACAAAGAATCTAATTCATTAAGCATTTTAGTCTGATTTCATATCAGCCCAAGTAACTAGTATTCAAGTTAAGCAAACATGCCTAACTTTGTATTAAACAATGAGGCTTGGGATTTTGATTTAAAGCTGACTAAGAAACTTACATCTCGAATGAGCCTTTAGTCAATTATAAGACTTTTCTTCTATTTACCAATTTATAATCTTCTTTCAACACTTAGTTGATTTTGAAATTTAATATTTATAAGGTAAATTATGTGGTACCCTCAATTTTTTTGGGTATGGTACCTCATTAAGTAATTCTATAGATTATTATCATGTTATTCAAGGTAAATACTACATCTTTAGATTTTACTTTACTTGTCAATTAACTCATGAAATTCATTTTTTGATGAAAAATGTACGAGTGGCGGAAACGAATAATGGTGATGGAGATGCGCGTAAAATGATCATGGTTGATGGATGCACAAAGCTCAGAAAACACAACTTTCAAATCTTACGTCCCTAAGAATGGAATGCTGCATTACTATGATAGAACACAATCAAAATTTTAACCGGTACATAAGTCTCTATTGTTGAATCGACTCATTTTGGGTACTACACCTTATCCTGGCTTAAGGTACCACAACAAACACCTATTTATAAATGAATGATTTGATAGGAAAAGAATGGATATAATATAATTAAGATTAGAAATTGTGCGAAAATGAAATAAAATTAAAATAAAATCGCATGAACTTTTTTTAAGTTGTATTAATATTTTTGTTTTTATTTTGAAAGAAAAAGTATATTATATCATTAAGGGTCCGTTTGGTGGTCAGGACAGGATAGGATATGATAGGATAGTAATCATATCCTGTTGTTATCTGTTGTTTGTTGCGCCAGCAGGATAGGATAACACTATCATGTCTCCTATCCTATCATGTGCATGTAAAAGTTATCCTAAGAGGGGAGCTAGGATAGAACATGATAGAATATCAGTTATATATTTTCTTTCAGTATCCTAACTCCAAATTAATTTATTTTAATGTTATATAATTTATAATAATATTGATTAATAAATATAAAAATATTAATTTAACTAAAATAAAAAATAAATAAAATTATTATTCATAAATAGTAAAGTAGATTACTCACTTACAAATATTGATTTATTAATAGTAATAGACTAATTTAATATTTTCATCTCCTATTATTTAAAAATTATTTATCTACTCATATAATAATTTAAATATAAATTAATTTTAAAATAATAATATTTTTAATTTAGTTAATTTTTCTTATTTATCACGTGTCACAATTAAGTGAAAACCAATTGGTTACAAATATAGATTTTTTGATATATAGTAATAGACTAATTTTCTATTTTCATCTCCTATTATTTGAAATTATTTATCTACTTATATAATATTTTATAATTTAAATATAAAGTACTTTTGAAATAATAATATTCTTAATTTAGTTAACTTTATTGTTAATTATCACGTGTCACAACTAAGTGAAAACCAATTGGTTTATTGCATAATTTTATTTAATATATATGTTATCTTCAAAACAATAAAATAGGTCAATTAATAAAATTTAAATTAATTTTAGGTATTTTAAAATATAGACTCATTCATGAAAATGTATAAAAAATTAAATTTAATAGAATGATCAATTTTTAAATGTATTTTTTATTTAAATATAACTTTGATACATTTTTTCTTATCATATCATGTCCTTATCATGTGCACCTCAAACACAGGATAGGATAAAAGTCTATCTTGCTCTTATTATATCTTGTTGCTACCATGTTCACATATCATATCTTATCATATCTTATCCTGACCACCAAACGGGCCCTAAGGAGATATTGTCAAATTACAACCTAAAGCAAAAGAGGGCTAAGGTGGCAAAAACCAATCAGAAAATCGCCTAAAATTCACCATAATTGGTTATAAGTAGGAAAAACGATGACTCGAAATTATGAAGTCATAACTATCATCTAATAATTCATGAGATTTATATGAATCAAAATGTGTATTAGCTTATCTTATGCTCACTCAAATCAAGAAGTTAACTTCCCCACTTATCATGTCCTTTAGTTTTGGAGAAAAATCATTCTCTAGGACTTTCTGAGTTGAATTACTCAAATTATGGTATCATGATCTGTACAAACTTTCCTAGTTTGTTACATACAGATATATATGAAATGCTTTCTTCAATCTGCCAACTCCCCATTTTTATCATGCTTCCACTAGCATTTGTTGAAACTTATCTTTCATATTGATCTCAAAACTATCTTTACAAGATAATCATCCCAAAGAATGTTGGTGGGCGTAATTAGACTGTTTTGTGATTGTTTTTTCTGATATCCAAAAACCCAATCCTAATCCACCACTAGTGGTCCATGTGACAAATAATGAAGAACCAAAAATATTAAAAAATTTCCTCTGAAACCTAGCTATAATTAGATTCTAAAATTTGCCATACAAGTTCCTAGGTGCCAAACGTTTGTCCCCAAAAATCCTAAACTTATCCTAAATTCCAAACTTCACTGGAATCCCACATTGCTCACTATAAGACAAAGGATTTTGGGTGGAGAAGAGGGACAGGGGGAACACATCACAAAGGTCCGTGTATAGAGGCAACTAACATGATGATGTAGTTAATGAGCAGTTTCTGAAGAGAAAATCGCATGAAATTGACATACTCTATAAGTTGGGATCTTAGCAAGAAGCAATGACTTTTGTTCCATGACAGAGTGTGTCACAATTAAGACAAGCACAGTTCCATCCTCTTAGTATCCCCACCTACAAGATTACTCAATTTTGCTTCTTGCATGTCTATCATTATTTGTTGGTGGGTCAAGTAGGACATTTAGATATCAGAAATTGGGGAGCAGAGACAACCCCATTTTGATTTTGGTTTTGAATTTTTAAGAAATAGGCCAACTTGAATATAATGGTTCTCTAAGTATGTTCAGTTGTACAGGGAAAAGAAATGACTAAGTTGCTATCAAACTTGATAATAATGCTCATTCATTTTGACTAACCAAGGAAAATGTTACAAATGATAATTGCATGCATTTTGGGAAATAGACCCTGCACCCATCCAACAGAAACAAATGGAAACCAATCATAGCCTAGCTAGTACCTTACCCTAAGGCACATGCCCATATTTTATGTGTCGTTTTCTTTTCTTCCCTTGTCTACTTTCCTTTCTCTTTTATGTTTTTCTGGGCTTTGGCATGCAAGTATATATGCCGGAGTAGCTAGGGTGTTGCAATTACCACTAAGTACTCCATCATCATACGGTACGAACCATAATATGTAATATTGATTTATACATGATACACGATTATAGAACACCAAATATGAAGAGATAGGTTGCCTACTTGTTAAATTTGTCAGGAAAGAATTCGTGATATAGAAAAGAGAATTGAACTAAGGAAAAGTCTGATTATTATTGAGATATCATGGCTATTATATAGCCTTACATCACGTACAGGAACTCAAAAGAAAGATAACGGCAACTCAACAAGAAATCCTAGAAACAAGGGATATTTAATTTGAAAGCTAAACAGACCATTTTAATAGGTCTTTTATTAACAGCTAAAAAAACTACTAGCTTAGCATTAGCACAACGTGCTAATTTCCAACTTCAACAGCCTGCCTTAAACTGCAGCTTCTGGTTTGCAGTTTACTTCAATCTCAGAACAAACACCAAGAGAATTTCGCAACTTCATGAATACTCCCAACTTCAAAGGCTTGGTCATAAGATCTGCTAATTGTTCTTCACTAGCACAATAAATCAAATCTACAATTCCCTCTTTTGACATCTCATGCACGAAGGAAATGAAATCTGACATCAATATGTTTACTCCGACCATGCAAAACTGGATTTTTAGACAGCTTAATAGCAGAACTGCTGTCATAATTAATTGTAATGACTTTATTCTCAGAAATCTGATTCAACTTTTCTAGTACCCTTTGTAACCACACTGCTTGACAAGCAAGAGGCAGCAGCTATAAATTCAGCTTCTGTTGTGGACAAGCTAACAACATGTTGTTTCTTTGAGCACCATGAGACCACTCCAGAGCTGAACATGAAAAATAACCAGAAGTGCTTTTTCGATCATCTATGTCACCAGCATAATCACTATCTGTGTATGCTATAAGTTCATTTACTCCACCCTTCTTGTAAAGAATTCCAAAATCAGCAGTGCCTTTTAAATAGCGTAATACTCGTTTGGCTACCTGCAGATGTTTCACTGAAGGATTGTCCATGTAACGGCTGAGAAGACTGACAACATATGCCAAATCGGGTCGTGTAGCAGTTGTTAGATACATGAGGCATCCAATAAGTTGCTTAAAGTGATCTTGATTCCTGGCACTATAGGATTTTGGACAGAATTAGAGTGATCCATGGAAAAGCGTTTCAATATCTCCAAAGCATATTTCTTTTGAGATATGAATATACTATTTGGCAATTGCAGGACTTCAAGACCAAGGAAATATCGTATTTTACCAAGGTCTGTCATATAAAATTCCTGCTTCATAGAATTCACAAAAGAGGTGAACATTAAAGGATCATTACCAGTATAGATGAGATCATCAACATACATGCTAACAATTAAGATCTTGTCTCCTTGATCTGTTTTGATGAATAAAGTGTGCTCATAATCACACTTTTCAAACCCCATCTTCAGAAAATATACCTCTATCCGACTATACCATGCCCGCGGTGCTTGCTTAATGCCATAAAGAGCTTTCTTCAGTCGATATACCTTCTCTTCATTCCCCTTTTTGACATATCCACAGGGTTGTTCTACAAACACTTCTTCTGCTAGTCACCATACAAAAATGCTGATTTGACATCAAGTTGGTAGAGTGGCCAATTGTGATGTGCTGCTGATACAACAATTAGACGGATAGTTTCCATTCGTGCTACAGGAGCGAACACTTCGTTATAGTCTATGCCATGTTACTGTGTATACCCTTTGGCGACTAAACGAGCCTTGTATTTGTCAACTTGACCAACTTCATTGTACTTGGTCTTGTAAATCCACTTGAGACCAACAATTTTTCCACCACTAGGCAAGTCCACTAATTCCCATGTGTCGTTCCTTTTTATGGATTCAATTTCTGTGTCCATTGCCTGCTGCCATTTCATGCTTTTATTAGCCTCCTCAAAACAAGTGGGATCACCATCACATGTAAACAAGGTTAAGTTAGCGAAGGAATCTGCAAGTTCATCATCAGAAAGGCCTTCACCAGTAACAAAGTCATCCATCCAAGATGGTTGGCAGCGATCTCGCACTGGGTATCCAGTTGATGTTTCCACAGGAGCTGATATGACACCTTCAGGTTCACCACTATCAGCAAGTTGAGGAGATTGATCAGCATTTGTAGGCTCAAGGACTTCAGAACTGTTACTGCCATCATTCCCTTCTGCTTCCCACTCCAAAACATAGGTTGCTGATGGTTCAGAGTTAGTGTCCCAAGTCCAAGCCTTATCTTCTTCAAAGACGACATCCCTGCTAATGATAATGTGTTTGGAGGCTGGATCATACAGTCGGTATGCTTTGGATACGTCACTGACACCAAGCAAAACACAAGGAAGACTCTTGTTATCGAGCTTGGTTCGCTTAGCATCAGGAACATGAAGGTTACCAATGCAACCAAAAACACAAAAATACCCAACTGAAGGTTTGAGACCACTCCAAGCTTCTTCCGGGGTCTTATTTCTCACAGCAAGAGTAGGACTGCGATTTAAAATATGCACAGTCCAATTTACTGCTTCTGGACAAAAAGTGCGGGGAACCTGCTTGTTGGACAGCATGCTTCGAGTCAGATTCATTATAGTTCGATTCTTTCTTTCGGCAATGCCATTCTGTTGTGGAGAATAGGCTGCTGTCAACTGGTGCTGGATGGCATGGTCTGCACAATGTTGCATGAATTCGTTGGAAGTGAACTCCCCTCCTCAATCTGTACGTAGGCCTTTGATAGCATGACCAATCTCTTTCTCAACATGAATTTGGAAACTTTTGAAAGAACAAATGGCTGTTAATTTTGCTGTCAAAAAATAAACCCATGTTTTACGACAGAAATCATCAGTTAAGGTGAGAAAATACCTTTTTTCAGTGTTGGATTCTGGTTTAATTAGCCCACAAATGTCAGCGTGAACCAATTGTAAGATGTGGTCTGCTCTCCACGTACTCTGCGATGGGAAAGATTCTCTATATTGCTTCCCTACCAAACAATCTCTGCATGACTTTGTTGAAGACTTGAAGTGAGGCAGCCCTGTTACCATTGCTCTCCACGTACTCTGCGATGGGAAAGATTCTCTATCTTGCTTCCCTACCAAACAATCTTTGCATGTCTTTGTTGAAGACTTGAAGTGAGGCAGCCCCGTTGCCATCTGTTTCTGAGCAAGAGTTTGGAGTCCCTTGAAACCCAAATGTCCATAGCGACAATGCCAAAGGTACCCTTCATCTTCAACAACTGTGTTGAAGCATGTGGAAGACTTAGGTTGAACCTCTGCATTGAGAATGAACATGCGATTTGCAGCCATAATTGTTTCCATGAGTAGTCCCTTTTCAGGATGAAATACTTTGCATTTTCCTCCTTGAAACATGATAGTCAGGTTTTTGGCTTGCAGCTGTCCAATGCTTAGTAAATTATTCTTCAGATCAGGCACAAAGAAAACTTCTGTGATGATGTGTGCTCTGCCATTCACCTGCAATCTTATATTGCCCTTGCCCAATACAGCTATAGAAGTATTGTTCCCCAATTTCACAGAGTCACGATAATTTTCATCAAGATCTGAGAAAAAGGATTTTGTACCACACATATGATTGCTGCATCCTGAATCAAGGAACCACTGTTTGTCACAGGAACTTGTGATATTATCAACTTGCGCCATGAGCAACAATACCTCTTGGCTTTCATCATAATGAGCCTCTGTCTCCTTGGATAGGCATTCCCATTGGAAGTGTCCAAGCTTGTGGCATTTGTAGCATTCCACGATTGATCGATCTTGACTTTGTCTACCACGACCTCTACCTCGAGCTCCACGGCCACGTCCTCGACCTCGACCTCCATAAGTAACAGCAAGAGCATGCTCTTCTTCAATAGAAGGACACATGCGTTGTTCATGTAGAAGCAGCTTGCTTTGAAGTTCATCAATGGTCAGTACATTTGTGTTGTTGGACTCCTCAATAGAACATACAACATAGTTAAACCTTGCTGTCAGCGACCTCAAAATCTTGCTCACAACATCGCTATCATCTTTGTTCTCACCGTTTGCTTTCATCTTATTGAGGATGGTAAGAATTCGAGCAAAAAGAGCAGTAATTGTTTCTCCTTCCTTCATGTGCAGACTTTCAAATTCCTTGCGCAGGGTCTACAATTGGGCTTGCTTCACTTTGTCTGTCCCTTGATTCTTTATCTTCATGGAGTCCCAAATATCCTTTGTTGTATCCTTTTTTAGAATAGACTCCAAGACAGAACGAAATAATGCTTGAAAAAGATAGTTCTTGGCCTTCAAATCCTTGAGTTGCAGCTCCTTATTCTGCTTCTTCTGTGCATCTGTCAATCCTGTTTCAGCTGCAACCTTAGGGATACCGTCCTCTATTAATCCCCAATACTCTTTCGATCGGAGGAAATTTTCCATGAGCATTGCCCAATGATCATAGAACCCATCGAACTTAGGGACGACTGGTTGTACATATGAATTCTCTGAAGTCATACTTGCAAGTATGACTTAAAACACACTTCTGTAAAAAGAACGCTAAGCTCTTGATACCATATGTCCGGAAAGAATACGTGATATAGAAAAGAGAATTGAACCAAGGAAAATTCTGATTGTTATTGAGATATCATGGCTATTATATAGCCTTACATCAGGTATAGGAACTCAAAAGAAAGATAACAGCAACTCAACAAGAAATCCTAGAAACAAGGGATTTTTAATTTGAAAGGTAAACAGACCATTTGAATAGGTATTTTATTAACAGCTAAATAAACTACTAGCTTAGCATTAGCACAACGTGCTAATTTCTAACTTCAACAAAATTATGAGTGGAATAAGGATTGGAGTTTCACTGATATTTTTTAGAAGATGTCTTACTTTCATATGATGAAGCAGTCATGTGACATGTGACTAGAAGTAAGGAAGATTTCCTCTGTATCTCATACTCCCGTTAATGGGACAAGCTATGGGGTAATTTGTGGTTAAGTAGTTACATAAGGGAGATAGCCAAAAATATATTTAAAGTCAGAGAAGTTGGTTAGTTGGGGGTGATTATAGAGGATTCATTTAACCAAGCAATAACTCCATCGACTAGTAATCAATGTGGATTGTATCAAGAATATAATATGTCAATGTTATATATTCAATATCCAAGCTGTTATTTTCTTTGTCAGTCCTAATTTCTCTCAAATTCTTTAAAGCAGGAGAAATTGCGTGGTTCTTAAAACCACTATGCCTCAACTCTAAACTGGCGTCGACCATCGACACAAATGTCCTAATGACACGGAACTAAAATATCAGTATGCATCCTACTCTAATATGGACCACACATGCATGATGAGCCAACAACCCAAAGTTCCAATATACCTCAAACTCCATATTTGTGTCGACCAAGAGCATGGTGTTCTAACAATACCGAATGCCAATATGCCTTAGACTCCAAACTCGTGTTAACCGTGGGCATAGTGATTCCAAGAACACTGAGTCTCGATAAGTCTCAGACTTCAAACTGATGTTAACTACAAGCATGGTGGTTCCATCGACAATGAGTCCCTAATATTTATTATACCTCAAACTCTATTTTGGTGTCAACTATAAGCACAATAGTTGTGACGACTTCGAGTATTAAGATTTTGCAATTGATATAGATACACAAAAGCATTTGTGATGATGCATAAAATTAAAACACAATGCATTATCAATTACTTAATATAAAAGCGCATGTCAACCATACACTATAATTGTCCATTATAAAAGTTTAACTATAATTGTCCATTATAAAAGTTTAACATGACAACATTAATTCTGTGCTCCCACTAACCAAACATATCAAAAGAATTACCATATCCATTTCTCGAGATATAAACCTTTTGAACACCATGAACCTATTGGTTATGAGACTAAACAACACATTTGATATAAATTTGTTCAACAAGTTATTTTGTTTCTCACAATATTTTTGGCATCAAATATTTTACATGATCAAGCTCATTATAAAATATTACTATGGCATGTGAAGCCATGTCTCAAATTTCTTAAGCTAATCAATTTAATATCGTATTATATTGTAATATAATATGCATTATTTAAAGAGATAACAATCACAATTAATATCTCTGGATTGTTAAAATTCACTAATACTCGAATAGCAAGATTTTTTATGATCTTATATTTTAATTAGATATTTTGATAATATATTTCTATAACTTTTTATGTAAGATTCATATAATTATTATTGGATGTTTTCATTATCATAATGATAATATGTGTGAAATTATGTGAATTTTAAGTATAATATTGTTTTAGTTATTTTTCAGAGTATTTTTTAGGAAAAAATCCTCATACAATATCTATGACGTCCAAATATATTGTGACATGGCAAGATTTTATTGATTTACTTGTGATGATATTTGGAATTAAAATAATTTAATTCATTTTAAATGGATAAGGTTAGAAGGAAAGATATATATATATATATATATGAATGAGATGGAGAGATTTAATTTGGTGGAGATTTTAATCTGGAGAGGTTTAAGTTTGATTTCTTTATCTTTTTATTATAATTTTTAAGATTTGATTATTTGGCGATTTATTGGTTGATAAATAAAATTATCTCTTATTTTAAATTAAGGGATAAGATAGTGATAGAGTTTCTTAATTCAATAAATTTAATTATGTAATTAAATCCGAATATTATTCATATAGAATATTACTATTTATTTTATAATCTACAATTATTTGAATTAGTTTAAGAGATGACATTTATTGCTCAGAAATTAAATTAGATAAGTTTATTTTAAATTGGGAGATAATGATAAACAACAGTCTAAGATCAAGCAGGTAATTTTCTGGTGAATTTAGACGGATGGGATGGTCTTTTTGTTTATCACTCAACTCTACAACGTGTTTTCTCTCTTTGGGGAAGAAAATCTTGTTCTTCTTCTTTCTTGCTTCAAATCACAAGGTTGAATTTGAAGCTCTAGTTGTTGGAATGAGACAAACAATATGTCATCAAAGAAATCGCTACAACTTTCATTTTGAGGTTCATTGTTGATAAGTCACAAACTTTGTCAAAATTCATTTACAAGCTGGAAGTCGCTAGAACCTGCGAGTCTGAACAGTTTAGACTAAAATAATCATATCTCAAACCACATAACCCTGAATTAGGCTCTGTTTGAAGCTACGTGAAACTAACGTAGAGGGCTACATCTTTCATCCAGAACTTCAGTGAAGATTCGATCATTAGGTAGATCGTGCATAGGTCTGAAAAATAGCAGATGTTGTTGCGCGCTATTGGGCCACTAGAATACTGAGCCACTTACTCTTACTGGACTTGAACCTATGAGTCGTGAAGCACATAAGAGAGGCAGAAAAGTCACGAATTTTCTCCTAAATTTCATTATAAATACTAGTGGAATAGGTTCGGTTAGCGGGAGCCTTGAGGATATGGTACATGAGCTTGGCAAGAAGAGCGGCAAAAGTGAGGGCACTTCAGTTCTAGAGTTTCACTTGGGTGTGATTTTTGCTCTATGTTTGTTTGGTGTGTCGTGCAGGCACTTCGTTCTTAGAGGGTTTGTGTGATTTTGTGCTATTCGTTTGTTTGACATTATGCTATATGATTGTGGTGAGGGAACTTCGTTCTTAGAGCGTTTGTGTGCGATGTGTGCTATGTGTTGTTTGTAAATCATGCTATGCTTTAATATTTGATTGTTGCTTGATGATTATATGATGTTGCAACATATGACATGATATGATATTTTAGATATTGTTTGGTTGTTGTTATTTTATGTGATATATGCTATACTATGAAATGTATGCTATACTATGAAATGTATGCTTTGTTATGAGATGTGTGCCATGATATTGTTATGGTGATGATGCATGCTTGACTTAACTTGTATTAGATACGAGTTGTTGGGTTCCGTGACATGTGCATAAGGGCCAGCTGGGTTTGAAGTCGTGAAGGTTCGGACCAGACCGTGGCCACCACCAAGGTTTAGAGCTATGAAGGTTCGAACAGTCGAAGTCGTGAAGGTTCGAAAAGTCAGAGCCATAAAGGTTCGAAAAGTGTGTGGGTTAGTCTAGGAGACGAGAAGTGGCATATCAACAGTAGGTTACTAGTAGAAAGACGAGTGAAGTGGGTATCCATATGATTGTCCCGCCTTTCATGAAGAGTCTGCATATAGACTAACTGACTTAGGTCCTAACTTTGATGTAAACTTGTGTGATAATTGTGAACATGCTTATGATGATGTTATGATTGTTTGATATAGACTTGTGATAACATGTTGCTGATGCTATATTACTAGTGATGTTATTTTAGAACTATGCCTTATTTCTTGTTTTTCCATTGGTCATTTCTTTGGAAAGTTAACCCCCTTTGCTTGTTGTGTGTTGTATGGGCGCTTAACACAAGGTCTTAGCCATCATGATGAGGTACGGAATCAGATCGCGACGAGTGTGGGCTACAAGCTTCTTGAAGGAGGTTCACTATCAGCATGGATGATCGACGATGTTATGGCGACGAGGGGTTTTCTTGTATTTTTATAGTTGCTTGATTACTTGGCTTGGATAATTGATTTTATGGGCGTTGGTTTTTGAAACAATTTTATTTATTGAGGCTTCATTTCTGACTAATAAATGTGTCTTTGAGAAATTTGGGTGGGCCTTGATTACTAATGATACTCGATGAGTCGGGGCGTTACGCTTGACATTAAATAATCAAATAATGACTTGAGTCAAAACTCATACTATATCTAATTAACATGAGTATGGAATTAACACAAGCATCTCAATGCTAAATTATCACCTTTATAACAAATTTTGAATTCAAAATATACTTAATTCAAAATAAAATTAGTCAACAAAGATAATATAAAACAAACCTCTTATTCTTTTCTAGTATTGTTTTATTCGTGATAAATGTGTGTTTCTTTTTGTAGAAGTGTCAATAACCTTTTTTGTGGTTTTAGTCCTTGTTTATCTAAATGTTGCATTATTTTGTTTTTTTTATATAACAATTTAAGAGTTTCAGATGTATTTTTTTCTGAGTCTACCAATGTAGCTTTGACTTAGTAGGAGTGCAATGTACTTTTGATAAGATAATTGAGCATAAGATGAATGCACAAATGGATCAGACGAATTCTTCTATTGTTAGGCAGATAAAGTGAGTTTTCTTGCTTGATCTTAATGACTTGATGTTTTTGCTGAAGTGAACAGAGAAATTAGATCCATAACTACAAATTAAGCGTATAACTTTCCATTGTTATCATCAAAACCTAACAGGAGAGATTTTGAAATATTTACTTTTAGGCTTATACAGTTGTCATCACTACCAAGTCTGACAGAGGCGGATTCAGACCTTATATATCAGTGTGGCTAAACTAAAAGAAATTATAGACTAAAATATATTAAAAATATAATGAAGTGTATTTACAATGAAAATCATCTACTATCAATTTTTTGAAAATGAGCTAAAATAACATCATTGTTATTTGTTCCAAGAACATCTCTTTCTATAAAAGTTACAAGACGATCATTTAACCATTGATCACCCATTTTGTTACTTTATAACCGAAAAAACACGTTCCACGCTTGCAGTTGCTACCGGAAAGACTAAAGCCAACTTCAGAAGTTTATAAACTATATCAAATGTGTTGCACTTTTTTGTTTCCACAAGTTTTGCACAAAGATCTGAAAGTCCTTTTAATTTTGCAAATTTTGGATCACATCGAACATTTCTAACATAATTCTGAAGATGCCGCACTTTCGACACATCTACAAAATTATTTTGATAGAGCTCAACCATACTCAATAATTTTTTCGCATCAAAAGCTTCAAATGATGATGAGGGACTCAACCATGAAATACATTGTAAAAGTCCAGTATTCTCTTCATCAAATCTGACATTGAGCTCATACAACTGCACATCTAAAACACTAAATAAACAATTATGCTTAAATACTTGGTTTATTAATTACTTGATTCACTGTCGGAGGTATGGTGTCAATAGAAAGAGATGACTTTGAAGCTTGTTGACAACTCTGTTATTTCATTTTTGCTCTTTTTTTTCAGCGTTTCATTATCATGATTCATTCACATAAGTTAATGTTTTACTAGCCATAAGTTAATGTTTTACTATGTTAATATGTATATGTATTACTAACCTAGCATGTCACCCCACAGTAGCAGCCCCCACTATCTCAAGCATATTAAAAAAAAAAAAAACTGGTGTGGCTATAGCCACACTCAGCCCCTATCTGACTAGCGCAATACTAATAGGCCTAACAAAACCCAGTAAACCAAGCAAAACCAAATCGGCATGTTGTTAGGTAAATGTGAAGTTATCACGATATTGGGTCATTGTCAAGTCATCATATGTCCGGTAAAGGCTAACGACCAAATTAGGCACCATATAGCTAACTGGGCACTGTACACCTAAATATGCCCATTATATCAAATCATTGTTTTACATAATTAAAATTTAGGCGGTTTCGAACCGTATAAATAAAAAAATAATAATGGATATGCATTGTAAATATTCAATCACATAATGTTATAGAAAAAAACAGTTGCATTTCTTTTTAATTTTAATTAAAATAAATAGATTTTAACTTTAATTAAAATAAATAGACTAACACACCTAATATGATCTCCAATACTCAAGAGATTAATCTTATGACTGTCGGTAGTGATATGGATACCTTGAAAAAAAAAATTAGGGAACTCGGAAAAGAAATGATTCTAGTAAAATCCATTAAAATTATTTTTTTATGCAGATAAAAGAGTTATTTTTTCAACTGCAGAAAAATGATTTTAAAAGTGGTAGTGGCAAAAAAGCAATGGATTGACGTAGTGGGACTGTGGGAGTAAGAGGATAACCGGTCCAATTCATGGGTTGGAATCTTGGGCTGGGCCCTAGAATATTGCATACGGATCAAGGGAGGGACCCATTTATATTATTCCTCTGGACCAAAAAACAAAGCCTCATGTTACTGACACTTTATATTATTCCTCTTGACCTGAAAGTTAACATTGAGACCTTTTTTCAAATACTTTGCAAAAGTAGCCCAAAGAAAAACACTTTGCAAAATCAAACGATTAAGGGCCTCTTTAGTAACTATTTAATTTTTTTTTTAAAAAGAACTAGTAGAACAGACTAAAGTTGTTTTTGTTTGAAAATAGCACAGAATAGAGAATTGGTTCTATTCATTACTTATACAACTGTTATCATTTAAAACTTGTGAATTAAACATGTCTTCCTCTTATTTGGAATTTTTTTTCCGACTGCGCCACCCAAATCATTTATAATTTTATATAGGCGGAGAGGAAATCACATTGGGTGAATTAGAAGCACTTGTTCAAGCCAAAAGGAAAATGAGGTTTGGGGTTTCAAGAGCTTGAGGATTCCAACCAGACCTTATTAGCGAAATAGGTATGGCGATTGTTATCTTCATGCAATTCTTTGTTTTTCCGCATTTTGAAAGCAAAATATTTCCCTACGAAAGAGTGACCTAGAAGCACATGTAGGCCACCAACCAAACTATGGAGGTGGTGGTGTGTGTGGGAGACAATTAGCACCATCCAGGAAAGCAAAAAATGGAGAGTAGGGAATGAGATTAATATTCGCATATGGGAGGACTCGTAGATCCTAGGATGACGACTGGAGGTTATATAGGGTTTTTCTTAAGTCTTTTGCGTATTTTATTTTATGTTTTAGAATCTAATGTAGTGTTTTTACACAATTGGCTTAAAAGTACATTTGGTCCCCCACGAATACAATATGTGCAAAAGGAGTCCTTAAACTTCAAAATTAGCATTATTGATCCCCAACGTTATACTCCGCCAATAGTTTTGGTCCCTTTTCTCCTTTCCGTTAGAAAACTAACATTTTCTGGAAACCCCAGAAAATATTCATCATCTTCATTCATTCATCCATCATCTTCATCATTTTGCCCAGAAAACCCAGAAAAAAAAGGCACAAATTAGCATAAACTACTAAAGTGAAAAAAAAAATACCTAGCATACTTAAAACAAACAAGAGCAGCAGGTTCCAAATCAAAAGGAAGCTCATTTACAAGATAAAAGGGGAAGAACAAAGAAACGAACTTAAGAGCAAGCTTTATGTAAGCGGTTTTAAATAAATTCATGATCTGTTGAGTCCCTGCAATTCCCACACGACAGAGAAAATACGGCGTGCCAAATCACTCAAGCTCAGCGCCAAGCCCAAACAATCTGAACTAGAAATTTCTATGGCGAAGAGAGAAACCTTACCCCGCCTGAGTTTACCCCTGTCAACCCCTTCTTGTCCCTCCACCACTCTTAACCCAAACAGAATACCGATTTCTAGCAGCAGTAGCAACAACAACCCATTTAACCCATTCTCAAAGGTTTCCCCTAGAATCCCCACCCTTTCACTTCTCTAGAAAACCCGTTTTCACCCTCTGGGTTATCGAAGAACCACTGGGTGGTAGCGATGGTTGAGACACGATCTGAACCCGAGGGTGGCGACCGCGCAGTCTTAGAGTGGAGGCGACAGTGGCGTCGCGGATCTGGGTGGTGGCTGCGCTATTTGAGTCTAGAAGAAGAGGTTGCAGTAGCAGCGTTACTCATGGAGAAAGAGGCGGTCATAGTGGTTCGATTTGGGTAGAAGGGAGGCGCGATTTGGTTCAGGGAGAGAGGTGGAGGTGGGTTTACGCGGTTGTGAGGAAAGGAACGGTGGTGGCGTTTGAGAAGAGAGGGACCCAGTGGTGGTGTGATTCTGAGGGAGAACAGGTTGTCGGTGGTTGAAGCAGCCATGGGAATGGAGGATGAGGTAGCTAGGATTTCTGGAGAAGAAAGGATAGAGCCGGCTGCTCCTTGATGAACATTCATCGCATTTCTGGGTTTTAGATTTCTTTTTATTATTAGCCTTTTTTTAGCATAAAACGTTAATTTATTGACGAAAGATCAAAAGTGCTAACGGAAGGTAACGTGAGGGACTAAGAATGCTATTTTTAAAGTGTAGGGACCATGTTTGCACACATCGTATTCGTGGAGGACCAAAAATGCTTTTAAGCCTACACAATTTTATGTACATTCTGTTTGCATGAGTAGTTTAGAATTCTTAAGGGACTTTTGGTATTTTTGTTAGTTTTTTTCTTAATTGTTGCATTAGTAGGAATCTGGTCAGTTTTGAGTCTTGAATTCTGGTTTTAAGAGCTCTAAAGAACCATGAGTGGTTTTGGTTAGTGGTGAAGGAATAATTGATTAAGAGTTTTTATATGAGTGTTTTAGTGGTTTCATGTGCTAATGATGTTGTTCTAGTGATTTCAAGTGGCTATTGATGAATTTGGAGTGGTTTCAAGTGGTGTTATAAGCAGGTTATATGGCAATGGGGAGCTTTGATGGATGAAGATATAAGGGCGAGCTTTGATGAATGAAGATTTTAAGGAAGATCATGTGTTTTGATGAAGGGAAGCTGGAAATATGCTAATTGCGTGGGCTGGTTCTCATAGCAGAGACGTTTTCTTGACGATACGACTAGTCAAATTGAAGATCTATGTGTTGTGAGTAACATATCAAAATTTCAACTTGATTAGACGGTTAACGAATCCACACGGTCTGTTCTACAAAAGGAGGTCAAAGTTGTCAGCATAAAGTTTTGGAATGCAAAAAGTCATCGAACACCCAAGGCCAGCTATACCCACTCCCGCAGCGCCATCACACGAACCTTCAACGCTGCAGTGCCAACAAACATCACATTGCAGCGCCAAAGCATTGCCCCTCTATGCTGTTGGGTCAGCCTTTAGCCACGCGGCTGTGCTGGTTTGCTCTCTAAATAGGACACTTGTAATTTTGTTTTTGGGATTCTTAGTTAGAGGCTTCTGGTACTTTTCCCCTTTATTTTGGAGCTACCCATAAAGTATTTTAAGGTTCTTTTCTTGCTTTCTTAGATGGTTTATGGTCATGCTTGACTAGGTTTCTTTTAGTACTTTGAGAATTGTGAATCTTAGTTCTATTTAAGCTTTGATCTTCAGTTTATGTATATGAATTATGACTTTCTTCTATGAATCTCTTCTCTATGTTGCCTGTCCGCTTGAATGCATGCAAGTGTTATGTTTTTTCTTGCACAGCGATAGTTTTGTAAGGATTAGGGAACTAAGTCTGGTTTGAGTGATTATCATTATCACTTAGGTATAAGGATATGAATCAGTAGTGTTAGCCTCAATTGAGAAGCGTTAATTCTTCAATTGAATTGACTAGCAGGTATTAAGGTATTAGGCTTAGCAAATGAAATTGAATGTTTTACTTGATTTATGTATTAATAAATGAAGGTAAAGGTTGTAGAACCATAGAAGAATCTATGAAGTTTATATAGGAATTCGGTTTTGAGTAGTCTATGAATTTCTTTTTGTTTTTCATTATGAACATTAATCTACAAGAACAAATCATTAATCAAACAATCCTTGTTGTTCGAAAATCTTTTCTATTACTTTGGGTATTCCATGCACTTGTGGATTTGCTATCACAGGGCTAGGTGATGGCAAGGTTCGCTCCTCTCCTAATTGCTTGCCTAAGGATGCAAAGGTGGCTAATCACATTTTGCATGATAGGAGGGAATGAAATTATCGCCTACTGGACCATGTTTTTAATGTTATCCCAAAATATGCCTCTACCAGGATGATTTGCGCACCACCAAATCTTATATGGCCAAGGAGACTACAAGAAATTACAAATCTGAAAAAAATGAGAAGAGTTTATCATCCATGACATTTAAAACTTTTTAACTTTGCTCTAAACCAATTCCACGACCTCATTTTAATCGAATCCAGCACATTATCCACATAAAAAACAGTACATGAGAATACATTAATAATAGTGTTCCTAAAAATCCAAATGGACCAAACAGCAGCAACTCATATTGTCCAGCTTCCTCTCCTCTGAAGTTTAATCCCGCAACCAAAAATATGTTGTGAAAAGTTCATAGAACTATCATTAGGAAACACCATGGTTACCAAGCCATTAGTAACACTATGCCAAAAACTTCCATAAGACCAAGCATGAGAAAATAATATATTGCGATGTCTCTTCCACCTGTGGGCAAAGAGGGCATACGGCACCCTCAATTGAATGGATAACATGTCTCCTCCTTAAATTCCTCATGCTTTGAATGTAGTCCAATACCAGCCTCCACAAGAAAGCACATACCTTCAAAGGAGCAAACACGATCCACACATCCTTGAAATTGGAATCAGCCATATATGGTCGCACCCTGGTTATTCAACACTTTGTATGAGGAACTCATATAATAACTCCCATCACAACTTACTGTCCAAGTCCAACCATCGGCAATTCCATTTTTTTATTAAAAATACCAAGGACATGATTCGGCTATATTAACATGCCCTGCTCCCTATCTAAAAAGACCCTTCTCCAAATAAATTTTCATCTCTACATACCTTTAATCCATTCAGCCACTCAGCCAGCCATTTCTATTATACGATTCCGTTTTGCAGTGGCAAGATGAACAAGCTATTAAAAAATTTCTTCAATTTACCTGACCCAATGAACTTATCCTTCTAAATTGACCTCATTTCACCAATTTTCCTAACAATGCAATCATGAAACCAGCGTCCAGAAGTGACATCAAAGCAGGGGTACTTTTTATGCAAGACTAGGGCTGCACATGAGTTGGGTTGGATGGATTTTGGTTAAAATAAAATCCGAACCGATCACAATTGTCTGGATTGGGTTGGGTTGGATCTCACGAATTTATTCTTCGGACCCGATCCGAACCAACCTGATGAAGTTCGAATTGGGTTGGATGGATTGATTGGGTCACTATATTAAAATAATAATATATTAGAAATATTAAAAAATCTTGCAAATATTATTATAAATTGTTATAAAAAATGCGAAATATGTTATAATACTAAATAGCATGAAAATGACACAAAAAGTTATATCAAATAGCATGAAATAATATCACATAAATGACATATAACCAAATATCATGAAAACATAAAACTTCATTATCAAATGACATGAAACAATCTAACATAAATAGTACATAAAAAGTGAAAAACAACACTAAATGTCATGTCATGACACTTAGAACTTAGATGTCTCCAACATGCTAAATAATATATATATATATATATATATATATATATATATATACATGTAACAAATAACTACAAACAAATACTCTAAGTTCAAATATGACAAATAACTACAAATACTTAAGTCTCAAAGTTTCAAAAAGTCATCACTCAAACACTAGCACTCCAAGTATGAGTAAAATTATAAAAAAAATTATTATTATATGTATGGATTCTGGGTTGGGTTGGATGGATTTGAACTGAATCCGGAATCCGATCCGAACTTGGTTGGGTTGTAGTAAAATCCATCCGATTAACCCGATTACCCGATCCAACCGCATTTTTTCTATTGGATCGAATTGGGTTGGACGAGTTCATTGGATCTACCCGGCCATGTTCACCCCTATGCAAGACCTTACACCAGAAGCTTTTCTTCTTATGAAAAAAACATAGCACCACTTATCCAGAAGCGCCTTGTTGAAATAACCCCCTCCTTAATACCAAACCCACCTTTATGATTAAAGTGCCTGACTAAAATAATAACTTAATTTATCTAATAAAATAAAATAAAAAGTAGGAAAAGTAGTCCTGAATCCTAGGTCAACACATTCCCCAAGTTAAGCACCGTCAAGAAAAATTCAGAACTCAGTCTCATATATTGAATTGAATATGGAAATTACAAAGTCTCTCACGGCTTCCATATAGCCAGACCCCCAAACAATTGTCGTGATTCAAGAAATGTGGGCAACAAGTTTAAAGTAAATCTCTGCAACCCATATTTATACAATTCAAATATAGGTAAAGGCGAGTTGAGATCACCGAGACTTCGACGTTTCCCCCAAAACATGAGATCGGACGTGATCATCTTTAAGAACATGAAAGCGATTCCAGCCCAAAGTATTCAACCCCAAGCGAACCAGCTGGATGCCTCCTTCCAATCAAACAATTAAACAAGAGAGAAAAAATAAAACAAAAGTGAGGTTATATAAATACTTTTATTAATTATGCAGGACATGAGCCCCTTTTGATTCAGATAGTACGATAGAACGAGAAAGTACAAATAAACCGCACAGAAAACTTTGGTCATGCAGTTCGGAAAAAAGTTCCCACCTCTACGAATATACAGTAGCTATAGCTCCCTTTATTGATTCTCAATAAACAATTGTGTTTACAATAACAATTTCTCTCAACACTTTCCAATTGTCTCACATCTGCAATGGCAGTATCTGTCAACTGCCTAATTGTTGTGTACCCTCGCACACCACCCAATTGCAGCGCACTCCACAAACACCTGGTGCACACTAGCACACTTTAAGGGTTATATTGTTATTTTATTTAGCGGATTCTATTAATCCTTATTTTACAACAGAATTCGATCCCCACAAATCTCATAACAATCCCTTAAAATTCTTTTACAATCCCCATTAAATCAAATCCTAATAAATTGAATATTTGACTTCAAAATAAAATCTGCGACCCCTAGATTTCCCTAATGAGCCAATTCCCAACATTCTCCATCTTGGCGAATTCCAAACTCCCTTGTGATGATCCATTGCTTCAGTTTCTTGATTCTTATTTCCGGGATTGATGGTGATTGGCTTGGTCAACATGCCCACTGCACTCTGGCACTCAAACTCCACCTTGCTCAACGCCCCGCCCTATGTCTGTCAGATCCGTCGATTTCTCATCTGGGTGCCTTCTGCAATCCTTATGGCCTCCCTACGCAGCGGAAGATATCCAACCTTGCACCGGTTCGCTCCATTGTGAACAATGAATTACTCCACCTAACCATACCGTCAAGAGATACTTTCGGCAGTACGATAGAGCGAGAAAGCAGAAATAAATCGCACAGGATACTTTGGTCACCCAATTCAGCAAATAGTGTCCACCTCTGCGACTATGGAGTAGCTATAGCTCCCTTTATTGATTCTCAATAAACAATTGTGTTTACAATAACATTTTCTTTCAATGGCCCAATTATATTATTTCACACATCTACAACAACAGTACCATCGCACACCGCCTAATTGCGGCGCACTTCGCACACACCCGGTGTGATAAAATAGAATATTCTTGTATTTATTCTTATGTAATTATGCCTATAATTAGGGTTTAGTTTTTATAAATAGTCAACAATGTATTTGTATAAATAGGGTGTTTACCCATCAATAATATTCATGGAAAACATTTCCTTCATGGTATCATTGAGCAGGTTCAGAACCTTCCTTATCTGACCTAATTTTTACTATTATTTTATTTCCTTCTTCTCCTTATCTTCTCATAGCCGCCGCCGCCGCTCACTCATAGTGCAGCCGCCGCCGCCGCTGAGTTCCCCGCGCCTCCTCTTCGCGCCGCCGGACAACGCCAGCCACCGCACCCCTCTTCGCAGCGCCGTAGCTCCTCCACGTTCGTTCCCAACGAACCTCTGCCGTTAGATCACTCCAGATCTCCCCAGGCTCGCGCCTTCTTTTGCGCCGCCGCACCACCGGCTGCCTCCGACCGCCACCGCCTGCCCGTTGACGACCGCCGGCCCCTCGCGTACAACTCCCTTCCTCTAGAACGGACGTGCGCCGCCGCCCCTAGGGTTAGCATCTCCTTGCAACCCGCGGCCCAAGATCTGTTTGGCAGATTCGACCCGCCTGCTTCTCAGACCCGAGAAGCCTTCCAACCGGGTCAACCAGACCGGTTCGACCACACGGTTGAACCGTCCAGCCCAAAAAAAAAAATCCCTATTTTTTTCTGATTGTTTTAATGGCAGATTCGCTCCATGCTAATTCTAGAGGAATCCGGTCTCACCAAGATGTCAGGCCTTGCCTTTCAGAATGCTTTGCACACCTCTGCTTCTCTTCCACGGGACCCTGATGACTCTTCTCAGCAGCGCACAACCAACCGCAGCAATCAGGGACACTCTAACTACCGTTCTGGGTCAGGGCAACATCGTAACTCTCAGGGTAGTTCTGGTAAACCTAAAAGGAAAGGTGGCTCCCGCTATACGGGATCATCTTGCTCCTTTGGTTCCCCTGCTGTAGCTCCTCCACCATGGCGCCCGCCTCCGCAGGCATCTTGGAATCCCTGGGGTTGGGCTCCTTCCCCTTGGGGCATGCCTCCTTATCCTTACCCAACATCTCAGTGGTCGCGTCCCATGGGTCCTCCGCAGCAACCCGGCGTTCTGGGTCAGTGTCCTCAGGCCTACTCCGCTACTGCTTCTCCAGCACCCACTGATATCACTGCTACCATGCACACCATGTCCTTGACTCCTCCAGACACCACGTGGTACAGGGACACCGTCGCCTCTTCCCATACTGCGGCATCTCAAGGTATTGTCACGTCTTATTCTAATTTAAGTCATTTAAATCAGAAACTGATAGTTGGTAGTGGTCAGGGCATTCCAATTCAGGGTTCGGGACATGTAAGACCCAAGATTTTAAGCTTAGGATCAGTGGAAGAGATTTCCATTTACGATTAGGGTTGATGTATTGTGAAGGGAAACCTGAACTAGAGTTTACCAAATGAAATAAATTTATGAAGGAGAAAGTTCAGGAAAAGTCAAAGGATTACATCATGATCGGTAAAAGTTATAGTACGATCGTTATACGCTTAACCTAGGTCAGAAACCCTAGTATATAGCTAATTTTCACTTTTAGGCACGACGGAAGTTAATTCCAAAAATCTTCAGAGAAATGTTAGAACTTCTCTTTTTCCATATATCACAATCGTTTCGAGGCGAAACTCTAGGATCTACGAACGTCCGATTCCAATCATCGGAAGTTTGCCGAAACCGAATCCCTGGTATTTCAAAACCCTAGAATTTCTCGACAATGAAGACTTTTTCTATTCAGAGCTTCAAATGAATATTCCACACGCGTACACCCATTTCTCTTGATGATTTCAATCTTTCTTCAGAAAGAAGTCTTCTATTCCGACATTCGATGCAAAAAGCAACTTATCGGGTAAAATAGTTTTATACCGACTATGCATTAGTTGCCAAAAATACAAGGAGACCTCTTTATGGTTTTGGAATTCTTTTGCCAAAACATATCTATTAATTCACGGAGAATGACGCCGGAAAAATCAGATTCGCGAAACTTTCATTTTACCGCGTTTTGCCAACCTCTATATATAGCCAAGAAATGAGAAAAAAACAAATATCTTACCCATTTCATCCAAGGAGGCCGCGAGTTTGAGAGGAGAGGAGGAGAAGAAGATTTTGTTCAATCCTTGCTTGATCGTTGATTAATCAGTTGCTGCTTCAAGGTTTCGAGGTATAGTCGCTAATCCTTACCTCTGATCGCTTTTTCCATAGCTTTTCTGTAGAGTTTTCTGAGCGGATAGTTTATGGGTTTTTGCAAAACTATCCTGAATCTTTCATTTCTGATTCTAAACCTCTTCTATATGTGCCCAAGATCACTTCTGCCGGATTAGATTTTCCGTTATGTCGCCGGAATTCCGCCGGAATCAATTTGAGCCTAAAATACCCATTTTTGGAGTTTTTGGTGTAAAGCTTCAACCTTTAGGCTGAAAACTATCGCCTTAGCTTAGTGCTAGTAGGATTAGTTGTCATAAACGTCGTTGGTGACGTCCCTGCAAAATTTGGTTTTTGGGATTTCAGTTTTGAAATTTCTAAGTTAAAAATCATGACCAAAATACCCCTGCGACAGTTTTCGATCCGATAATTTTTCCGAGTTCAGAATACCCTTAGTTACGGCTAATGATAGCATAGGGACCAAGTTTGATCGAAGAAAAAAATCGAGCCCCATAATTACCTAAAGTGGCCGAGCCCTATTAAGGGGGAGGAGGAAAATTTCCTTTTCCGAAAACTTGTCTTTCGCGCTAGATTATCGTACCTTAGAGTATAGATTACTTCGTGTAACCTTAGTAAGTATCGATAGCTTAGTTCTCGATAGATTCTGATAGTATTTCTGTGACTTTGCTTTAAAGGAACTTTTGAGGAATTTCCTGAGGAGCAACGCTTTGCTTGTGAGGAAGAGTTAGAAGATAATCCTGGAGAATCTGCAGGTGAGGGCTTCTCACTGAATCTCTAGTTAATGCTTAGGGTCGATGTTTCGACATTGTTTACTGTTTATGCACTGGAATTGTGTGTGATTGGAAAATGTTTTCTGAGGCTTCGGCTGACAATGTAGATGATTCATCTACTGAATGTTTTTGAGATTGTCTTACATGCTATGTGCTATGTGGGTAATCTAGGATGTGTGGTGCATGCTTTATATGCTAAGTGCTAAGTGTTTATAATGCGATTTATTGATATATGACATGTTGTTGATTGTGATGATTTAAATATGCTCTGTACTGGAATCTGAGTTTCTGAATGGTGAGAATAGCGGGCAGGTCATGCCGATTTTATTTTGAGAGTTTTGAGAAAGTTTGATAGGACGAACGAGGTTCGGGCCTTAATTTTGTTTAGTGGATCGAGACATCCTCTGAAAGCGACTTGGGATTGGGAGATCCTGCAAATGTATAAGACTTGCGATAAGACGAAATGGAATCTATTTTATAAAGAACCTCAAAATCTTTAAGTAATGATAACAACCTCGAAGGAAGGCATTGGAAGTCAAGTCATAGTTTTGGAAAAACGAGGAGTGTCGTCGGATCCAAGTGTTGAGGAGTTTGGTAAGTTCTGAGTATGTTGGTACTCCTTCGCTCGTTGAGCAGTTTGTTAGCCATCCAAGGGATGAGCCGAGAAGCTTCACCGAGGCGTGAGACCTTGTGAATACGTGATACTCCACTGAGGCGTGAGACCTTGTGGAAAGCATGGATCTTCACTGAGGCGTGAGACCTCGTGAACAGCATGAAGCTTCACTGAGGCGTGAGACCTTGTGAATGCGGGATACTCCACTGAGGCGTGAGACCTTGTGAGAGCATGAAACTTCACTGAAGCGTGAGACTTCGTGAGAGCATTGATGACCCGAAGAGTCATCGTGAGTGGTTGCACTCATTTTATGATTATTGTATTTTGTCGCAGAATCGACTTTACCTTAGGGTAAGCTTTTAGAAACTTTAATTTACCTAGAACACGTGGCGACGTGTCGAGTGAGATCGGAGACGTTGGTTGACTAATCATCCTGCATTCATGCAACATTAATGGGGTATTAACACAGGACGTACTCTGGACCTCGTCGGATTCCAAAATGGTCATAAGACCCGGATTTCCGTGAAAGAGCGTTTGTAAACGTCTCTTGTAGCAGACCGAAATGGCAGACCTACGGGTTACGGCTGATCTGACTACCTTTGTGTGGTGTAAGAGGCACGCGGGCCGAAATGGCACCACCGTGGCTGGTGAAGGGCTGATCCGTTGATGTCCATCCGTTCCGGATTGCATATTGGTTGACTGGGTTAACCTGCATATCATTTCATGCAACATGCATACTGACTTAGTTGATGAGTGTGTTTGATACTTGTTAATTCTATTTGAGGCATGTTAACTGTGATTTACTGTCGTTTATATTCATTGTGGAATATGCAACCCTAGGATGTTATCCCTAGTTATAAGCCTAAGTGGCTATTTCCTTATCTGTATCTATTGGTGGTATTATTTACATAATTCTTTGGAGTTGACCCTCGCGTCTTCTGTGTGTGCTTTGGCGAACAAACGCCCTTTGTCAGATGTCTTTGGCGGGCTGATTCATGATGGTTCATCCTTCGGGAGGAACTAGGGTTGAGATGCGGGAACTGGAGCGTATCGCGGTAGCGAGAGGAGGACGGATGGTGTACATAGACTAGGTCGTTCTGGATTCAGATTCGGGCGACGATCATGCTAGCATGTAGGTTTTAGTGCTGGTGTGAGCTCCTCGAGATGGGATTAGTGTAGGAGTAGAGTCTTAGCTCTGAACATCATTTGTTTTCTTTGGGGACAGGGTAGTTTCCCACCTATAGCTTTTTGTGTGGTTCTTTACGAGAATCACAGAGAGTTGGTTGGACTTAGGAGGTCTTGCTTCAGGCCGATGGGCCAGCTTATTCTCAGTTTTGAGGGATGGTGTTGCGGACACTTGACCTTTCTTGTGGATTGTACCTTTTGCCGTCGGGCGTTACACTTTTCTTTCCGTCACTGGAGGTTTACTCGTGACGAGGTTGCTACTACAGCGGGGGCTGTTTATATATTGTATATTAGTTCTGATTATTGTTATTGTTGGGTTTTATTTAATTCAGTCTTGTCTTAGTTATTATTATATCGGAAAAAAAATATTCACGTTTTTCCGCATTAAGTTTATTTTGGTTACTAAAGTGACGCCACCGAAATCGGGGTGTTACAGGACACACTTTTATTCCCACCCCTCACAAACCTTTAGCACTCAACCATGTCTTGCACACTCCGCGCATTATTAAAAACTTAATTTCTGTGCGCCAACTCACTACTGACAATAATGTTTCTGTTTCTTTTGATCCATTTGGATTCTCGGTGTCTGACTTCTAGACGGGGATGCCTCTCCTGAGATGTAACAGCCTCGGCGACCTCTACCCAGTCACCCGTTCCTCTCATTTTGCTGGTCTTGCTTCTGGTGTCTGGCACAATCGTCTTGGTCATCCAGCTTCCTCAGCTTTAAATCACCTTAGGAATAATAAACTTATTTCTTGTGAACCTTCGCGTTCTAGTACTGTTTGTGATTCTTGTGTTTTAGGCAAACATGTTCGGTTGCCTTTCAGTTCCTCTGAAACTATTACTTTGAGGCCATTTGATATTTTGCATAGTGATTTATGGACGTCTCTTGTTTTAATCATTGCTGGTCATCGTTATTACGTTTTGATTTTGGATGATCACACTGATTTTTTATGGACGTTTCCGATTAGCAAGAAATCTCAGGTTTATGAGATATTTACCACTCTTGCTACCCTTATTAAAACTCAATTTTCAGCAAATGTTAAATTTCTTTAATGTGATAATGGACGTGAATATGACAATGATTCCTTTCGCCGGTATTGTGATGCTAATGACCTTATTTTTCTCTTCTCTTGCCCTCACACTTCTTCTCAAAACGGCAAAGTAGAACGAAAAATCCGCACCATTAACAACATGATCCGCACCCTCTTGGCTCATTCGTCTGTTCCTCCTTCCTTTTGGCATCATGCACTTCAAATGGCAACGTACCTTCTGAACATTCTGCCCCGCAAGACTCTTAGAAATGATTCTCCTACTCAGCTGTTATATCATCGTGACCCTTCATACTCACACTTACGTGTCTTTGGTTGTCTATGTTTTCCTCTTTTTCCTTCCGCTACAATAAACAAACTACAACCACGATCGTCTCCGTGTGTTTTCCTGGGGTATCCGATGAATCACAGAGGTTATAAATGTTATGATTTGTCAAACAGAAAACTAATAATTTCGCGGCATGTTATCTTTGACGAAACTAGATTTCCTTTTGCTGATTTGCCTTTGAACTCTACCTCCTCTTATGATTGTTTCACCGAGGACCTACCTCCTTCTCTGATCCACCATTGGCAAACGACATCCACACGCCCTCCTGACCCTTCGATCCTACCGTCGAGTCCCACTGACTCTACGCCGCCCTCACCGGCCCCCACCTCCTCGCCTACTTCTTCTGAGCCTTTACCCTTGCCTCCGGTCCCACCTGCACCTCCAATTCGGACCATAACCACCCGTAGCATGCACGGTATTTCCAAACCTAAAAAGCCTTTTAGTCTTTCGGTCTCTATTGATGACCCGTCCATCTCACCCTTGCCTCGTAACCCAAAACAAGCCTTATCCGATCAAAATTGGAAGTCCGCTATGCAGTCTGAATTTAATGTTCTTATTAGAAATAATACGTGGGAGTTGGTTCCCCGTCCTTCTAATGCTAATGTTATTTGATGTATGTGGTTTTTTTGCCATAAAAAGCAGTCTAATGGTTTGTTTGAGCGTTATAAGGCTCGTCTTGTAGGTGATGGCAGGTCTCAGATTGCAAGTGTGGATTGTGCCGAGACTTTCAGCCCCGTGGTAAAACCGGCTACCATACGGACAGTTCTCAGCATTGCTCTCTCTAAATCTTGGCCCATTCATCAGTTGGATGTCCAAAATGCTTTTCTGCATGGTGATCTCCATGAGACTGTCTACATGCATCAGCCTTTGGGTTTCCGCGACTCTCAGCACCCGGACTATGTCTGTCGCCTAAATAAGTCTCTTTATGGTCTGAAACAGGCGCCTCGTGCTTGGTATCAGCGGTTTGCTGACTATGTTTCCTCTATTGGCTTTCGGCACAGCACTTCAAATCATTCTCTTTTCATCTTCCGGCGGAGTCCTGATATTGCCTACATACTTCTCTATGTTGATGACATCATTCTGGTTGCTTCGTCGCATGCTCTCCGCAACTCCTTTATGGCACTTCTTGCATCAGAATTTGCTATGAAGGATCTTGGTCCTCTGAGTTACTTTCTTGGCATCGCTGTCGCTCGACATGCAGGTGACCTCTTTCTTAGTCAGAGCACTTATGCTAGTGAGATTCTTGCTCGAGCCGGCATGGCTTCGTGCAACCCTTCAGCTACTCCGGTTGACACCAAGCAGAAGCTCAGTTCTTCTTTAGGGACTCCTTGTGAGGATGCCACCTTATATCAGAGTCTTGCTGGTGCTCTCCAGTACCTTACATTTACTCGTCCTGACATTTCTTATGCAGTTCAACAGGTTTGCCTACATATGCATGCTCCCCGCACCGAGCACATGCTTGCCCTCAAGCGTGTCTTACGCTATGTTCGTGGCACCTTGCCTTATGGTCTACATTTGTATCCCTCCCCCATTGAGAAACTTGTTTCTTACACTGATGCTGACTGGGGGGGATGTCCTGACACCAGGCGCTCTACTTCTGGTTACTGTGTTTTCCTTGGCAACAACCTCATTTCTTGGTCCTCCAAGCGGCAACCCACCCTCTCTCGCTCTAGTGCTGAAGCTGAATACAGAGGTGTTGCTAATGTTGTCTTCGAGTCATGTTGGATCCGCAATTTGCTTCTCGAACTTCATTTCCCTCTCTCTCAGGCAACATTGGTCCACTGTGACAATGTTAGTGCCATCTACCTATCTGGAAATCCAGTGCACCATCAGCGTACTAAATTTATAGAAATTGATATCCACTTTGTTCGGGAAAAGGTTGCGCGTGGCCAGGCTCGCGTCCTTCATGTTCCTTCCCGCCATCAGATTGCGGACATATTTACTCAGGGCCTTCCGCGGGTCCTCTTTGATGATTTTCGTTCCAGTCTCAGCGTCGCTGAACCTCCCGCTTCGACTGTGGGGGTGTGATAGAATAGAATATTCTTGTATTAATTCTTATGTAATTATGCCTATAATTAGGGTTTAGTTTTTTTTAATAGTCAACAATGTATTTGTATAAATAGATTGTTTACCCATCAATAATATTCATGAAAAACATTTCCTTCACGGTGCACACTCACACTAAGAGTTATATTATTATTCTATTTATAGTGGATTCTATTAATCCTTATTTTATAGTAGAATCTCCGTAAATTCTATAACAATCCCTCTAAATCATTTTATAATCTCCTTTCAATCAAATCTTAATAAACTAAATATTTATCCTCAAAATTAATTTTACGGGCCCAAGATTTCCCTAACAAGCCTATTCCTAACAATTTAAAAAATAATTTTTTAATTAAACATATGATGCATGTTATATATTTATATCATTGGACAAATTTTTAATATTCCGGTCAAAATGTGAGGTTCTTGTACAACCTTTAATCTACAAATGGCCATGATAAACATGCATGACAACAAAACAAAAGGAAATGAAATCTGATCTCATTTCCTCTGCATCACTACTTGTAGTGAGCCCTAAAGGTGTCGAGTTCAAATTGGCTGAATAAACTTTTTATGCGATAGTGACTCAATGTGAAGTGAATGGCAGCTTTTGTAGCATTAGAAAGAGCCATTAAGGTTCTGAAACGTAGCCAAACTCAGTGGTAGTGGACCAGGTCATTATAATCACCTAGGACCAAACAGCATCAAGGGTAAGGTCGCAAAAGGAGAAAAAAGCATAACAGATGAGGTTGAAGTGACTGAGATAAGTGACCATTGTTAACTTAATAGAAAACAAATGATAAACACTTCAATGGCTATTATGACTGAAAATGAACCTTATGTATAACATTCTATGGATGGGGTTCGACACGTATTGTGACTGTCTCTTCTTAGGTATTAATACTTGACATTGGCTTCACAACTATCATGTCTCTGCCTGAGAAAGTGGAGGAATTCAAAAGAAAGCATCATCATGGATAGGATAAATTTTGTGCTTGTTTGATCGCTTGGTGTCAAAAATACATTAAGGACAAATATATGTGTTTGTGTTTTCACATTTTTAATTATAAATATTGAAATAAAGTCAAATCACTCATTCCAATTCTATGAACGTGATTGTAAAGGAATAGATAAACAAATTCTGCCGACAATGTTTCATCGTATTGAACGAATCTAAATTAATGTGTGTTCTCACTTTCTTCTTTTCTTTCTAACACAACCGGAAAATGCACGCAAATGAGCTCATGACAACTTGTATTTTATTTTAAGCACTTAATGATTTCTGTATTAAAATGATAACAAAAAACAGAAATTTAACTGCCACAAACATCATATGTACTCGTCTAACGCGTAATTTGTGGAGTTTTAAACAGTTAGATTCACATTTAGTGTTGTTCTTAATCTTAATTTGTGTAGTAAAAAATCATAACAAATTACAAATATTGTTGGGATTCTACTAAAAAAGATGTCCATCGATCAATTTTCAAATAATTGTGAAATTATGTTTTTTTAATAAAGTGGTAGAAGGGAGAGAAAACACCTTCAAATTACTGGATAAGGTATATGTGGCATGTTGGGGAGGAGCGTCGGAGTCTTTTCGAGGAAGATCGTCTACCAATTGAAATTTTACTGAGATCTCAATAATTTTGAACCCTCGACCTATATGAAGGTGAGAGTTAAATCTAAATCTTAAAATTAGTCGTGTTAACCCATATTGACGTATATTATGTTTTTAATAATTCTTTTAATTCGTAGATTGTGGCAACTGAGAAATTCTACGGGTATGTCTGAGTGTCCACAATGCTGAGGTTTTAGCATAGAGAAAAAATAACAATTTCACATTCGTTTATAATTTCAATATATATTAGAGAAAAATGATGATGCAATAATAGTATAAAGTTTTTTTATACCGTCAACCAATTAGATTGTAAGATGTGTCACGTCAATTAATGAAATTAAATAAAAATAAATAAATTTTCTCACATTCTTAAAATCTGATTGGTTCACGGTGTAAAAAACTTTACAGTGCATAAAAATTAAACTCTATATATTACCTCACACACTTTGGTAAGAATGAAATCATAACTCAAATATTAATCTGTATTTCAATTCACTTCTCTCCACTAAAAAAGCAATATATACACTATAGAGATAGGGGACAAAAGTTAAATGTGAGGGAATATAACGAGTAACAGCACCTTGAAGAGATTCTCTCCCCTCTTTTCAAAAAAATATGAAAAAGTGTACAATTTTGAAAAGTGCAGTATGGTCCTCCTTTCTTGCTTTCACTGTAAAAAGAGTAAAGGATTCAAGGTAACATTTAGGGGGAATAGAAAGATACTCAAATATAGGGTTTTCTACCAGTCGGTTACTGTTGCACTCGGGCTGAAGTAGATGGTTTTGTCAGGTGAAAAAACATAAAACACATGCCAAACATCGTTCGAGTTGTGGATTTGGATTGTTCGGGTTCGGTTTATACATATCACATATATCTCGGGTGAATTTTGCGGTGATGGTGAAATCCATAAATTTTAGGAAAAAGAAAAAGATATAAGATTGACAAAGAGAAACCCATGCATGTTCATACAACATTTTTTTAACATTCACTTTATTCTACACTGTAAACATTCATGTGTCTCCATTTACAACTGTTTCAATAGAGTGATAATTCAAAACATAAATGAGTGATGATTCGAAACAGAAATGGAACAACGAAGAAATGAAACAACAAAATATAAGGGAGAGGAAACCCTATACTCGGATTTATACATGCCCTAGACTCGAAGTCAACAGAGCGATACACACCCTGGATTCATATTCCTTTCGACACCCTCCTTTTCCTCTCAGCATTACAACTTCGAATGGAGATGGAGCTTTTAAATTAAAGCATTCTGTGGATGGGAAGGAAGGAAGGGAAAAATAGGTAAAAAGTGGGAAGAGACGAAAGGGGGAAGAGAAGCAGCTAATGGCTTTTTTTAAAGCACCGCTAGATTTATTTCTTGTGTTGTGAGTAGGGATAGAAAAGAGAAGAGAATGGGTGTGACAACTAGGGAGAGAAAAGAGAAGAAAAGGTGTGTGATAGCTAGGTTTTGATAGTGGTGATGTGGCGCAACTAGTGATAGAGTGAAGAATAGCGATGGTTTTTAAGGTAGGGTTGGGGGTTTACTCAAAAAGTGGGCCTGAGCTGGAATGTTTTTTAAATATCTGCTTCAGAAGTGTGATGGCTGGTGATTGGGCTGGCTGTTTTTTTTAATGTAGTTACATCGGTCGAGTTTAAGCTCAAACTGAAACTAGCCGAACCAAACCATAAAAAACCGATTTATTTCACCCGCCGAGCCCACTTATGGCTCATCGGACCGATTTCATAAAATTTGGCCCGACTTTAACACGTATGGTACGATATGGTTCGCCTTAGACATCCCAACTCAAACATATAAATTACATTCAATAAATACCTCATTTTACTCTCAATCTATATTTCGATCATATATTATATCAATTACTTCTCCATCTTTTCTTTCTTTCTTTCTTTCTCACTCAAGCGTATGTTGGATGTCTGCAATTAATGTGAGAATGTCAGCAAATCATTTTTCAATAAGTTATTGTAAGGCATAAAACTATATATATTATGTATATATAGTTGTTTGATTCACTAAAAGTAACCCATACACACAATTGACCATTTAAGTGCGAGTTACCACATTTGTTAAAAATGGGTGAGGCGAAAACTTTATAAGAGATGTGACCTATAAATTCAATGTTTAAAAAATTTAAAAGATGTGGTGTCAGATTCTTTTGGTGTCTTCTTTCCTTGTATCAAGAGCCTTTAATAGTATTAAGAACCTCCGGTTTGATGGAATATCACACTCTTATTATGCTCATACGTGGAATTTAAGTATGTCTGTTGTGGCCCACCTTTCTTTCCTAAGAACCTATTTGGTGCATGGTTTACAGTAAGCACAACGAATCTATCCTCAGTCAATTAAGGAACCCTTAGAGAAGCTCAAAGGGTTATATATATATATCAAGAGAATGGCATCTCAAATCTTTTTTTTTAAGGATCGAGCAGTTCTACAATTTATGCATGGATGATGGTAAGAAAATATTTGATCATTTAAGTGCTTCGAATGATTTTGTCGCTGAACTAGAATGTATTGGAGTAGATATTGATGAGGAAGATAAAGCGTTAAGGTTCATATTGTCCCTTCCATCTCCCTTTGCTCATGTAAAAAATGTTTAATGAATGGAAACTTTAAATTTTGAAGAAGTTCCAAGTAAAATATTTCTGAAAAAAGGAAGGTTATAAAAACCGGACCGGTGATCAAACCGGTGAGGGCACTGGTTCGAGGTTCATTGGTTCAACCGTAATTGAACCGAGGTCCAACCGGTTTTATCGTTATAGTTAAAATAATATTATTTTATAATAAATAAATATATATAAAGTCATAAAATACTGTATTTTCATAAAATAATGAAAAGTGAGGAAAGTACTAGATCAAGCTATAAGTGTTGGTAAGGAGTGGGGCTCATGGAAAGAAGATCCATAGAAAGAATATGGCATGCTAGAAAGTAAAGGATTGTATACTCTTTATGGTGGAGGATGTCAATGTTTTTGTCAGTGTAGGCAAAGAGAATTATGATTGGTGGTGACGACAATGATTGTCTCTATAGGAAATGAACACAAAAGATGCGACTCTTAATTATAAGGCTAAAAAGTACTTTTGGCCCCTAATGTTTTAAGTTTGTGCAAATTCTGCCCCTATTCTATTTTTGTTGATGTTTCTACCCCTCATGTTTTCAATAAGTGCCCCGTCTAATCCTCCATCAGTCAAACGTTAAAAAACTAATAGAATGAGATGATTTGACCTTTTTTTATATATTTTTTTACATGCCACTTGGAAATTACAAGTGAAATTGGAAAAAGAGGGAATGAGAGATTCAAACTCAAGACCTGTAAGTAGCAAAACATGCATTTAATCAGTTCAGTTACATACATAATTGATATATACATCAAGCAAATTTAATCTATATCATTCCCTTGATCATCATTAACTTCATATACTCATCTTCATCTCTCCAATCCACTCAGGAACCTCTCCTGAAAAAGCCTAGCTGACGGAGGGGTAGACGGTGCACTGTTTGAAAACATGAGGGGTAGAAACATCTACAAAAATAGAGTTGGGGCAGAATTTTCACAAACTTAAAACATCAGGGGCCAAAAATGCTTTTTAACCTAATTATAATTACGGTGGAGATTTTTGGAGTTGATTGTAAAAGTAGAACAAGTCTCAAATCGTCGCCCAGTATGTTAAATGTTAAATGAAGAATGGGGGTTCAAATAAAACTATTAAAGAAATCACACATTCTCATTCTCAGCGTGGTGAAATGACAAAGAGGCCAAGACTAAACATTGGACCTAAAGTTATATATATACACTACTAGAAAATTATTGATGAATTTGGAAATACACTGGTTGATCTTTCCAAGGTAGCTTATAGGGATGAACCTTTCATTATGGCATCCCAAGCAAAACAAGTGTTTTATGTCACAGATCCTTTTAACAAAAGGTGGTCGGTGGCTATACAACCAAAAACCACACATGGTAGTGATGAAACCCTTCATATTTCTGAGATTCTTTCTTCTGCAACAAATTTGCTTACCACCAATGAAGAAAATGAAGTAGACAATGTGCAAGTTACTCGTTTGGATCATGAAGAAGGGATATGGGAGAGGTAGTAAGTTTTTATTTTTTGTTGGAATAAGTTAGTAAATTTAGTACCCATGTATGCCACATGTTATATCTATTTGATTTATTAGTGTATATGCTAATGATGCTGTTATTATTGCATTTATTTGTGTTTTGTTTTCTGTAAACAGATACATGACTGATTCAACCAACATCCCTCTTTCGTCTAGTGAACCTAGTCATTCGTCTAGTGAAGATAAAAAGAGAATGGTTAGAGGTTGCACTAAGATGGCCAAAATTGCCAAAATTCGGAAAACATGTGTGAAATTGAAGATTAAGATTGATCCACAAACTGGGAATTGTTATGATGAAAATTTTGCAGTATTTAGGAGTTATGCAGCATTTCTTGCTCGAAGTACTTGTAGTATTTTAATAGATGAGTGGCGGTTGGTACATGAAGACACAAAATTCAATTTGGGACGATCTTAAGGTATTGTTGTATTCTTAATTCACTATTGTTTACCCATTCATTTTGTATCTATTGATCTAAGGTACTAACACCAACTTTTTTTATGTATATAGATTCACTTTGATTTCAGAGAAAGTGATGATCCAAAGAAGGGTGATTTGAAGAAAAAATGGATGAAGTATTTGGGGGACCGATGGAGAGGTTTTAAGACACAACTCACATCCGAATATATAAATAACCCCAACCCCGATCGCCCTCCTCCGTATGAAGTGTATCCATATATTAAAGATGTATGGGAGAAGTTTTTTGAATCTCGAAATACCCTGCATTTAAGGTTAGTACTAATAATATTTTTTTCCTTATATCCTTGTTTGTGACATATGTAAGTTAAGGATTTTTTGCATAAAAATTATCTTGTTGTGAAGACTTTCCAACTACATGGCGAATTTTTCCATCATTATTTCTCTTGAAAATCAAAGCATGTTTCAAAGAGGTGATTTCAGTTCAGTTCAGTTCAGTTCAGGTAATGAAGCCATATCAGCATTTGGTAAACTTATATTTGAGCAGAACTTATGGAGTTATGGTGCTTATTTTTCTTATATGTGCTTGTAACTATGATGTCAAAACCTTCATACTTACTTTATAGAACATCATTAAGTTCAGAAACTTCATGTTTATGGGTTATTGGTAAATGATTCTCGATATCCTACTATATAGTGTCTAGGTTGAGATAAAATGGAATTGTCCTTCTGATAATTTAAATCCAATATGATACGAGAGCTGTTATATAAACAATTTAGCATGCCATTTTTCTGGTATAAAGAAATTTTTGAAAGAACTGAAATGATGACCAATGATGTAATGCAGCAGGAATATTAAGTGGATTAGATTAACATTGATCTCGAAGCATTTACTCATTAGATATAGAAATGGTTTCTCCACTTATGGGCATTGTTATTGTTTCATATAAATTAGAGATGGGATGAAACCAATTGTTTTTTATTCTTTTTGAAAAAAAGTAGTTCATTTGGAGTATAGAAAGTGAAAAAAACTTTTATTATTCAGAGAAACAGAAGTGATGACATTCATGA
The DNA here is from genome assembly GCF_012489685.1 of Lotus japonicus. Classification (NCBI taxonomy): domain Eukaryota; kingdom Viridiplantae; phylum Streptophyta; class Magnoliopsida; order Fabales; family Fabaceae; genus Lotus; species Lotus japonicus. Next base: position 54,689,461 of record NC_080042.1, on the reverse strand, counting down.
TCATAAGCAAGCAAGCACACAAAAGAATATTTGATGTGTTTGATTTGAGTTTCTTCATTTTGACAGAATATCTATTAGGGTATGTACATATGTTGATGTTATTTTCATTATTTTTATGCTTACTTCTTTAGCTTGATTTATAATAGGAAAAAAGTTAAAAGGGTAGGGATAATATGGCTAAGAATCTTTACCCACATACACTATCTCGCGGAAGATAAGATTTTCTTGAGCAGAAAATGATTAATGAAAAGAGACAAGAGCTAGACGCATCAGGAGAATAAGATTGTATTCACGTCATGACAAATGGAAGAGAGCACGACAAAAGCGAGGGGGAATAGACATCAGAGGCTACACGAGTTGTTGCTGAGAAAATTGTAAGTGAAATACTTTTTCTATGATTACTTTTTTATTATAATTGTATGTGTTCCTTGTATGCGGCATCCTTCTTTATCACTAATGAAATATTAAATTTATATGTGTTTTGGCAATTTGTGTTTTGCAAATGTAGGACTCACTGGTTGAAGAGATTGAAAAATGAACGTTTGTTTCACAAGGACGTGACGATATTCTTGACAAAGGCAATTGGAACATTCGAGCATGGTGGCCATGTTCGTGGTGTTGGATGATTTGCTAATCTAAGAAACTACTTGGACGGTCTTCACGTCCAACACAATTCATAGATGTTAAGGAGATTGAAGCAAAACTTGAGGCGAAACTTGAACAAAAACTTACAGCAAAAATTAAAGCAGAATGTAAAGAAGAGTTTGAACAAAAATTGACAATAGCGAATGAGAAGATGCAACAATTATTTATGGAGACATTTAAGACTATGCGTTTATCTGAAATCTATCCAACAAGCAAACAAGGAGAACAAAATGTTTTGTGCATTGAAGCACAAAAGGTTCTTGTTCCGCCGCAAAAGAAAATCACAAGAGGACTCGACCACTGATAATGTTCAGAGAGTGTTATTCATGTTTTTGAAAGAGCAACAACTTGTATGTTTACCATTACAACATGATCCTGCTGTAGAAAACTTTTGGATTTCACCAAAGTGTATTAAAGAGTTGTTGGAGGGTGAGGCTTGACTTGACTGTTCTATTCTACAAGTTTGGTGCACGTCAGTACACTTTCATTTTTACTATTATCTGTCATGATTGTAATATTCAATATTAATTTCTAATTTATTCAGGTATATCCATCGTCTATGTGTCGAAAGTAACAAAACATATGTGTTTGAAATTTTGGACCCAGTAATCATGAGTTTTAATCCAAATGCCCCAAGGACCAAAAAGAAAGTTCAAATATATATACAATCTAAGTTACGTGATTTGGACAAAGTGTGTTACTTAGCACCATATCTTGCTTCGTAAGTATATGTAAATTTGTGTTTTCTCTTATTTTTAATCCAAATGTATCTTACTTACACACTAATTTTTCTTCCACGCGTGTAGAGGACATTGACAATTAATAATCATTTGTCCTAAAGACAATACTTTAATTTTCCCTTCTTCATTAAACAATGATCTTCATTCACCAATAAAGGATATTGTTACAAAATAAGTGTATATTTTATGTCGTTTTTGTTATATATTATGTCCTATTACACTAAAATGTATAACTTACTTTGATGATTATTTTTAATTTTTTTTTGATATAGAGCTATGTAGGTTTATCAATTGGCTAGGGCAATAGAAAAAAGCCTCAATGGCTTCGTCCCAAAGTAAGTGTAGTGTAGATTATGGTTGCGTCTTTCTGCTGCTGTTTATGCTTCTTGTCACTGGCTGTAATATGTACTGTTTTGATATATATATATATATATATATATATATATATGGCTTTCGTGGTATTTTGAAACAAAGAGTTTTTGACAAAGAACAAATTATAGCTTTTACTTCAAAACATTGGAACCCTGCACAGCAGAATTATTCTACTGTTAAAAAAGAAGTTTTAGCAATTGTTTTATCTATTTCAAAATTCCAATCAGATTTGATTAATAAAAAATTCTTGGTCCGTGTGATATATATATATATATATATATATATATATATATATATATTCAGTGTATAAAAATCGAATTCATTTATAGGCAAGGTTGCAGCCAAATGGGAATGATTGTGGATATTATGTGATGAAGAATATGTTTGACATTGTCTCTGCTAATATTACTAAGTCTTGGATTGAGGTATTTCAATTTTATGATAAGTTGTGTCTCCCTATTTGTCTCACTGTTTGAGTTCTTCATAAAAATGTCACAAAACTGGTATTTTAACCTATTTTACAAATTGTAGGTAATTAATGATCCAACGACATTAACAGTACAAGAGTTGTATGATTTACGAAACAGTTGGACAACTCGTTTTCTTGACTTGCTTAAACCTTAGAATTTATCTAGTATGTATTTAAAGTTTGTGCCTAAACTGTCTGAATTCCCAGTATCGGCTCATGCTTTATCCCTTGGGCAACTTGTTTTCTAAATTATCTAATATTTCTCAACTACATTATATCATAGATTGCTGATTTCTGCATTTATTGTATTTGTTTACCAGGTTCAAAGTTGCTCGTCTCCGGTGCTCTCCTGATTTATGCTTATGGTGCTGGTGGTTTTCCTGCTTGGGGCATTAATTTGCTGAACTGTTGCATTAATCTGCTCCAAGTTAACTATTCTAATGGCCTTGATAAACTGGGGCAATATTTCTCCGGTGCTCTCCAAAACATCGGTTGAGAATATAAACTGATGTAAAATATGTAATTAAAAAAACAAAAAAAAAAGCGAATTTACATCGGTGTCAAACAGAACCAATATGAAATGTGTATATTTCACATCGGTTATACCAGACGTCTGATGTAGAAAAGTACTTACCACATCGGTTGTGTAACCAATGTGAAAATGTGCAGACATACCACATCACATTTGCTTACATCAGACGTAAAAACCCATTTTTCTAGTAGTGATATATATTTATATATACACGTAACTTTTTACTACTAATTTATTTTAAAGATAAATTTTCAAACATCTACCAAATTATTTTAATTTAACTTTTTATAAGATCAAAATTATTTAACATCATAAATTCATTAGGTGGTGCAATGATATGGTATAGTTTGTTTGTACTAAAAAAGATATAATATATATACTTTGCAAATTACAGAAACCTTTGCTTTACTTTGAACTCTTAGCCTGAATACATTGCGGGAGGAAAGTGTAGTCAGTTTCCAGATATATAGATAGAGAATATGGAATCTTGCTAGTATAATTATCTGTACGCTTTAATTTCAGTACTATTGCATTTGTTCAATATATAAAGAGAGAAGGGACGGTGTAATTTAGAACCATTGTCCTGTAAAGAGAGAGAGAGAGAGAGAGCAGACATGGGAAGAGGGAGAGTGGTTCTGGAGAGAATTGAGAACAAGATCAACCGCCAAGTAACATTCTCAAAGCGAAGGAGTGGATTGCTGAAGAAAGCTTTCGAGCTTTGTGTGTTATGCGATGCAGAAGTTGCCCTTATCATCTTCTCTAGCCGTGGCAAGGTTTTCCAGTATAGCAGCACTGAGTAATTTTCTTTCTCCCTAGCATACTATAAAAAAATCTTCAAATTATTTTTCTTTCTAGTTTGTTCATTTCATGCTACACTAGGTTAGGATGCAATTAGTCCTTTTTTCTATTGACAATTAAATTTTTAGGTTCGTCAATTATAATCGTTAGAGAAATAATATAAAATAATTCATGTGATCTTTGATATGGTATCATCGTCTCTATAATTCGGTTGAGAGTTCAATTCCTACCGTCCCCGATTCTTTTAATAAGAAAAAAAATTGAATTTTTAAACACATGATAGGTGAATATATGCATTTATCCACGCTTCTATCCCAAATGACTAATAGTTGCAATTATCTACAACTAAGTAGCTAGCGGGTGGCTTTGCTACAGTCTCGGTTTCTTTTTTCTATTTTCTTGGCTCACTGTGTATATGGGTTTTATTAGCATTGCTAATACATTTATTTATTCAATTTTGGCCTTTCAAAAGAAAAGTGCAAATGACTCTTGTGTGCAGGGGAGTATTAGAGAAAAAATATAAAACCATTCGTGTGATGATAATTAAATTTTTAAGATAATTAATTACTTGAGAGTAATTTTCACCCTTAATGCACATGATTTTGCTCATTTCTCATTAATTTTTGGCTTAAATATGTTTTAGGTCCCTCTAAAATAGGGGTCCTTTGGTTAAGGCCCCTACAATTTTTTTTGGGTGGAATAAGCCCCTAATGTGAAAATAATATATAGTGATAAGCTCATGCCGTGAGGTTCTGTTTAATTTCTGATGATTCTGCAAACGGAGCAGACGTGGATTTTATTTTGAAAAAAATTATTCAATTAAAAAGGGTGTCACGTAAGTAAATTAGGGTTGAAAAAATTAAAAATAAGATATAAACCAAAGTAAAAAACCAAGTACGTTTGAAGATTTTACTTGGGTTTTTTACTTTGGGTTTTTATTTTTTTTATTTTTTGAACCCTAATTTACTTACGTGGCACCCTAATAATTTTCACAAAATATAATCCACGCCAGCGCCGTTTGTAGAATCATCAAAAATTAAAAGGAACCTCACGACAGGGGCTTATCACTATATATTATTTTCACATTAGGGGCTTATTCCACCAAAAAAAATTTGTAGGGGCCTTAACCAAAGGACCCCTATTTTAGAGGGACCTCCAACATATTTAAGCCTTAATTTTTTACAAATCTTTACTCAAACCTAATGCGAGTGTATGTGTGTGTATATATATATATATATATATATGAAGTTTGCTAACTTACTTTCACTAGTTTTTCAGAAGGAGTAAATTAACATTCAACACCTTTTTCGTTGGACAAAAAACTCCATCAATTTGTTCTGAAAGAAAACTAACTTCAGGGCTATTCATGTAATTCAATTTTATTTAAATTTTAAAATTAACAATTTCTCTCTCTTCATTAATTTCAAAGTGACTTTTTTTTCCTCTTTCTTCTCTCCTCCCGTCCTCCGTCTTTTACCTCTGCAACTCTCTTAAGGAAAAAAAACCTCTGCAACATTAACTCAAAAGCTCAAAATTTCTCGGTCTCCTTCACCGTTTCACTCTTCCTCTCAATCCCAGCAAACAAAATCAAATTACGTTTTTTTTTTTGAACGTCAAATCATATTACGTTAACAGATCTAACGTAACTTTGGGGGAAAAAAAAACTGAACGTGGTTTTTCTTAATGACAGAACGTGGCTTTGCCTTTGAGGAGGTTACATGTTTTAAATTAATTTAAAAAGAAAACTGAAATGAAAATTACAATGAAGCCTTTAATCTTGTGTTGTTTTTCTAACTTTTAAGATTTCAATGATTTGGTTTTTCAGTCAATAAAAAAAGGTGTTAGTTATTAATTTACTCATTCACAAAATTAAGTGGGGGTAAATTAACAGCCTTTATATATATATATATATATATCGCAATCTGTCTAGCAAAATCACCAATGAAGTTGTTTATACTTTATTTTTCTAGTTATAAAGTGAAAGGGTGTGGATGTAATTTCACATGTTTTTAGAAATTTCAACCGAAACATTATAGATAACTTCTGACTTTTTAAAAAAAGAAAATTATGTAAATCCCTCTTATCCCCCAAAGGATAGGTACGTAGGGGTAGACGGGTGTCTGGAGTGTGTAGGGAACTAGGGATTCCTGGTTAAGTATATATAGTAGATATTTTTCAGAGAATCCAAAGGAAGCTACTCACTTATTCTAATGGCTGGATAAGTTTGATGTAACTTTTTCATCGTTTTCAATCACAACATGCTAGAGAATCAATTTTTTTTTTTTGGTTACAAGAGGAAAGCTGCTAGAAAATCAATTTGAGTCAATACAAAGATGTGGTATACAAGAAAGTAATGAATTTTGTTATTTTAAAATCACTTTCCCTTATTATTAAAATGGACATGTTATATTCACATAAAAAAATGGGCATCTTATAATTTGGTCACCTATGAATCATATTTTCGCAATTAACATTCACTGCATATTATTCACAGCTTTTATTGGTGCCTCGTTTGATTATGTATTTTACTCTGCTGGCTCTTTTCCCAGCTTTTATTATATATATAGTTCCTTTGTTTCTTAAAAAAATATTATTCACAATTAACTCCTTATATACTAAAACTAATTCATGAAAAAAGTCATTTAAACTTGTAAACCATACTTTTCTTAATATACAGTAGAAAAAATCATCATTAATTAGCGGCTACCTTTAATTTCCCTATTTTACTTAAGGTGAAATAATGTTAGCCGTATAATTCCTTTATATGTTTGTAAGCTAGTTAGATAATCCAAAAGGAAGAGAATTTTTTCATTTAGTTATTATAGGTTAAATAGATTTCGGTGCTTGGAAAAAAGTCAGGAAACCGTCTCTGCATTAAGAAAAATATCTCACCTTTTGTCCTTGTTGAAAAGAGTGCCGCTATTTGGTACGACTAGTAGCGCACGATGAGGCACGAGATGCTGCTATTGGATTAATTATTTTATTTAAAAAAAAATCCGAAAACCATGTGTAACCAAACCGCACATCACGCTTCCAATATAGAGCACTGTTACGGCTGCGGAAACCTTTTCTTAGTGGAGGTTACGCTGCACTGGTAACCCATCGCACAACCACAAAGCGCCGTTCAACCTCCAGCCGTCGTCAGACCAAGCGCACTGTGAACGCCTCCATCATCCCAGCCTAACACGGCCACTTCAGCCCCAGTCTACTATTTCGTGTCTCATAATCGCCACCGCAGCAATCCACACCTTCAGTCGTTGCCCCGCTGTCACAGAACGTGCCATCTCGTCCTTCGCTGTGAGTTCAAACTCCACTGCGATCCTTATCTCCTTTCCCCTCTCTCTTCTTCTACGTTTCTGCATTTTTTCGTTCCTTTTACCACTACTGTGCCTGCAATTGGTGATTTCTCCCAATATGTTATTAATGTCATCATCTCACAATTCTGCAAGCCAGCACTCCATAGGATGGAGGTGTGGAGAAGATCTGGGCTCTTGCAATTGAGATGAAACCATACATAAATTGATAAACAATGATGGTCTGAAGAAGAAAATAAAAATTAAGAAAACATGGAAGAATTGTGGCTGTCAAGGAGTACAGTAAATCTTCTAAGTCCCACATCATAAAGGGCCATTTTCCTAAGAGAGTGAATTTGAAATCCCTTTTCCAATTTGAAATCTCGAGAACAAGCACAGGACAGGCACGTGGTCGTGTGTATTCGACGAGAGAGGGATCGTGCCATTTAGCATTTTCCTGTCGAAAAATGGGCTACAATGATCTTGTGAGATGTATGGTGACACTAACGTGGCACGCCACATGTACTAATGAGGGACTAAATTCAAATAAATTCCCACATAACTATTAGAGCAGTGCTATTGAGCACGAGAGAATCGTGCACGAGAGTGCACGAGCATCATTTAGTGGCGGTTTAAAACCGCCACTAATATTGGGTGCCAGAAAAAACGGCAAGCGTTAAACCGCCAGAAACTGTCTCGTGCACATTTCATGAAAAACTTGTCGTGCTCTTCAGCATTTTCCTAACTATTATTAACACATTAAGTTAAATAGTTAAAACCTAAATACAAATTAAACATTTTTTTTATAAGCAATGAAATAAATATATTGAAAAGAAGCACAAAACATAACACACTAATTTAATTAAACGCAAAATACATTAATCTTCTTCATCATTTTTATCCTTCTTTATGTTCATCATTCTTCATCTCACCCGCCTCATACCCCTCCCCCCCCAATATCTTCTTTTTTCGTCATCTTCCCAAGCCATCAAACCTAGAAACAAACTCTGAAATTCATCCATCTCAACCCAAAACCAAACCCAGCAACTCTAGCCTGATTTCTCCTTCCCACCATCTTCTTCTTCTTCATCTTTTCGCAACCCAGAAACAAACCTGGTATTTCATCAACCCCAACCCAACAATTGGTGGTTCATCTCATCATCTTCAACATCCTCTTGATCATCTTCCACAAATTAAAAGATTGAAACAATGTGATAGAATCCAGCGGAATTGATGCCTATTCTTAAGTTTGTGACCATGGAACCCCTAGCTCCAAGGAACCTAGAAAAAAACAAGAAAACCTTACCGGATGAAAAACACAAACTCTTCGAAACTCGTAAAAAGGAACCTTACATAATGAAATAGGTAAAAGGGATTTACGACAAAAAATCGACCAAAAAGGATTTGCGCTCACCAAAAGCGATTTCAATAAAACCCAGAAACCATACCAAAGAATGAGCGCTCCACCACTCCTTCTCTTGGACATCATCACGAATAAACCCCCTTCAGATTGAGGAGTGGAATGAAATAAGGAAACAAAGGAGGAGCACTACTTTCTGATTATTTTCCGTGAAGGACAAATGTAACTTGAGGCTTAGGCACATGAGTATGGAGCTCTTGGAGAAGGAGTGAGAGGATAGGAGGAAAAGGAGAAGGGAGTTGAGGATAAGTTTGGGATATGGGAGTTGTTGGGTTGCGGTTGGATGGAAGAAGAGGAATATAAAGGAGGAGATTGGGGTTGTTGTTAAGGTAACTAAACAAGGGTTGTTTCTGACAATTTCTCGTAACAAGGCCCAAGTTTTATTGAAATACCACGTCCTTGTGAGCATGTGCAGGGTCATGTTGAAAGAAACAAGATTTGGGGGGAAGTGGGAATGGTGAAGGGTGAAGTTGACGAACTCTACAGCCTTCTGGCCATTAGAATAGGAAGCTAGAAAGTTCTCCAGAACGTTTTGAACGAGGGAAGTAGAGGAGGGATGTGGCAGAGGAGTGTGGGGGAGAGGGGTTGGTCAAGGAAACAGTACCGGAGGAGATATGGGTTGTTGAAGAATGAGATGTTAGAAGAGAAATCTGGGTTGGGGTGAGGATGAAGAATGATATATATTGAAGAAGAAGCATATGGGTTTGAATGATGTTGAAGGATGAATAAGAAAAAGAAAAGAAGAAAAAAATGTTAAAGGAAATCTGTTTTTTTTTTAATGATGTTGACAAATCTGGGTTTGATAAATGGATTTATTTTCTTCCCAATGAGATGGTTAAGGGTTTTTTAAAATTTTTGTTTTAATTAATAATTTAAATTTTATATTTATTAATCAATTATACATGTGTAATATAAATATTAATTAAAAATTACATGTAAGCTACGTCGTACACCTGCCAAGGTCGTTGGAGCCCAAATTCCGACAAGGATTAAAAGTGAGATATTTCTCTAAATAAAGAGACGACTTCGGATTTTTTTTCTATCAAGAGACTAAAATCAAACCAAACCTATTTTACATGACTAAAAAGTTTTTCTAATTCATGATTTTAAAAAATAATTGTTTGTATGAGAGCGTGTGCATCTGCATGTATGTTATAATTGTTTATTTTTCGATGCATTACTTTGATTAATCAATTAATAGTGATGACTTTTTTTAACTGTGATCAGCTTGAACAAAATCATCGAGAGATATCGACAATGTCGTTACAACAAGTCAATGGTTGCTGGCGATTCAATAGAACACGAATCTCAGGTTCTTCTTTAATGTTTTTTAGTTCTAGTGATTATAACTAGAAAGAAGCCATAAAATTCAATTTTTCACAATTATATCAGCTCCTTTAGCTACAGAAGAATTTTGGTCTCTTAGCAATTTATTATTATGTGCGGCTTAATTTATTGTACCTTGCAGGGCATATACCAGGAGTTCTTAAAATTAAGAGCGAAATATGAATCACTTGAGCGGAAGCAAAGGTAACAGATAGATCATCTAAAATTATATTGATCAGATGTTATCCTTTTTCTTACTACTTTTATTTAAGTGTATGCTACTAACACTATAAAGTATCAGACCAAGCTTAGGAAAAGAGAGAGAACTCTAAGCAAAAGAGAGAATGCTATATTGAATTCAATGATGCATATACAAGTGTTGTTTTGTATAGGTAGAAGGAAAGCTCAATGATCTAAATCTTAGCCAACTAACTACCAATAACAGATAGCTTTCTTTAAAAGTTGAATTGATGTACCTCTCTTTTACTTTTTATAATTCAATTTTGGCTTTAAAAAATACACAATAACATATTGGAACTAACTATAACAACCTAGCAGTTTAGCCACAAATATGTTTGTTTCATTGTTAAATCTTTTTAATGAAGGCATTTTCAAGGAGAAGATCTTGAGCCACTTAGCTTGAAAGAATTACAAAGCCTTGAGGAACGACTAGACACAACGCTCTCACTAGCTCGACAGCAACAAGTATTGTCATCAAACATTAGTAGATCTGAATAACTCTTATGTCTTGTTCTTGTTTTTGTTTTTCTTACATGATTTTTGTCCTGTTTTCAAAATTCCAGATGAAAAAGCTCATGGCTAGAGCCGATGAATTACGTGAAAAGGTATGCCACTTTTTTAATTTAAGGGTCTATAATTGATTTATCATTGTATAAGATATTACATTGATGTTAAATATAATTAATTAAATTTGATAGAATGAAGCTTAACCGAATAAATTTGTATTTGAGAATGATGTGTCAAACTAGGTTTAAAATAATGAATGTTGTTTTGATTCGATAAAGAAAATTATTAAAATGAACCCATGATAGATATAAAAGATTTGACATTTAGGAAAATCTTCTCTTCATGTTAAAGCAGACAGTGATGATAATCTTTTCAGAGCCAAAAGCTTCTTTTGCGATTGGACTGGGCGAGACCCCAGGGTCTCTCGCCCAGGATGCTTACACTCAAGCGCGGGACAGACCCAGGTCTTTTGGGCCTCGCACCCCGAGGCCCAACTGACCCATTTAAACAGACTAAAGGCGTGAAGGCCCGACTCAGTCCCTATAAATAGGAGGGGAATACCAATTGTAAGAGACTCTTAGCTCATTTGGCAATAACAACATTGAAATTCAGTTATATTTTCTCTCTCTAAACAGTTAGGAGTTCATCTCTCGATCTAAGATTTCCGATCACACTCCACACACTCTAGGCACCATGCCTTGATTCTATGTTCCGGACCGGAACATTGGCGTCGTCTGTGGGGATCGGTAGATTTCGATTCCCGGACCACATGGATCGCGATTTGGTTACGCGAAGCTCGTTACTCTGTTACGATTTCCTTCTCAGCTTTCTTGGAAGATCTTGATATAGACCCTGCGTGACTCGTAATTTGATTGGGAGAAGTTCAATTTTCTGTGGGAACCTGTGCGATTCAGGTACTTGCTATTGAATTCTCAGTTAGGCAGCGGAGCCTGATGGAGCCTTCTCGCCAGCAGCATGGCAAGGAGCCGGAGCGAGGCTACATTTCTTCCTTGCGCACTGTGAGATTGGATAGGCATCGTCGTGCAAAGGCACGCCGTACTTTAAGCAGTGATTTACAGTTGCAAAATGAGTGCCTCCAGGAGCAATTGAGGTACTATCACCTTCGACAGTGGGATCAAGATGAAGAGGAAGCTGAGGCCGCTGCTGAGGTCAAACCTTTCTCGGCGGCAGTGCGAGAGGTGACTGTGGCGGACGGTATGACACACCTCGCGTTGAGAACGTACGATGGGAACACTGATCCACAAGATCATTTGCTTCATTTTAATGCAGAGATGACGATGAGCGCGGTCTCTGACGCAGTGAGATGTAAAATGTTTTCATCCACATTTCGAGGAGTGGCTATGGACTAGTTTATGACCTTGCCTAAAGGATCCCTAGCCAAGTTCCGTGACTTCTCATCGAAGTTCCTTAACCATTTCTCCGCAAGAACGGTTGATGACTTGTTTGATATTCGGCAGCGCGAGCGCGAAACCTTAAAGCAGTATATGAAGCGATACAGTGTCGCATCCGCGAAGGTCGAGGAACTGGAGCCACGCATGAGCGTGTGCGCTTTCAAAAGCGGTTTGTCCCGAGGGAAGTTTTGTTGCGAATTACGTAGGGAGCGGGCGTGCTCAATGGCAGAAGTCCGAGCTCGAGCTCGAGTGGAAGGCTATATCCTGGAAGAAGAAACTGAAGTACACAAGAGGAAGCAAGAGAGGGCAACGAGGGTGATGCTGGCAAGAAAACGGATACAGGGTGAGGAAGCGAGCCATGGGCAGAAGGTTAGAAAAGCTAACCGGCTTGTTAGGAAAGGCGAGGAAGGGCAACCCAGTGCGGGGAGAGAAAATGTCGGATACCGGCGTTCTTGGAGAACGGCTAGAGTGGGCCGGCGAATGACGCCGAGAGGGCGCTCAGATAAGGAATTGACGGAACAACTCTTGAAAGCAGGAATCGAAGTCTTGGACAGGGAAGATGATCGCAGCATGGACCCAGAGTGCAGGGTGGATGATCAGTTCAAATGGTGTGAATACCACAACTTAGAAGGCCACGACACCACCAACTATTTTAGGCTTAAGGGTCAAATCAGGCAGCTAATCAGGGCGAGGCAACCGCAAGCGACGAGGAGGAAAAAGACTGAGGGGTCTGACAGCGAGAAGGACGAAGGAATGATGGAAACAGCTAACGTAATTGATGTAGGATGTGAGGATGGCGACGACATATCAATAGCGGGACGAAGACAAGCAGGGGAGACAACATCGATACAGGTGTACCCAGCGCAATTTGGGTGCCCACACCCGGATATAGTGGTATCAAGCGCAGATTTTGAGGGAATCAAGCCTCATGCAGATGATCCGCTGGTGGTAATGGTAAGAATTAACGGTTTCAATGTGCAGAGGGTGCTCCTGGACAAGGCAGCTCGGCAGATATAATCTACAGGGATGCGTTCGAACAGTTAGGGTTAACAGACAAAGATTTGAAGCCATACACAAGACACTTGGCAGGCTTTTCGGGAAAGCAAGTTCGGGTACGCGGCTATGTGCAGTTGGACACAGTCTTTGGGATAGGCGAAGACGCCGAGCTTTTGAGGATAAGATACCTAGTCCTACAGGTTGTAGCAGCTTATAACGTCATCATAGGGCGAGGCACTTTGAATCGCCTTCAAGCAGTAATATCTACGGCCCACCTCGCGGTGAAGTAGCCACTAATCTACGGAAGGATAGGGAAAATAGAGATAGACCAAAGGAAGGCGAGGAAATGCCATGATCATTGCCGTACCTTGTATGGCAGGAGAGGGGCTGGCAATGGACACAGGTTGCATGAGATCGGGATAATTGCAGGCAAACAGGAACATCTGGCAACACGGAGCCAGAGTGACTCGGATGGACGAGGGGGACAAGTTGGCGAAAGAGGAAATGGGGCGAAGTCCAAAAGGAGTCAGGGCGAGGGACCCCGGGAGGCGAAGAAGAGCGTTCCCGTTGCTCAAACGGATAGCGAGCGGCGCGGCGAGAAACGGTACATAAGTGCAACCACCAGAGGTCTATTAGCGATCGAGCCCAGGCTCACCGTGGAACAAGAGCGACGCTTAAACGAGTTGGTAGGGGAAAATGCCGACCTCTTTAATTGGGAACTAAGTGGGGAAATTTCCAGGGGGCTGTTCACGTCTCACCGTCCCTCTCGGAAAGCTAAGGGAAAAGACAGACAGAAGAAGAGTCGTCAAAGAAAGAGGAAATGCGAACACTTAGCGGATGAGGGTAAGAGGCCAGCAAAGTTATCCCGTTATACTTAACCAAAAGGCGAGCAGGCTCAAATCCCTTTCTACTACAGGATTGTTGATAGGGGCGGCGACGACGAAGTGCTGGGGCTGATACTCTGATTAAGGAAACAGCTACTGGGAGGGAAGCAAGACGAGAAGGCAATCAAAAAGCTAGGACTAAAAATAAAGATGCACTCTTTTTCTCCGCCACGGGAGTTTTTTAACGAGGCATCCCTCGATGTAAAAATTCAAACAAATCAAATACAAAAGGATATTCTAAGCAATACTCTTAGCTATCGAACCGAGACGACAGCCTGGTGGGAAAAATTCCCTGAAGGTGGCGATCCCAACACGACCTTGATGTCTGGGGATCGCTCCGGGGAGTCCGGCGCTGACCGTAGCCCATGCAGGCGACGTGTGCGGATGAGCTTCCCGTCGCCAATTGTTGGCGGCGTGCGCGAATAAGCTCCTTATCCAAAGAACCTCCCCGAAATATGGGCGAGTCAAGTCTTCCTGAAACGCGGGAAGCATTTTTAACTATGTTGAAAGTCTCGGGTAAACTCATATGGCCATTGGGCCCCGAGCAATTGTAAGTCCCCACCTAATAAAGCAGGGGGGGCCACACCTGATGTTACGGGAAATATGTGTGTGAACGAAAGCCTCGGTCAAATACCGAGCGAAAGTCCTAGTTATACGCAGCACACTCTCGAACAACTACTCACGGAAAGCTCGCAATTGAGCACTGATAACACGTGCTAAACGGCGAAAAACGAAAGGCAGAGATAAATTGCGGGCCGCTCGCCTCGCCCGCACAATTACCTTTCGCCTATTTAAATATTCATTCCATCATTTATTTGTTTATGTCATTTTGGTTTCCTAACTCAATTATTTGTTTGCTCGCATGATCTTATTAGTGCACGACGAAATAATTCAGGAAAACAAAACTTTTATTCAAATATTCGACGTAATACATTTAGAAAGGAGGGTTCCTCTTCATTTCCCTACATTCTTTGCGCTTCTCTGTCCTCTCGAGCTCCAACCGGTATTGCCTGTACTCTAGGTTACAGAGTTTCCGGCTCAACTCCTCCTTCCCATGACCTTCATCTATCGTCCCCAGAGCTGCTATCATTGTTTCTTTTTCCTCCAACAGATCCAGCTCCCGCTAGCAGAGCTCTTGAATTTCCTCCACGAAGCAGAGAAAATCCCGGAGGATAGCATCCATTTCAGGACTCAGGTCCATCCCCAACAGTTTGTTGGTCAGGTCATAGACGCTGGGGTCCCTCGGATGCCTGACGTTGATGAAGAGATCTTCATCAAAGGCTTTCTTCCTGAGCTCTTCCAAACAAGCGATGTAAGATGCCATTTCCTATGGAGTTTGATGTTTCAGGAAGATAAGGGAATATGAGTTTCACTCGACAATTAGGCTCCATTTATAGCTTTAGTTTTATCTCTGGAGAGTTAATAGTGGAGCAGTATTACGAGAAAGTTTTCCTTGGAAGGAGGTGCAATTTATGTTGAAAAAATTAAATACCCAAGGACGGTGGTCAGCGATAACTGTTGGGATTCGAGGAGCGTGTTTGATTTAAGAAGCAGGGGAACGACCGGGATTGGTTGTTTCAAAAAAAAAGGAAAAAAAGGAAACTGAAGCAGGAAATAGAGAAAAGCGCGAAAGATTCTCATTAAAAAGTAAGAAGATGGGTCATTAATACATCAAAGGTCATTCACATTTTCATGGACGTTCTACATCTTCATTTGATAGAACGTGCTCGGCAGAAAAACCTGGAGGGTCGGGGTCCCCAATTAGCCCTGCAGGAGTAACCTTTTTGAACGCCCCCATGTGGCTTAAATCAATCCGAGGATGGAGATGTTCGATTTGAGCCTTGGCGAGGAAAAAACCTCGGCCACGTTCGAAAAGAGCAGCGGTAACAGCTTCGGACCTGATTTTCGCCTCTAAAGCTTCTGCGTCGAAAGGGACCAGGGGCTTCGCCAAGGACAAGGCCTCGTCTTTCTTTTCCAGTTCCTTGTCCTTCTTCGCCAGCTCATCATCCTTCCTCGCCAGCTCATCATCTTTCCTCGCCAATTCACTGTCTTTCCTCGCCAGTTCAGAGCGGAGATTCTCAAGGTCAGCATCCATCGAAGCTAATAGATCTGCCCTCGCGTTTGATTCTAGTCGCGCCTCTTGCTGCAGTTCAGAAAGTTTCTTCTCCAATTCAGAAATCTTCCTATCGCGGAACTCCAAGCTGACTTCAGCACGGGAGGACTGCTCGTTTAGCTCTTTGGAGAAAGAAGTCTCCTTGGCGAGCAGCTGAGCAGTGAGTGCCTCACGTTCCTTGGCAAGTTGGGCGTTGAGGGTGTGGAGGCGAGATACCTCGGATCGAAAGGTGTCAGCATCTCGGACGGAGTGACTATAGCAGTGAAAAGCGTGGAGAACCGTCGCCAACGCGCCTTCGGACACTCTGCCTAATCCATGCTCTTGAACTCTCATTCATCTTAGCCACCTGGGCAGACGTAAGGGATATGAAGTATGGCAGCCCATGACTCTCAGAGCTTGAGGAGGGAGCATTAGGTGGCGGCGGAGGAGTCTCGCCGGCCGATGCCGCGGCGGTGCCGCGCTTTGACCAAGGGACGGCGGGACATTTGTTGGCGGGGAGCAGGCCCTATCCACGGGTTTACTTTGAGAATTTGGAGGAGGAACCGGTATCACCCGCGAAGATTCGCCAGGACGGGTTAAGCTGTTGGAAGGCTGTAGCTTTTTGGAGGAAGAGGGGCGATGAGATTCCTCGTCAAGGGGTCGCTTCTCGCCCGCCCGGATTTTCAGAATGGATGCCTTGTCACCGGTTAGATTTACTCAGGGAGGAAAGGAAAAAAAATTCTGGTTCTTGAACAAACCTAAGATCTCCCCACTGACTTTGTGCATTTCACCTGGGATAAGAAGGAGGGTGAGATAGTTAAAAAAAAAAGAAGAAGAAAATAAAACGTAAAGTAACAGAAGGGAAGAAAAGTTCACCAATCAAGCGGGCACAATCCTAAACCGGAAGTTTGGTTAAGTAGCTGATAACTGCTTTATCAGCAGAAGTCAAGGAGTCATCTGGTGGGTCGATCACCTGGTGTACTTCTCGGGTCCAGTAGAGCGGGAATCGGGCAACCCCGTCTCTATGGGTAAAAACCTCAGGATATTCATGGGAAACCATACCTTTGAAGAACCTCCGAGCCATGTCAACAGTAATGTTGGGCCAAAAGGGGTTGAAGCGCTACCGGCCGGTCCTGGCTTCCAGAGCAACCCAACTGCGCGGGGAAGAAGGCTGGACAAGCACGTGGTAGAAGTAGAAGAATTGGGAAGGTTCAGGCTCTTGCTGAATCGCGTCACAAAGAACTTCGAAGCAACGCAAGAAGGCCCAGCTGTTTGGATGAAGTTGGCTAGGGGCGACGTTGATGCTCCGGAGAACTGAGCAAATGAAGGGGGAAAAGGGAAATTTAATTCTCAAGCTTGTGAACATATACTCATAGGTGTAGAAGAAGTGAGGGGCACCCACGAAGCGATCAAAGGGGTGAAGCCAAGGGCATTCAGTGGGCAAACAAGCGCTAAAGCGCATGAGATTGTCAAGGGGTTTTTCGTGGCAGAATCCACTAGATTTCGAGGAAATCTCCCAAATGGACGATTCCTGCTCTATGCTGGATCACTTATTGGGCATTGTCCCGCCAGGAAGAGCTACCTGGATAGGGGCCTTCAGGGATTCCCAGGTTTTTATCCGAAAATAAGCAATGTCTTTTTCTTCGAGAGGAACGCCCCCCGGAGGAGGAACATACCGAAGGGGAGTAATGACGGTAACGTCACGGTTGGAGTTCTTGGTCTGACGTTTTGATATCTTTGCAAGAAAAATGGTGAAGCGTGAAGGTCACTGTGGCAATTGGAAGGGAGCAAAAGTAGAAGACTAAATGTTTAAGCTTTTTGAGAGGGTTAAGATTTATGAAGGAACAGTTTTAGAAGCGGGAGGTAACGTGTCAAGGGTATAGGCATGAAGAGGGGAATCGTGCCCCATGTCATCAGGAAAAGACGTAAGAGTGGTTGCGAGATTTTGGGGAGTGAGAAGGATGCATTAAGAGAAAAGCTGTAATCAAGGACGTTGATTGGCTCGAATTCAAACTGACAGGTTCTGAAACAATTTGAAAAGACATTTCAAAAAGTGACAGTTGAGATTCAGTAGATTTGCTGACTTAAGCATCACCTCAGGGCGCAACGCGTGGAGAACGCATGACACTTGTCAAGGTATCATGATTCGAGGCACGTGCGCAGGGCTGGCGAGGCGAGCGGGTCGAATGCCATCGCCGTGAGATTGCTTGTAGACACAATTTGCTTGAAGAAGGGATGGTGCAGCGAAAAGTTTGAAATACGTAGATTTTCGACTTTATTCTCTTGGCCATGTTGGCAATTGCTTTTTTATTCTGATAAGTTTTGGTGTGGTTTAGTCTTTTATAGTCTTCGCTTTAGATTCTTCTGTTTAAAGACACACTCAGCTCTCATACTACGAGCTCGGTGTCTTGTGGACTGGGCGAGACCCCAGGGTCCCTCGCCCAGGATGCTTACACTCAAGCGCGGGACAGACCCAGGTCTTTTGGGCCTCGCACCCCGAGGCCTAACTGGCCCATTTAAACAGACTAAAGGCGCGAAGGTCCGACTCAGCCCCTATAAATAGGAGGGGAATACCAATTGTAAGGGACTCTTAGCTCATTTGGCAATAACAACATTGAAATTCAGTTATATTTTCTCTCTCTAAACAGTTAGGAGTTCATCTCTCTAAGATTTCCGATCACACTCCACACACTCTAGGCACCATGCCTTGATTCTATGTTCTGGACCGGAACATCGATATCTTCAAATCTTCTCTTTATACTACTAAATCTTCAGAGATAAAATATAGTCGTTGGAGCGTGTTCTTCATAGAGCTTCTATTTGTTGGACCAAACGGTACTTTTGTGTACTTGATGTGAGTTGCATTAAATGCATGACACTTTTTAATGAATACTTTTTTCCCAAAAAGGTGTAGTCTGTCAACAAGTAGGTAGCATAGGTCTGAGCTTCTATCCGTTGGTGTAAAGATATGGCAATTTGATAGTGACATCATTGTACTTTCACTTTCTGCATTGTACTTTGTCAGAACATGTGATCTTATCTTTCAAGACTTCTTCAAGAGGCTATTCTGAGCTATTTTCCGACTTGAGCGTAAAATTAAATCTTCAGATATTTCTGCTTTCTTTTCATGATAGATGTTATATCTTTCAGACGATCTGCTTCCAACGTTCTTCTCCTTTAGTTGTCCTTCTTTCCTTCAGACGATCTACCTGCTTCACTCATTCTTCTTTCTTTCAATTGGTCATTTAGAACTAGACAATAAAATTTTGACCAATCACTTGTAGCTTGTTCTTAGGAGATGGATTGTCTCACAAGTGTGTTGCCTGACTAAGATAGATAATAGCAAGTGTAGACAATAGACTTTATTCCATTCCTTGTATGAGAGAAAAAGGAAAAACTTGATCTTGTCAACGTAGTACTTGTTTCCTTCATCAACATGCTTTGTAGAGTATCACGTGATTCTTTGCACTTGACTTTCTCCTCAAGAATGTCAGTGAGATCTCTTCAATTTGAACATGGTGTTCTTTCTCTAGACATTGTCTTCCATTCTTGTACACGACCGGTGTAAATATAACGCCTTTGAGCGTGGTCGAAATCCCAAGTTCCACCGTTGTCCATATCAAGAAGGTACAAGGTCACATCGCAGCTGATCGCACGCGTGCTCGTCTTCTGGGGTTAAGCGCCCAAACAACAAACAAGCAAGGGTTAAATTCTAATACTCACATGTCACAAGTAAGGTATACTACCCTATCAATCACAATTCCTTCTCTAAGCTAACATTCACAAATAATGGGAACTATATCAAGTTCTAAGATTCACAAGTATGGGGAACTATCTCATAGTTCTAAGTTAAGTTAGTCAATGCTCTTGCAAATGCATGCAGACGCTTTGGACATCCACATCGCCAATCCTCCCCGGATAGGCAGGACAAAACATGACTTCAAAATCGGGGTAGACTCCTAGCCAACGAACCGTTGTCCCACAACTCTACAATCGGGGTTAACCTACGCTAACGCACTGTCATTTTACGTTTTGTCACTCGCTAAGGTCCTTTGCAGCCCCCGAACCTCACCACAGATTAGCCTATTATCATGGCCATCAAGCCGTTCGCGGTCACTTGATAAAGGACTCATTCCATGCAAGTTAGTCATCATCTCAAGGCTCCCAGTCTTACATGTTCGCACCTCGAACATCATCACATGAATTTATAAAAATATAACTTGCATGCATATCATAAGTAAAAGCTAGAAACCTAATCACATACGGCATGTTCACAATAACCACAACTAAGATTTATTACATCAACAAGCATATATCATCACTAGCATATATAATGATTGACAATCCTACTACCATGTTCACTATAACATAGTTCATAACAAGGTCATACATAATCACAAACAAGTCTCTTGGCCATAGCCGAAGTGCCCTTACCTGAATTATTAGCAAAGACATCCTTAAGACTTTGGATTTGACAGGAACTAGTTCACTCAAAATTTCCTATTCACACGGGCAGAGTACGTTACTATTTTAGTCAAGTGGTTGGTGTACAAACAAATGAGGTGGAAATTAAAGGTTGGGTGACAATTCATGAAAATCACAAGAAGGAATTAAATATTGTGATCCCTTGAGTAACAATGAGCACATTAATCAACTAGGGGTTGCATAGAGTAAGGAAACGTGAAATTGGAATGACAAAACACTAATGATTTGATGAATATGTTTTCCGTAATCAATAGTGTTTTTCATGAATATCAAATGGAGCAAGTTTATAGATGAGTCAATACATTCCAAGAAATTGAAGAGGACGAAATGTTTTCATTTGACCAAGCAAAAGGGATTACTTGTGTAAGTTCAACGATAGAGAAATATAAGATGAATGGTGAAAATATGGATTTAGTTTCTGAATTGGAAATTTCACTAATTGTGAGCTGGAAAGGTTGTAAAAATTTCAATAGTAAAAGGTGTGAGTAGACATAGAAAAATTAGGGAAATCAAAGAGTTTTACCCAAAGAAAAAATTGAGAGCGAAAAGCGGGAGATAAGAGTTTTAGAAGAAAGGTTCTGGTTAAGCAAGTGTAATTTGACATGAAATTTGTGAGGAATGCGATTATGATTGTATAGGGTGAGAAAAAAATCTTAATCAAGAAAATCTTTGGTGTTGCGAATATTGGGTAAAAGGAGCTAGAAGAGAATGGGCTTGGGAAAATGTTTGGGATTGCTTTTTAATGACTCTTATGAAGAAGCAATAAAAGGGTTTGTGAAGCCGATTAATCTAATTTATCTTCATGAGGTAACATTGGGGTAGAAACTTGTATAATGGATCACATGGGCTTAATGTAGGGGGTGATTGTGTCTTAGTCTTGCTGAATGCTGACGAAAAGTGTGTAAGAACTTTGGGGAAGTGTGTAATGGTGGGTTAGTATTTTCTTTTGTATATTACTAATTTTTAGATTTGGTTGGTTATTGAGTTTACATTAGAATGCAAAAGATTTTATATAATTTGGTCCATGTTTTGATTTTTCCTAAATCTTATTGAAGATATATGTTTTTAGAATTATCTTATAGAATAAACTCTTTCACTTTAAAAAAAGAATGCACGAGAGTTATAAAATTAATAACGTGACTTATATGATAACCTAAAAGTGTAGGATAATTTGCTTGTGACTTATAACTTTTATGAACATTGAAAGCCATTGTATTATTATATTCAAGCACATGTTTAATATAAAATAATAATGTTCGAAATTACATTAGTTCCTACTAATGCAATCACATTATATCTTTATATAAAATACATCAATTCTCACTAGCTATACCAATTGGCAGGTGTACAATTTAGAGGAGATAAACAAACAATTGAAGCATGAGGTATTCCATTTAAATAACATTTTCAATCTAGTTTGATAATGAATGAAATAAAGTTTTTGAGTAATAACTTATATATGTTTTTTCTATATTATTTTCAAAACTTATGCTGCACACAAGAGATGAATTTTCAGACCTCACCTCTAGCAATGACAACCATATTCAATTGCATTCCACACAAGCCAATCATTTTGAATTTTAAAATTTTTGATACGCTGTATGCGCTATACTTTTTCCCTTTTATTTTTTTACTATATATATCTTTCAATTGCTTTATTACTTATATAAAAATATATGAAAACTTATAAACCTTAACATTAATTTTTAGACAATGCAAAGTTGTATACAACAAGAATAACAAAAGAGATACACACCTACCAAAATGAAATGTCTCCAACACATCCTACTAGTACCTCGACCTTCGATACACCTTATTTTTCTCTTTATCTTCATATTCATGTCACGTCACATTATAATCATATTTATCACTTCTCTCTTTCTATCATTTTTACTACTTATTTAGGGTGTTTACACACAATGGGGTGTTACCAACTATTTTCTCACCCTCCCTTGTATAAAGGACCAGTACAAGATTTTATTTATTCAACATAACGGTGGTGAAGTTATTAATGTGATATATTTTTCATTGCCTTAAGACCCTGGACTGGGCGAGACCTCAGGGTCCCTCGCCCAGGAGACCTGACCTTGGGTAGGGGACGCGCCATGACCTTGGTCCTCCTTTTCCGAGGCCCAACTGACCCATTTGAATAAGATAGAGGCGCCAAAGCCCAACTCCACCTCTATAAATAGGAGGGGAATACCAATTGTAAAGGACTCTTAGCTAATTTGAGAAATAATAGCATTGAAATTCAGTTATATTTTCTCTCTAAGCAGTTAGAGTTTCTCTCTCTAAGCATTCATATCATTTTCCTCACACTTTGGGTACTACCTCCCCTCTCTATGTTCTAGCACAGAACATTTGGCGCCGTCTGTGTGGAACGGTAGATTTCTATTCCCGGACTACGTGGATCGTGATTCAGAGGAGCGAAACTCGCTTTTCTGAGCGATTTTCTGAAGTTTTCTTCGTGGACAGTGATCGGGAGGAATGATTCCTTGATTCTGAGTTTGGAGGATCTTTCGTTGGTGCACCTAGATAAACCAGTGGAGCTCAATGGCGGAGCATCGACTATCACATGAAGAGAGGTTGGAGCGAGCACACCATCCGCCGCGACGGCACGATGAGTAAGCAAGGTCTTTGGCTTCCTTCTCGAGGGACAAAAGAGGTGCGCAGCTTCAACCTCAAGAATCGAGTGATGGAGCGGGCTGGCGATGGCTGATTTGCGACGTCATTAATCGCCTAGAACGACATGATGCGGAAACGAGCGTAACAGACACAGCGCCGAAGCTTGATGCCTCATACAGACAACACTTCCAAGATTCCATACAACGACTGGAGACTCCTCCCTCTCAAGGACAGGTAGAAGCAGATTGGTGTGCCTATCACCGAATCTCAGGACACGATACTGGAAAGTGTCGAGCTCTACGGCGCGCAGTGGTGAAGCTGATTGTGGCAGGGAAATCAGCCATGACGCGAGGCGATGTATTTTCGACGGCTAAAGAAGTTGGCACGATTGCTGGAGGTTTCGGCGGAGGAGGGACCACTAGTGCAGCACGGAAGCGACATGTTAGAGCGGTGAATGCAGTTACAGAGATACATTTTGGTTTTCAACATCCAGATATCACGTTTTCAGAATAAAGCGGCATTTAGATGACCTGATCGTGATCTCCCTCCGTGTTAATCAGCTCACCGTGCAGCGACTGCTTCTAGACCAGGGAAGCTCGGCGGACATCATTTACGGAGGAGCGTTTGCTCGGCTTGGTGTGGGCGAGGGAAACCTCGCTCCCTATGAGAGAACTCTGTGGGATTCGCGGGTGAGAAAGTATGGGTGAAGGGCGTCCTCGACCTTGACACCACGCTTGGCGAGGAAGCGAACGCTAGGTCGCTCAGCGTTATATATCTAATCCTTGAGGCAGAGGGGTCATACAACATGATCATCGGGCGAAACACCTTAAACTGTCTGTGCGCCGTGATCTCAACAGCCCACCTGGCGGTGAAGTATCCGCTGTCGAATGGGCATATTGGGGGAATTGTTGTGGATCAAAGGGTCGAATGGGAATGCTACTGTAATGCTGTGAATCGGTATGGGAAGAAAAACGCTTCAGTCGGGCACCGTTGTAGCGAAGTTGAGACGCCATAGGAAAGTTTGGACCCGAGGGGCGAGGGACGTGTTAACAGGCCTACGCCGATAGAAGAAACCAAAGAGTTGAAGTTCGACGAGAAGATACTCAAGATAGGAACCAAGTTAAGTGAGAACCAAGAACAAAGGCTATCAAAGTTTTTAGGCGAAAATTTAGATCTTTTCGCCTGGAGTCACAAAGACATGTCAGGTATAGACCCAAACTTCATTTGTCATAGGCTGGCATTGAATCCAGGAGCTAAGCCTTATAACCCAGACTCGCCGGAGAATGGGAAACGAAAAAGATAAGGCCATCCAGTAAGAGGTAAACAAGTTGCTAGCTGCGGACTTCATACGGGAAATCAAGTACCCTACCTGGTTGGTGATGGTCAAGAAGGCGAACGGGAAGTGGCGAATGTGCATAGATTATACAGACTTGAACAAGGCATGCCCAAAAGATTCTTATCCCTTGCCGAGCATAGATAAGCTGGTAGACGGAGCTTCAGGGAATGAACTTCTGAGTTTAATGGATGCTTATTCAGGATATCACCAAATTAAGATGCATCCGTCGGACGAAGACAAAACAGCTTTTATGACTGCAAGGGTAAGCTACTGTTACTAGACTATGCCTTTCGGGTTAAAGAATGCGGGGGCGACGTATCAGCGGTTGATGGATAGGGTGTTTGAAGGCCAAGTAGGAAGGAACATGGAGGTGTACGTTGGCGACATGATCGTTAAATCGGTTTTGGGATCAAACCATCATGAGGATTAGATGGAGGCCTTTGGTAGGATTCGCAAGCATAACATGAGGCTTAATCAAGAAAAGTGCTCTTTCGGCATACAGGGTGGGAAGTTTTTAGGCTTCATGATTACATCGAGAGGAATCGAAATCAATCCAAATAAATGTAAGGCGATCGAGGAGATGAAAAGCCCGAGCAATGTGAAGGAGGTGCAGAGACTAACCGGGCGGATCGCGGCCTTATCCCATTTCCTCCCTCACTCGGGCGACAAGTCAGCCCCGTTCTTCAAATGCCTCAAGAAGAACGCGGCATTTGAGTGGAATTCAGAGTGCGAGGAGGCCTTCACCCGCCTCAAGGAGATGTTGTCCGCCCCACCAGTCCTATCAAAACCTGTCCAAGGTCTCCCTTTGCATTTATACTTCTCTGTTGGTAATCACGCAATAAGCTCGGTGATCCTTCAGGAGGTGGATGGAGAGCAAAAGATAGTCTATTTCGTAAGCCATACACTTCAGGGGGCGGAGGTCAGGTATCAGAAGATAGAAAAAGCGGCGCTCGCTGTCCTCGTCACCGCCAGACGTTTACGATCGTATTTTCAAAGCTTTCAGGTAAAAATAAGAACTAACCTTCCTTTGAGACAGGTATTGCAGAAGCCAGACTTGTCAGGAAGGCTCGTCGCGTGGTCAGTAGAGTTGTTAGAATATGGATTGCAATATGACAAAAGGGGGAAGGTCGGCGCACAGACCTTAGCGGATTTTGTGGTGGAATTGACGCCGGAAAAAGGGGAAAAGGTGAGCACGCAATGGATATTGTTTGTCGATGGGTCGTCGAACGACAACGGAAGCAGGGCTGGGGTCACGCTGCAGGGGCCCAGGGAGTTGGTGTTGGAACAATCCCTTAGATTCCAGTTCAAAACCAGCAATAACCAAGCAGAATACGAGGCTCTTATTGCGGGCTTGAAGCTCGCAATTGAGGTGCAAATCGACAGTCTGCTGGTAAGGACAGACTCGCTGCTAGTGGCAAGCCAAGTCAACGGGGAGTTTCAAGTAAAGGATCCGGCCTTGATAAAGTATGTGGAGCGCGTGCGGCTGCTCATGGGACGTTTGCAACAGGTGGTGGTTGAATTCGTGCCGAGGGCGCAAAACCAAAGGGCGGACGCCCTAGCGAAGCTAGCAAGCACTAGGAAGCCTGGCAACAACCGGAGTGTGATTCAAGAGACGCTCGCCAATCCCAGCATAGAGGGGGATTTGGTGGCCTCGGTTGATCGCCAGGAAACTTGGATGAACCCCATCATCGATATTCTGGCGGGGGAACCAAGTGACGTGGTAAAATATTCAAAGGCGCAAAGGAGGGAGCGGGGCACTACACGCTACTCGACGGGATACTCTTTCGGCGAGGATTTAGTTCACCCCTCCTACGATGTCTTCCACCTGAGAAGTACGAGGCTGTTATGACGGAGGTTCATGAGGGAGTTTGTGCAAACCACATTGGAGGAAGGTCGCTGGCGAGCAAAGTCCTCAGAGCGGGTTTCTATTGGCCTACGATAAGGAAGGATTGTGTAGAGTTTGTGAGGAAATGCGAGAAGTGCCAAGTATTTGCAGACTTACCTAGAGCTCCGTCGGAGCAATTAGTCATAATCAGTTCCCCATGGCCCTTCGCCATGTGGGGAGTCGACCTCGTCGGGCCCTTCCCCACCGCTAGGTCGCAAATGAAGTTCATCCTTGTGGCGTGGACTACTTCACCAAATGGGTGGAAGCTGAGCCTCTGGCGAGCATTACAGCGACTAAAATCATAAATTTTTAATGGAAAAGAATTGTCTGCCGGTTCGGAGTACCGAGGGCGATCGTCTCGGATAACGGGACGCAATTCGCAAGTAATCAAACCAGGGAGTTCTGCGAAGATATGGGCATTTAGAGGAGATTTTCTTCGGTGGAACATCCACAGACAAACGGGCAGGCAGAATCGGCGAACAAAGTCATCCTGTGAGGTTTGAAACACCGACTCTCGGAGGCCAAGGGGGCTTGGTTAGATGAACTTCCAATTGTAATTTGGTCGTATAACACAACTCAGCACTCAACTACAGGGGAAACTCCGTTCAGAATGACTTACGGGGCGGACGCCATGCTCCCTGTAGAGATAGACAACAGTTTGCGGCGGACGACACTGAAGTTCGAGGGCGTAAATTCTTCAAACATGGCAGTAGAACTAGACTTGCTGTCGGAGACACACAATGAGGCCCGCCTCAGGGAGGCCGCGATGAAACAGCGAGCTGCGGCCAAGTAAGACACAAAGGTAAAACCAAGGGAGATGCAGATAGGGGATTTGGTGCTTAAAAAGCGAACAGGAGTCACCGGAAATAAACTGAGCCCAATCTGGGAAGGGCCCTACAGGATCTTAAAAGCTTTGGGAAGAGGAGCATATCACCTGGAAAGCTTGAATGGGAAACGGGTGCCACGATCCTGGAACACAGCAAAACTAAAGTACTATTACAGTTGATAAGGCAAAAGGGAGCTGGATCTGATGCGGAGATGGGCAGGGCGCCTCACGTAGGCTGCGGAGTTAAAAGCAAAATGAAGAAACATACTTTTGTACTTATCCCAGGAAGTTATTGGCCAAAAGCGCCCAAAAATGGTAAAAACAAAGGCACGTTCTTGTTCTCCATCTCAGGAGTTTGTTGGCTATCACGCCTGATTGAAAATACAAAAATTGTATCCAGTATTTTCAATCACACTGAATTACGGTGAGAGCTCGGTGGGAAAAATTCCCTGAAGGTGGCAATCCCAACACGACCTTGATGTCTGGGGATTGCTCCGGAAAAGCCGACGCAGCTCGCCGTCACTCGTCGGCGATGTGTGCGGATAAGCTTCTTATCCCAGTAATCTCCCCGAAATATGGGCGAGCACTTTTCAACTAGGCTCGAAAGTCTCAGGTAAACCCATATGGCCATTGGGCACTGAGCAATTGTAAGTCCCCGCCTAATATGGCTGGCGGGGCCACACCTGATCTTACGGGAAATATGTGTGTGAATGAAAGCCTCGGTTCAAAAATCGAGCGACGAGTCCTAGTTGAACCCAGCACACCATCAATGTCTTTAGACGTAATTCAGAAATAAAGAAACGATGGAGGAGGCGAGAGAGGAAATCGAAAAGCGCTAAAACGTGCGAGAGAAATAATATAGTGAAAACTAAAATAGCTGGCTCAAACTAAAAACACGACGAGTAAAGCAAAAGAGTACTAACATTACAATAATCCAATATTAAAATAAGAAGTAAACATTGTTTTATCTGTCTCTTTATTTTTTCTCCACAGCGTCTCCAAGGTCAACATTAGCGACTCCCGGTGGATCTTCGACACCCTCCAGCCCGGTGGGTGTAATCTTCTTAAAAACTCCCAAGGGACCAAGGTTGATGTTGGGATGGAGGTGTTTGACTTGAGCCTTGGCGATCAGGAAGCCACGGATACGCTCATTGGCCACTGCGTGAGCAGCTTCGCCCCTTATCTTCTCTTCTAGGGCGAGGGCCTGAGCGTCTTTTTCGGCCAAGAGTTTGCATTTCGACTCCAAATCAGAGCGTGCATCGGCAAGAGATTTCCCCATGTCCGCCAGATCTTGGCGCAACTTGGCTATTTCCTCATTCTTGGTCAAAAGGTCTCCCTTATGAGAAGTAAGGGTAGCCTCTTGGGTACCAAGAGTTCCTCTTTCTTGTCCGCCGCAGCTTTCGCAAGCTTCACCTCAGCGAGTTTCTTCTGCATCTTCGTCGTCTTCTCCGTTTCCGAGACCAACTGCTTGGACAACTTGGAGCAAGTTTCATTGATTTGAAGGTTGGCCGAGCGCAGTTTCTCCACCTCCTGCCGGAGTCCAGCAATCCCGGTAAGGGGACGGGCTTCCCAAGCCACTTGGGCGAACAGGCATCCAGGTCGAAGGAGGTTGGACACAGCTTCTTGGGCAATGTCTTGCGGGTTCTGGTTGGGCTTTTCCCTCAGTTTCTCGAGGAAGGGTTGAGAAAGCAGGAAGGAGAAGGGATCGGAGCTTGATTCGCCAGAGGGGTTCTGTGGACGATTCAGAGGGGGGTCTTTTTCCCCGCCAACAGCCTTGGGAGAAGCAGGAGGTGGCAAGTCAGAGGCAGAAGTTGAGAGATGAACGACAGTTGGCGAGGAATGGGCCGTCGGTGACACTGGGAGGCGAGAAAGGCCCTCAACCTGGGTAGTGCTAGGCTCACCCTGGTGAGTAGGTTTAGAAGAATCACCCGCACCAACCGGGGCGGGAGATGTTGGGTCCAGGTGGGCCAGCATCCTGCCTGCAGGTAGCATTCGAAACGGGGCGCTGTCTGCTACGCTATAAGAAATAACGTTGCGCCCTCACTAACACCAATTGGTTTTGGCGTAGTGGTAAGCGCGTGATCCTACAAGTGGTATCAGAGCCAGGTCCCGTGTTCGAATCCCACGGAAGGCATGCTGTGCAGCTAGTTTGGCTGGCAGGTGCTGGGGGGGATTGTTGGGTCCAGGTGGGCCAGCATCCTGCCTGCAGGTAGCATTCGAAACGGGGCGCTGTCTGCTACGCTATAAGAAATAACGTTGCGCCCTCACTAACACCAATTGGTTTTGGCGTAGTGGTAAGCGCGTGATCCTACAGGAGAGCCATAGGCAGTGTCCTCCTCGCCAGGGACGGTCGAAGAAACGAAAGGTGGTTTCAGCTCGTCCAATTTTTTCTTCTTGGAAGCACCGTCGTCCGACGGCGAGCTTTGCCTCTTCTTCCTGGTATGAGCGGAGGGAGGAGTTTTAACGCCCCCGGAAAGGAAAGCCTTCAGCAGTTCGTCGGAAGAGAAATTCATTTTTTCTGAAAAGAAAAAGAGAGAGCAGTCGTTAGAGGTGAAGGACATATAAAAAGAGGGGTGCGACAAAGGAATAAGAAAAATGACCTAGCCGGGGAAGCAATTTGGATCATGGGGGGCATCAAGCAGTTTAATACAACTAAAAAGTGGGAGTCGAGATAAGACCTCAACGGCGAAGCTTTCTCTGGAGGAAAAAGATATTTTTGGGAAGTCGGATAAGGATCTGGGGGACAGCGTCCAGTAAAGAGGGAAAAGGGCTTTCCCGTCTTTCTGTGTAAATGATGAGGGGTAAGCGGGGTTGACGATGACCTTAAAATACCGGCGAGCCAAATAAGATTCCGGGCCCACTTGATAAGGGGCAAATCGTTCTCGTCCTGGCCGGGGCACCAGGGTGACCCCGCCACGAGACCCTCGAGTTTGAGAATCTACTTCAAAGAAGAAGGAAAAAAGGGTAGCAGAGGGCGCTACGTCAACGCTATGGCAAAGAATCTCAAATCACCGCAGATAGGCCCAGGAGCAGGGATGGAGTTGACAAGGAGAAACATTCATATCGCACAACATTTGAGTAAGAAAGGAGGAGAAAGGAAGTTTAATGCTCAGATCAAGAAACAGATATTCGTAAGTAAAGAAAAAGTGGGAATATTTGGGGTCATTAAGCCCACGATGCTGCCAGGGGCGGTCTTGTCCCCGGCATCCGGTGGTTCAAAGAAGGCCCTCAAAAAAACGAAGAATGGCAAAGCCCACTGACCTTACTAGCAAGGTCAGAGACGGATTTGCTGGTTGATAGTTCCGATGGTTGATAGGGGAGGGCAGAGTAGCGAAGGTCGCCAAGCGATGGGCTTTGATCTCCTCAATGGGAGAAGGAAGGGATGAAAACTAACCAGGAGGGGAACTGTGAGAAGAAGAGCAAGAGCTGGAGTGGGGATTCGTGAGATCAACGAAGGGGACCGAAGCGAGAGTCGGGAGCGAATATGGAAGCAGTTAATAGAAGATGATGAATGATGTGAGGGAAAAGAACTCAAGGGTTGGGTATGATAAAGATTAGGAAGTCGTGCCTCATCATGGTAAAGGTGGGGCCTTCACACAAAAGGTGTGACGTGGATTCCGGAGAGCTGGGGCCGCACATTAAGTGGAAAACTGTGACGATTGGAGCTGGTTGGTTCAAATTTAAAATTGACAAGATGTTGCCATAATTCGAGAAAACATTTCAAAGGTGGCGGTTGAGATTCTGTGGATTTAATGATCCAAACATCGCTTCAAGGCGCGACGTGTGGAAAAGATGTAGCACGTGACAAAACATCGCGATTTAGGGCGCGAGCATAACTATGCCGAGTCGGGCGGACTAGTAGCCGTCGCCACAAGCTTGCCTGTGGACTGGGTTCGCCCGGAAGAAGAGGGCGCAGCTGAAGGTCCAAAATGTCGATTGCAAAAGGCTTTATTTACCAGGCCATGTTGGCCATCGTTTTTCACTTCTAGATTTTAAGTTTTTAAGTTTTAGTCGGCATTCTTAGGGCTCTCGCCTTGTTTCTTGCTCAAAGACACACTTAGCTCTCATGCTTCGAGCTCGGTGTCTTGTGGACTGGGCGAGACCTCAGGGTCCCTCGCCCAGGAGACCTGACCTTGGGTAGGGGACGCGCCATGACCTTGGGCCTCCTTTCCCGAGGCCCAACTGGCCCATTTGAATAAGATAGAGGCGCCAAAGCCCAACTCCACCTCTATAAATAGAAGGGGAATACCAATTGTAAAGGACTCTTAGCTCATTTGAGAAATAATAGCATTGAAATTCAGTTATATTTTCTCTCTCTAAGCGGTTAGAGTTTCTCTCTCTAAGCATTCACATCACTTTTCTCACACTTTGGGTACTACCTCCTCTCTCTATGTTCTAGCACGGAACAGACCCGCTCGCATTTTCCTTTGTTTTCTATTTTGGAATTTTACAAATGAATGTATAATATTATTTTATACCGTGTTAGTTGGGTGTTTGTAGTTGAATTATGTGACAATTGTAGATGATCTCCATAAGAAAAGGTTTCCAAATTCATAAAAAACATTGAAGCACTAAGAAAAGAAAGAAATGCTTAATCATTAGTCAAAATAATTAGAAAGTTTGTGAGAAAATTCAAAAAATATGGTGTGTTTTGTGTGATGAGGATTTCAAATATCTGTTTTGTGTTTAATCAAAATAATATGCATGTTGTTGAAGCAGATTTTAGAACCAGGAAGTTGCTTCAAAGAGGAAAGCAATCAACAGAAGAACAAAGGATAGTAAGAGCGATCTTAGTAAAACAATAATTGGCTGTTGTGAATTCTCATTTATGTATTCATAAAATACTTCTCGCAAGAACTTGTTGAATGCATATATATATATATAGTGGCGGAACTAAAAATTTTAGGAAGCCTAGACAAATTTTATGATTAACTCCCTAAACTTTGTCTTTCCTTATAAATTTGTCTTTTCTCTATTTTTTTTTATAAAAAAAACCTACCTAATCCAAAAAAAATTTCATTTTTTTTCTTTGATGGCATTGGACCTACCAAGCCCTGTGGTAGGTCCGCCCATGTATATATATATATATATATATATATATATATGGGGAATGCTAACTTACTCCCACTTGTTTTTTAGAAGGAGTAAGTTAGCATGTAACACCTTTTCTTTTGGAAAAAAACTTCAATTTTCTCTTCTTTAAAGTGATTTAAGTTATGGGCATTTGTGTAAATTTGTTTTTATTTAATTCTAAATTCAGGCCTTTTCTCTCTCCTTGACCCAACCATTCCAATTTCCATTTCCAACCATTATTTTGTGTAAATTTGTTTTTATTTAATTCTAAATTCAGGCATTTTCTCTCTCCTTGACCCAACCATTCCAATTTCCATTTCCAACCATTATTTCTCTCTCCTGCGCCAACTACGATAAAACCTTTTCTTGCTCGAGGATATTTGCTCTCATTCTTGCTTGAGTTATTTTTTTCTTCTTCTAATTTGTTGTCTAATTGTCTTCATCCTCCTCTTGCTGCAATTAATTTTTACCTCCTCATTTATCACAGTCTTTCACTTTCTCGTTACTATTCTTATTTTGCCACGGGTAATGTCATCATCAAAAACTAATTTACTTCCAGCATTCCATTAACACAAAATTATAACACCAAAAATTAGACCCAGTTTTCGGTAGCCAAGTTCTTTCCAGCGCTTGCGACAGTGCCAATCTCTTGGGTGCTTCTAGAAAAATCATCTGATTTCACATGGAAATCTCGCTGAGTAAACACCCAATTGCAGATACATAAATACGCTCTCAAAAAAGATGGATCATTGATTCATTGTAAGATAAATGAAAATTTCAACTTCCAATATTAGTCCAAACACCATGAGATGCTACTCGTGAGATGCAGAATTGAGTAGAAGACACTATCCATGGAGAAGAAGGAAGAGAAAGGAGCAGATTGGTAAGAAGAGCTTTATTCAATTGGAATTCAAATTTGATCAAGCTGAAAAATCGGAAGATTCAAAAATCATGAAATAAACATGGGGGAACAATATCACGAGGACTGTGAGTTGGATCCAAATCAGCCATGGATGTGTTTCTGCTCTTTAGGAAAAATACAGAGTGAAGTTTCAAAAGGGTGTAGGAGTTAGAGAGAAAAGGGGTCGGGTAATAAATGGTGAGAGAGAAAAGTTTAAAAGTTAATGAGTTTGGTAAGTAAAATTACAAGAAACCCAAAACTAAACTTTTTATAAACCAAAACGACGGAGGTCACTTTTGTCCAAAAGGAAAAGGCGTTGCATGCTAACTTACTCCTTCTAAAAAACAAAACAAGTGGGAGTAAGTTAGCATTCCTCCCCTATATATACTCCCTCCGGTCCTATTTATAAGCAACAAAAAAAAATTCACATAGTTTAAGAAATGTAGTTAAACTAGATAAAATGCATTAAATTTGTCTTAAATTAAAATGAACTTCCAAAATTACCCTTTGTTATTAGTGTTGGAAAGTGGAAAAGAGAGAGAATAATTAATGAGACACATTTTACAAGTTAGAATTAATAAGGGCATCATTGGAAAAAATTAATTAATATAGCTCAAACTTTCATTTGGTTCTTATAAAAAGGACCAAGATTTTTCTTCTCTTTCATGCTTATAAATAGGACCGGAGGGAGTATATATATATATTGGTATCGTACCCAATTAGTTTTGATCAGTGTTATCAGACTCGGACCGGTGATCGACTCGGTCGAGACACTGGGTTAATGAGTCAATGGTTCAACCACTGGGTCATTGGTTCGATTGTTTGACTCGGTTTATATTAAAAAAATTATAATAATTTAAAATATAACTTTAGTATATCATATATATAAAATAATATGCATTCTTCCTAACAAGAAGCAAGGTGGTGTAGTGGAAACTTGGATTAGTTTTCCTCCTCTAGGTCCTGTGTTCAAGTCCTAGCCATGGCAATTTTTTTAAATAACTCTCAATTGAATATCATTTGACCAAATAATTAACATTAAATGTAAATTAATTACAGTTTGACCATTAAAAACAGTTTTAACAAAAAAAAGGCAAAATCAGAAAAAAAAAAAAAAAAAAAAAAAAAAAAAAAAAAAAAACTGACCGGTTCATCAAAAAACCGGCCGAATCGCCGGTT
Source organism: Lotus japonicus (assembly GCF_012489685.1). Lineage (NCBI taxonomy): Eukaryota > Viridiplantae > Streptophyta > Magnoliopsida > Fabales > Fabaceae > Lotus > Lotus japonicus. Next base: position 54,655,425 of record NC_080042.1, on the reverse strand, counting down.
TATCCCCTGAACCGGCCGGTCCAAACCGGTTTATACCGGTTTGATTGCTTGACCGATCTGATTGATGGCTCGGACAGGTAAGGGGTCCGGTTCCCGGTTCAACCGGTCGAACCGGCCGGTCCGGTCCGAGTTTTATAACTATGGTTTTGATGAAGTATATCTATTTCGATTAAATACATATGGCTAATAAGAAGTTAAATATTTTAGGCCACTTACTTGACCCTATACTATAATCTAGCACACTTACCAATTGTGTTTAAACCCAATAAATATAAATATGTAAAACATGATGATTTCAAATCTCATATTAGATCAAATAATTACATGAGATTCCATGTAAATATCAAGATATCACTTCAACATTTTTTATGAAATCAAACTCCATTAATCGATAAAATACCAAACCTTGAAAATTCTAATATTCTCCTATATTGGCTATATTTTAATCCTCAAATTAGTCTCTGTCTTTGTCTCGTCGTCTGAACTAAGACAGAGATGAAGGGGCACGCTAACTTTGTAAAACGTCTGGAGCAAGTCCTCGCCGGAGCTCCGGCGAGTGATGAAGGGGCACGCTAACTAGATTAAGTGAGCTGACATGGATTTTTTAAAAAATTAAAAATTAAAAAATAAGTAACACATCATAATTTTTAATTTAATTAATAAAAATAAAACCAATTAACAAAATTAACCCTAATTTAATTTACAAAAATTAAAAACCTAAATCCAAATAAAATCATGGTGAACCCAGAAAAACTCAAATCAATCTCCTTCTTCATCTTCTCCATCTCATCATCTTCATCCCTCAACCTTTGCCTCTTCCTTTCTTTCTCCATATCTGAGTCACCATGGCCCAAGAACCCTTTCCCATGCCTAAGATCTGAAACCACAACTACCCATGAGTTCTAGATCCATCAACCTCCAGATCTAAACACATATATCCCCAGATCCGCCCCCATCTCACCCCAACACCAAGGACCACCAAGCCTACCCAATCAGTTCTCGACCTCCTTTGTCACACGCTACCGAGAAAACAGAACCAGAAGAAGTTTGCTCTTGTCAAGACCAAGAAACGAAATCAGAAGAAGGGATGCAAGGAGGAAGAAGTCGTTTTGCCTCTTTTTTCTTCTTTCTTTGCGGATCTCTCTTTCTCCCCTTTCTCTTTCTGGCTCCAATTGCAAATTTCTGGGTGGTGGTGGCTCAGTTGCTGAGTTTGGGTGCGTGGTGTTGGTGGTGGCTCGGTTGCTGTGTTTGGGTGGTGTTGGTGATGGCTCGGCTGCTTGTTGCCCAGACTCTTCATCTTCATCCAGAAACAGAGCATTGGAGGGTTGGGTTGTTAAAAGAGGAGGAAGATGAGGGGATGAAGAAGAACAATGTGGGGGGGTTGCAGGTGGTGGTTGGGTTTATGGGTTCTTTGATTATGATGAAGAAGGAGAATAAGAAGATGAGGGAGGAGGAGATGAATTTTAAGATTCTACAAGAATTGGGAAATTAGGTTTTTTAATTTTATTTTTTGAGAAGATGAAGGAGCTGAAATTAGGTTTCCAATGTCTTTGAATCTTGACTTTATGAAGAACATGTATGAGGAAGGAGATGAGGAAATGAAGAAAACAATTGCGAAAGCATGGAGATGGACTGATGCCAGATCTGGAAAAACTGCTGACCCTTTGAGTAGTTATCGTTAAGGAACCAACAATCATTTAGTGTTTAATTCATGTTTCTTGAGAATGGTTTGCTCCATTTAATTATGTGATTTTATGTTCTTATTGATTAGTTGGCCTATCTTCATGGCACTTGCAGACTAGTAGATGTGCAGTTACGCTTGCTTAAGTTCTACTTATAAAAGAAATTTTGTGGGTGTTAAAAAAAAGTATTTGCTTCAGAATTTATGGGTGCTGCACAAAGTATTCTTAATTTTGGGGTTTTTTAATTAATTTACGATATTATTTGGGAAATAGGTTTTTTAAATAATTTATTTTCCTGATATGTTAATTTTTTATTTTTTTTAAATTCCACGTAGGATTCATTAATCCAGACGTTTTATAAAGAAGATGACCTTTTCCACAAATTTTTCCGGTGAGGAACTTAGTTCAGACGGCGAGACAAAGACAGGGACTAATTTGAGAATTAAGCCTTATTTTAAACAATTTAAAAACGATCTCAAATTGAAAAAACTATGTGACCACTAACGTAACTTGATAAAAGTCACAACAAAAATATGATTAAATCATATCATAATATATCCCGTTGTTACTTGTATGAATACTCCGTTATACTTTCCAAAGAAAACACAACCAACACTTGAATATCATAATCATGAGTTACAATTCACATTAAACACAATTTCTACAACATTTTTTTAATGAGAGACTATGTACTTTCACAAGAAAACATAATAATCACTCCAAGAAAACAATAAATATGTTTCATATGAAACATCATTTCTTAAAAGGAAATAATCACGTTTTGATGAAATATCAATGTTTTCAAAGAAAACATAACCATCTCAAGATATTTTAATTAAATCTATAATTTGGTGAAGACAATTTTTAAATTTTTTTATGATTACTATTGCACTTTTAATATTAAATAAACAATTTAATATATAATTAAATTTTTATTTTGACCCCTAATATTTTGGCCGATACTTCGCCATTGGAGGTAATGGCTCAACACACGAGACCAAATACATGAGTAACATATTTTCTTTTTCATCTTTTTTTAAAGATTGTGGAAGAAGTATCTTTCATTTAAAAATTGTATTGTGAACAAATAATAAACTTTATTGTATAGCTACAATAAAAAAACTCTAATTTCATTAACCCTAAAATTTCCAAATTTTATTTCGTTCAAAATATTTACAAATCAAAATTTCAAGGTCTACTCGGATATCACATGTAGGTAATGAATTTAGTTGGACGTATAATAGTATTTTGAATACCAATTAAATCAATATAAACTATGTATATCTTGAAGATAAAGAGAATAATTGCAACTTCTTAAAGTGTGTCACTACACCACAAAAGGTATTAAGTAGCGGTCTAAAAGTAGCAGTTTTAAAAGAACAACTACCTTATCACGTTTGTTTTTCAATAATTGTGCTGGAGGGGGCTAAGGTAGTGGTTAAAAAAACAATCGCAACCTTTAAGCAAGCATTGGTAGTGGGCTAAGTAACAAAACACAGAAGGTGGGCTTTAGCACCGGGTAAAAAAGAACCTACTACATTAGAGTTTGCTGGTTTAGCTTTTTGAAAAAAAAGAGTTGAGTTTCTCCACTAATAGATGGTGCGCACCCTAGCTACACACCAATTACCATAGATTATTTGCACCCTACTCCACACCTTGCTGTTGTAGTCATCGCATTCCATTTTGCACGCATCTTTTTGCCATCTTGCGCCCTAACCTGCTACATCGTCTCTTATTGTTGTCTTCCGCGTCTTGTTGTTGTGAGACTTGTGGTTGTTGTTGTCATCGTTGCTGCATCGTTCTCCGTCATGTTGTCATCTTCTCCGCCTTTTTGCTATCGTTGGCGTCTTGCTGGTGTTGTCGTCGTTGCGTTGTTGATCGTTGTTCTTGGTGTCTCTGTTCCCTACCCTATTGCCTTCTTTGTGCACTAATCCAGGTTATTCTCCACATGCTTGCTCTTGCCACAATTTTTTCACTATTTTAACGATAATCTATAGTTTTTTATTATTATTAAGTTTGTATTGTATTTTTGGTTATATTTTAAAAGAAAAAAATGGCTTTTCTAGTATGAGGAATTGGTTATGATTTTGATTTGATGGTGTATATATTTTTTTCGGATTGACCACAATTGATAGTGTTTGAGGAATTGTTATTCTAGTGTTTGCAATTAACAGTTAAAACTATATTGGACTACTATTAATTTTTTTGGGGCTATAAATGTTGGTTTGTTGGTACTGATTTCTTTGTTCTCACCCATGTGCTTGTCTCTCTGTTTGTGGTGCAATATGTTATCCTTTCTCTGGTTTACTATTGATGCACTGTGATTAGTAGGTGTGCTAAAACCACTGGGTGGTGTTGGCAAACTGGCATAGGATTTTTTTATTGTATTTTGAGGATTTTACCCAATACGTATAACATGTGATATTTTTATGTGATTTCTCTTGGGTCTTTTTATGGTATCTTGATGTTGCGTAGCTTTTGTTCCTAGGGGTTGGATTGCTTATTGGTGTCATGTAGTCTTGTTCCCTGTAATCTGTCTTGAGTTTTGAATGTTTCTTTTTTGCTCTTATACTTTTATGGTTACATCTATGTAGTGAAGAAGGTGCAGGACGTGAGTAATTGTGGAATTGAATAAAATATGAAAATAAAAGTAATGGAAGAATGAATTATACATTTGTTGAGTGATTCTTTAATATATAAATATATATATATATATAAAGATATAATAATAAACGATAATGAATGATGATTTAAGGAAATGCTATTAAGACGAAATTTATTTGATTTTATTTCATATATTAAGGCAGTGCATTGATTGAAATTATCCGTATCTAGTTTTGCATTGTATACGTATCTGAATTTTGTGAAATACTTTAAGACTTTAAATTATTATTTGTCTTTATTTTGTGTGGTTTTCTTTGTTTGCACTTTATTACTTGTATTTCATCTGTTGTAAATTTATCAATTGCAGTTTTAAATTTCATCCATACTTCAGTTATTATATTTAATCCATGTTCTAATAACTTTTAGACTTTAATTGGGTTTTTTCAACCATTTTTAACTCAGAACCAGAAGGTTTTGAATCAAAAGGAAATAATTGAAAGGCTTACGATTATCCAAGTAGCTCACTAGGTCTCCTTGGTCCCTTCAAATTGCTACGCAAAGGCTACATCTTTTCTCTTTTGTTATAACTTACAACATAATAATATTATCCTAACTATTTTGTTTTCATATTATTGAGTGTCCGTACTACAAGTAATGATGATTACCAATATGTTTGGTAAATTACGAAAGTATGGATCAAAAATGGATGCGCGTTAATCGATTGTCACAGGAATATGGGGATGGAGTAAAAAAATTCATTAGTTTTGCAATTAAGAATGTTGATGATTGCAATAGAATTATATACCCTTGTTTACGTTGTTGTCACGGAAGGCGAGTCAATGTATCTAAGTTGGAAGATCATCCTGTATGTTATGGAATTGATGAAAGTTAAGTTATACATGTTGGACAAAGTAGAGAGAGAGAAGGGATGAATCTAGCAGTTTAGGGCCTAATGCGAACCATACACTCGAAGATGATACAAATATGTTTGAGTATGATATGTTTATGGATGTTCGTGTTGAAGAGATCATCAATATGGTTGAAGATGATTTTCAAGAATGTCCTGAGATGTTTGAAAAGTTAAAGACTAACACAAAGAAGCTATTATATTATGAATGTACTAAATTTACAAGATTGTCAGTAGTTTTAAATTTGTATAAATTAAAAGCTGGTAATGGATGGGTCGACAAGAGCTTCACGGAATTACTTGCACTTCTGAAAGATATGCTTCCAGAGGATAACATGCTTCCTAGTCGAACATATGAGGCTAAACAAATCTTATGTTCAACTGGCTTGAGCTATGAGAGGATACATGCTTGTCCCAAAGATTGCATTTTATTTCGTAATGAATACAAAACATTAAAGAAGTGTCCTAAATATACTGCCTCACGTTATAAGAAGGAAGGATCATCTCCAGCAAAGGTTGTATGATATTTTCCTATAATGCCGAGATTCAGGCACATATACAATAGTGCAGAAGATGAAAAACAGTTAAGATGGCATTCTGATGAAAGGATTGATGATTGGAATCTTTGACACCCAGCAGATTCACCTCAATGGAAAAAGTTCGATAGAGACACTGAAGATTTTGGTAAAGAAACAAGAAATTTACGCCTTGCACTGACTACCAGTGGAATGAACCTGCACAATAGCGGCCCTCACAGTACATGAGCAGTAATTTTAAAGATTTATAATTTACCTCTATGGTTATGCATGAGACGCAAGTATACGATATTGACTATGTTAATCTCTAGACCCACACAACCCGAAAATGATATAGATATATACTTAGATCCTCTAATTGAAGATTTGAAACAACTGTGGGAGACAAGTATGCAGGTGTATGACAAGATATACAGTTAAAGGGAAATGTGCATGTCCTATATGTGAAGATGACACTTATTCAATTCGACTACAACATTGTCAGAAAAATATTTATCTTGAGCATCGTAGATTTTTGCACCCGGATCATAAATATCGAGGTTGGAGGAAAACTTCCAATGGGAACACAGAAGAAGGTTTAGCTCCTACACCATCGTCTCGTGCAGATATGTGGAACAAGGTGAAATATTTTTGTTGCAAATTTGGTAAATATTTTTCAGATGAGGTTCCCACGCGCGGGTGGAAGAAAAGATCAATTTTCTTTGAATTTCCTTATTGGAAGTCGTTGTATGTGAGACACTTCCTTGATGTCACGCACATTGTGAAGAATGTTTGTGAGACTGTTATTAATACCTTATTGCATGTTCCTGGAAAGTCCAAAGACAACATCAACGCAAGGCTATACATGGTTAATATAGGCATAAGAACATAATTGGAACCGGTGCAGAAGGGAAAACACACATATCTACCTCCACCTGCACACACTTTATCCAAGAATGATAAAATTGTTTTTTTTAGTGTCTTAATGGTGTGAAAGTTCCAAAAGGGTACTCATCAAATATCTGAAACCTCATTTCAATGAAATACCTAAAACCGAAGGGTCTAAAGTCTCATGATTACCATGTACTCATGGGAAAATTTTCTCCGATTACCATTCAATCTATTTTGCCCAAAAAGGTCCAAAGGACTATAACCAAGTTATGTTTCTTCTTCAAGACTATTTGTAGCAAGATGATTGACCCTGAAAGATTGTCTTTATTGCAAAAAGAAATTGTTGTTACTTTATGTGAGCTTGAGATGTACTCCCCACCTTCTTTCTTTGACATAACGGTACATCTAACTGTTCACTTGGTTAGAGAGACACGATTGAATGTTATATAAAAATAGTAAAGGGGTATGTGAAAAATTGAAGTTCGTTAGAAGGTTTCATGGTTGAACGGTACATTGTGGAAGAAGCTATTGAATTTTGTATCGAATATATATCAAATGCTCAATTCATTAGGCTTCCAAAGTCAAGTCGCACAGGAAAGGAAGGTGGGAAAGGAATCATCAGAGAGAATTGTAACAGCACCAAGTAGTGAACGAGAAAAATCACACTTGTATGTTCTTCACAACACTACCGAGGCTGGTCCATATGTTGAAAAACACAAACATGAACACCGAACCTCAAACCCAAATAGGAGTGAAAATTGGGTAGCAAAAGAACATAACAAAATTTTCATAACTTGGCTGAGAGACTGTGTTCATATATAGTTGGAGGAAAATCACAATTCTATTGCAGAAAGACTGAGAGGGATATCAAAAGGTCCGAGTATTCATATTTTTTCTAACACGGGTTATCTGATTAATGGATACACTTTTTTATACTAAAGAGCAAGATGATCGAACTACAATGCACAATAGCGGTGTTACACTTATAGCTCAGTCTATGCATATCTCAAGTGCTAAAGACAAAAAAACCTGTACATGGGAGTATGCCTTACTTTGGGGTGATATAACTCATATGTGAGTTGGATTACACGATTTTTCAAGTGTCTGTGTTCGGTTGTTGGTTGGTTGACAATAATAACGTTGTTCGAATTGATGACTTAGGGTTCACATAAGTTGATTTGAATAGGGTGGGGTACAAAAATGACCTATTTATCCTAGCATACAAGCTGAACAAGTCTTCTTTGTCATCGATCCTACTGATAAGAAGTGATCCATCCTGCAATTGTCAAATAAAATAAATGACAACAAAGATTATGATGAAAACAAGCATAAATCTGTTGATAAAGGGGATGACCCTTTCAAAGGGATATCACTTCACTAGACAATGATCTAACAAGAGATGATGATTTATATATGAGAGATGACCATATAGAGGGAATTTTGATTAGATCAACCTATTGTTCCTATGATGTTGTTGGCTGCATTTTAGCTAAAACATGATGTTGGACAAGATGTTCTAACATGGTGTCTGGCATGTGTGGTTTGAGGTGCTGTGTTTTTTCTACTTATGTTCCAAAAGGTTCGGGTTGATTGTGTGCGCCTCAAGTTTAACTTCAGCTTCTCTGGAGTGATTGTTTTACTCCATGCACAATTATTTTGAGGAGAGATTTGTTGCCGCTTGTGTTTTATGGAGAAAATATGTTTGGAATCAAATCTTTGGCTAAAATATTTGTTCCATATTTACATGTATGGACTCTGTGGTTGTTCAAGCCCATGAAGACTTAGGTCTGCTGAAGACCAGCTATTTATGGAGGCTTAACCCTAGCTGCTAAGTGTGATCGTGTGTTATCTCTTGAGCGTGTATTATTGTGTTCTAAGGTTTTGTTCTTGTGATTCCTTGTTGTTTCTTGTATACCACTCTACTGTCGCCATTGATAATCTTAAGGCATAGAGGTGGTTTTGTTTTTGTTGAGTTGCAATCTCTTCAAACCTCTTAAGATTTTGTATGTTTCAGTCACTATGGTGAGTGACTGAGAAAAAGTGAGAGGGGCTCTCATACTTAGGAGGCGTACTAAGTAGAAAAACACGGGTAGTATTAGGTTCGTATGCATTGAACAAGGTTTGTTCAACTAAGACCGGTTGTACCAAGTATTGATAGTAGATTTCCTTTCTCGGGTGAAAACCCCCCAGATGTAGGTCATGTTGCTCCGAACTGGGTTAACAACTTTTGGTCTTGATTGATATTGTATTACTGTTTTATTGTGTTAATTACGATCACCTGTTAGTTGTATGTTGAACACATTGTCCTAAACATTGAGTTGAACATCTGTCATGCGTGAACCATAGTTTCACAATCATTTGATGACAGTGAGAGGGAAACAAGTTTTAAATTGAGTAACAAAAAGAAAAGGAGTGCAATGAATGTGTACGATTCTAATTTTTCGTCTACATTATTTAGCTTTAGAATTGGTAAATATATTTAGCTTTATCCTTATTGGGTACTTACAGTTGACTTGTCTATTTTTACAGGTGAATGGCATCTCCTAACAATGATGATTCAACCTCAAGTGATTCAGATAAGGAACTTGGCGTGGAATCAGTGTTTTCCAAATGGTTCGCAAATCAAGAAAAAGAGGAATAAGATTATTGGTAATTTCTTGCTCTAATACTTTGGTTATATTTTTTGTTTCAATGTATATTAATCTTATCACTTTGTTTAGGTTGGGTGGAACGATTGAGGTTAACCCATTAAACCCAACAAAAAAAATTTGTGAATTATATTGGGATGATTAATCGAATCACTGTTCCAATTACATTTTACAATTGGGGGAATTTGCCGCCGATTATGAAGAAAGGCATATGGGATGATGTATATGTAATGTTCTTACTCTTGTAATTTGCACTTGGTGTTTTCTATGCATATATTCATTTTGTAACTCTTACTCAAGTGGTTTATTGTACAGGCAACTTTTGATATTAGTGAGGAACGTAAAACTTATGTATTGAAGGAGACAGGTCATTTGTTAAGAAACTTCAGAACCAAGATGAGAAAAAGAATAAAGAATAGAAACGGGAAAATTAGAGACCTTCCACCCAAGAAGTATTCAGATTTAATATCTGAGATAGACTGGACACAATTTGTGGCTCACAATTTTAGCCAGGATTTTCAGGTAACATAAATAACGATGTCTAAATTCAAATAGCTGACATTGTATATAAATATTCATTTATACTTATACTTTGTTGAAATAGAGAGAAAGTTAACTAAACAGATAAATAGCTTTAAACCAGGCCTATCCATACAGAAATAGGTGTGTAGGATATGCAGAACTTGAGCAACAAATGGTATGTATACATATGCATAACAAACTTAAATCTCTCGTGTTATAGATTGTAATTTTTTATAATTATTTGCTTGATATTTTTCATTTAAAGATTGAAGATGCGGAATCAGATATGACATCCCTACTTTGTCATGTTTTGTGAAGGATTGCTTACTAGAACAAAAAAGGGTTGATTGACACTGATAATGTTTTACAAGTTTTGGAGCAATGTGTAAGTGTTAAAACTTTTTGCATTAGTTTTTTTCTCATTAACTTTCACGAAATAATGAGATTTTTTACTTTTGTGTATGAGGATAACCTCTCACAATTTGCATCTCAAGAGGACTTACAATATTGTGGTCGTGACGACATTCTCGGTAAAGCATTAATGCCTTAGAGCTGTTGGATTTGGGGTCTCTAAAGAGTCTTTTTTTAATTCTCGGAAACGTCCACAAGAACATGAATCTGAATCAATTAAGAAGATGCGACAGGATTAGAATGATCTTAGAAACTCAGTCCATGAACTAATGAAGAATAGCAGGCACATGCAAAAGAAGGCGGACATGCAGCCTGGTGATTCTCCTTGCTATAGTGGCGAAGGTAGCTGCCCACCATCACGTGTTATTCTACATGAGGTAGCTGCCACCATCACCCATTATGTCGCTGATTGCTACACTTTATATATTTTTTCCATTAACAAAGTAAGTATGTTTTTAGCTAAGTGTATTAACAATTATTAGCTTATTTTATACTTAGGACATTAATGCATGCATCTTATACTTAGCGACCCCATCTCATCGTAAGGTTGCGAGTGGGATAATGCATAACATCTCAACAAAAACACTTCATAGTTGCCCATTACTGCTAGACCATGTGAATGTGTCTATTGAATTTGCAATTGAGGGAGAAGAAAAGTTATACATACCAGTTCCTACTAAGGGAGGAAATATCTGCACTATTGAGAGGATGCAGTAGAGACTTTTGTATCATGGCCAAAGAGGCTTGTATACACTTGTAAAAGCAAAGAAGTCGGCTGAATAAGCAAAAAAACCTGTTGAACGGGCAAACAAGCCAGCTGCGCAAGGAGAGAAGCTTCATGAACGAGCAAAGGAGCAAGTTGATAGAGGAAACAAGCCCATTGGACAAGGAAATAGGGCTCCTGAACAAGCAAAGAAGCAAGCTGATAAAGGAAATAAGCTAGAAATTCAACCATTGGGTGCAAGTAGTAAAGACAAATCGATAAACTGTAAGTTTGTTTGGGCATATGCACGAAGTTTATTGACATCTGAAGTTCTTGAAATTTCTATGTCGACTAACATGCTCACTACGGAATATGTGGAGCGAATTGGTGAAGAGCATGTTGAAGAAACATTTTACCACACAAAATTAAGTGCATCTATCATTTGTGTGTATATGAGGTAAGCTATAAGACTTTAACACATATTCATGCTTAGTTTTTCATGTTAATATTGAAAGCTTTGGTAAATAATTTTCAGTTTTTTGAAGGTTCTTGTACTTTGATGTTTTGGTGCGAAACCAATTCACCAAGAGGTTCTTCTTTTTATGTCCTCGTAATTTAAGTACCTATGAATCTGGAGTATCTCAATATATAGCTGATTCACTTTCAGAAAATGATCAGCCAAATAGAGTAACTTTTTCACCATAAAACATGGGGTGAGTATATATGTTTCCAAACTTGATTTTTATTCAAGGTCTCCAAAGGCGTTGTCCGTCATTTCATATTTCGTAACTTATCATGTACTGTAGTGACCATTGGGTGTTACTTGTCATCTTCACCTCAGAATTTGCTATAGAATATTTTGACTCTTTGGATGGTGAATCAATTGCTGACGTACAAATGAAGAATACATTTGATGCGTAAGGATATGCATTTATCTACCATATACAACTATGTAACTCATAATTCAACATATGTATTTATATCAATTTTCTTAATTTTTTTAGGGGACTAATGGTCTACCATGCTAATTCAAATGATGTACCCAAAAAGAGAGTTAAATATATCAAATGTATCAAATGTAGGAAGATGAAGGTAATTACAAATTCCATACCAATATAGATAAAAGAACCATGAAGTTAACACTTTATTTGATTTTGCAGTGTCCTAAACAACATAATGTGATAGATTGCAGTTACTAAAATACACGAGGGATATGATCATAGCAGGAGACTCAGACCCTACAAGAGGTTGTAGTTGTCGTCCTAAAATATATTGTATTCATTGAATTTATCTCCTTATTTAATTCAAGTGTAGCATTATTCTTCACTTTTAACTTCAAGGTGATTAAGACTGGATGCAGTGCTTCCTTCGGTGAAGATCGGCTGGATGAAATAAAAGTGGTGATAGTTGATCATATTGTTGGTATGTGTTTAATTTCTTGTTGTTTTTCCTTTTGGTCTTTTTATAAATTTAGTGTTTTTGATTGGTTTGTATTGTTTGTTTTTATTAAGTCAGGTGTTTGGTGTGATTAAATTGGAAAACTGAAAGTGATTCCCATAACAAATTGAAGGTATGAAAAACGGTAGAAAGGGGGGTTTGAATAACGTTTTCAGTACAAAACTACCACCTTAAAGATTTTAGCAAATCTTTTCGAGAACTAAGTGCAAAAGATAGAGATAGAAAAGCACACAAGGATTTTATCCTGGTTCACTTGATAAATCACTCAAGCTACTCCAGTCCACCCGTTAAGGTGATTTCTTCCTTCTTAGAATGAAGGCAATCCACTAATCAGGTAAGAGTTACAACTGCACTTGAAACCTACAAGTGACTAACAATTACACTGACTTAGCTCACACTAAGATTCACTCTCTTAGTCTTCTCTAGGATCCGATCAACCTTGATCTCCTAAAGGAAAAATCAAACAACTGTTTGAGGTTGGTGTTTACAAGGGTTTGCTTCTGAATAAGCTGAGTGTAAACTAAATAAATTACAAGATGAAAGAAAGCTTAGAATATTTTGAATATCTTGCGCGTGTGTTGCTTCTTGTATATACTTCTTCTAGCCGCTTCTTTCAATCTTCAGCCTCTATATATACTCCAAGGATTAGGGTTGAGCGTTGCATGGGAAATGCTACCGTTGGAGGGCAGTTCTGGAAAATCCAGCTTCTGCTGTGGCTGAGAACGTTAGGTAGGTCGTCAGGAAGGTACACTTGCTTTTGTACTTGGATAGCGACTTGACCTTTTAACCTAGGAGACTTCTGATCAGAGGAATGCTTCGTATTGGAACTTGTGAAGCCGGTTGATCAGAGTCAGAGGGATAGCACAGATCCTCTGACCATTGTATCTTCTGATTCTGAACTCAGAGGGAAGAACATGGCCTTCAGAGTTTCTTGCTTCTGGACTTCAGAGTTTCCACTATTCAGCTTCTGGATCTTCAGAGTCTTCTACACCATCAGAACATCTGAACCTTCAGTGTTTCTTGGTTGTCAGAACTTCTGGATCATCAGAGCTTCTAGCGACTGAGTCCTCATCAGAGTTTGTATAGCTTCAGATCTTCTGAAGCTTTTCCACTGTTCATACTGAACATGGTGAATGCGAAAGCGTTGCTTGGGTTACCCTTTATACACAGTGCTTCTGATTTGTGTGAAATTGAGTCAGGGTCAGAGCCTGTAAATAGCACACTCAGAAAAACACGTTAGAGTACCATAATTGTTCATATCAAAAGGTTAACTTGTAATCATCAAAACATAGAGTTGTACTACTAGATCAAAACTTGATCTTACAATCTCCCCCTTTTTGATGATGACAAAACTAAGATTTTTGATGAACAATTCTTAAACATTAAACTGAATTCACTCAGAGTTTAGAGATATAGAATAAGACTTATCCTGATGTGAATAGTTTATCTTGCTCATTCTGAATTCAAGTCACTGCTTGATTCTGAGCTTAGCTCCCCCTGAATCTAATACTTGATGAAAACGTTAGTAAAGTCTAGATTCTGAGCTAAATCATATAAGAGTTCAGAGTGAAAAGCTTATGACATAGATGAAAAACGAATAATCAGAGCGCATAAGTGATCAGAGTCATGGACAAGGTATCAGAGTCTTGGGTATCAGAGTCAACTTAGAATCACTTCAGAAGAAGTGAAATGTATTCCTTGTATTTGCCCAGTGACACATCTATGGTCATGAAGGTGGAACTCTTAAAATCTCCAAAAGAAAAATAAGTCACACTAACACATCTTACACATCAAAAACTGGGTTTACTCCCCCTTTTTGTCATAAGCAAAAAGCTTGGGGTGTGAAAAACTTAGCTTGAAGTACAAGGTACTCCCCCTTAGAGAAGGTCTAAGTTGAAAGAAAATGAAGACGATGTAAGAATCAGAGTGAGGCGATAATAAATAGAAGAGTTAATGCAAGGGATGAACGTTTACCACCGGCAAGTGAGTAAATAGAAGGGTCAGTTACCAAGTACTTAACCTCGAGAAACTGTAAGAGCATTAACTTTCAGAGAGAAAGTGAAGCCTATATAAAGCGTTGGAGAGAAAGGTAAGCTTCACATCTCGAATAATTTTCAGTAAGAAAAATGGCATCATACAGAATGGCATTAGAAGAGCTCAGAAGGAAGGCGTTTGAGGAAGATATGTTCCTCAATATTAGGCATCCCGATGGTACAAAGACCATACAAGAGCTGACGAAGACACTGCTGGAAGAAGATCTTGGTCCAGAGATGGAGAAAGATCTGAAGGAGTTCCTCTGCTTCGTGGAAGAGATTCAGGAGCTTTGCCAGCGGGAGCTGAATCTGCTGGAAGAGAAGGAGACTGTGGAAAAGAGACTCAAGACGACAGAAGATAGTCTAGAAAAGGATGATCTGAGCATCAAGCTTGGCAACATAGAGTATGCATTGGATCGTCTGGAGAAGGAAAGAGTGGAGCAGCGCCAAGAATGCAGAAGAATGAGGAAGGATCCTCCATTCTAGATATAGGGAATAATGTATGATGGAAAGAGTTATGATGTAAACATAGAACAATTATGAATAAAACAGGTTTTGCAAACATATGTGACACAAATATATATAGATATATGCATATATAATCACAAATGAACAAATTAAAGTAAGTAAATAAGCAGAGTTTAAATAAAACAACGTTAAATAAAAAGGAAAAGGAAGAAAAAGAAGAGATCCTAAAAAACTAAGATTTGTCAGTACGGCGCAGAAGTTCCATCATCATGTGCTTCATCTCAATCAGCATGGATTCATGAGTGTCAAGACGTTGTTCCATGATGTCGAGTCTGGATGAGCTTGTCGGAGTAGAGCTGGAAGGAACGTTCTGAGCAGCTTGAGGTTCTGGAATGGAAGCAGAAGCAGCAGGAGTAAACGGAACAGGTGCAAGTCGCTCTGCCTCAGCCTCAGCTTCAAGACGTTCTGCCTCAAGTCTGGCTTGTTCAGCCTGAGCTGCTGCTTGACGGGCAGCTTCTTCTTCTTGTTCTTTCTGTCTCTTGGCTTCTTCAATGGCTTCAAGAAGCTTGGTTCTCTGTTCTAGTTCATGAAGAGCCACCCTCCTAGCAAACCTTTGCTTTGCAGCCTCAATGCTCTGACTTCCCTCTGCATGCAGGAGCTGCAGCATAACGGGAAACTGAGCCACTAGCCAATTGCTCAACTCGTTCCACTCATCAGCCACATTTTCAGCATTCTCACTGAGGTCAGTCTGACCGTGCACATTGCGGAGCCTCAAGGAGGCTTCATGATTGAAAATATTGATGCACTCAGAGAGAGATGTGGGTTGAAGGTGAGTATAGGGAATGATGGAGAGGTTGGGTGCAGGAGAGGCTGGGTGATTGCTGCTATGAGCTTCAGAGGCACCTTGTGGAGAACCAATGTTAATTATGGGAGCATTGGGTTCAGAGGTTCCACGGTGAGGGTCTGAAGTTTCAACCAGAGGGTGAGGTGATCTAACCGAGGATTGGTTAGATACTGATTGTTCAGGTTCAGGGTCTGGTTGAATTGGCTCTTGTTGGTCAGGGACAGGGTGAGCCTGTTGGACTAAGGGGTCTGCCTCTTGGATAGGATTGGCCAAGATAGGTTCATCTGGGTCAACTAGACGTTCAGGTCTAGGGCCAGGATATTGCCTAGGGCTTGGACAGGTAAGGTAATATTCTTCCAAGGCAGATACCTTCTCTTTCCTAACCTCCATGAATTTTCTAAGTGATTCAGAGGTATTGGAGGGAGGAGAGTCAAAGACATTGATGGGGAAGGATACAGGTGTGAAGGCTGATGAAGAGTCTGTATCCGTAGTTCTGACAGCAGGACGTGCTGATGCTCTGGGAGCAGAGTGATCAGACGTTCTGGGTTGTGGTTCTGTTGGTTTGGGTTCTGGTTGGTTGGGAATGATAGGTTCCGAAGTTAATGAGTCGTATGGAATGGTAAGGAGAGAGGTTGGATCTTCTGACCTAGAGGGTTGGTTCTGAAGCAAATTCCAGAGTGGTGCTTCAGTAGGAGAAGGTTGAAAGAATGAAGATCTTGGGGAATGTGGTGGAGAGGTGGTTTGTGCGGCTGGCTGGGATTCATGAATAGGAGTGAGGGGATTTGAAGAGTGTTGGAGTAATGCAGAAATTGGGAGTGCATCAAATAAATTCAAATCATCATCAGAGGTAAGTGCAGGCTTACTTGTATGTGCTGATGATCGAGTCACTCTGGCAGGAGGTTCAGTCCTTCTGACCTCTGCAGCAGCTGGTTCCACCCGAGTAGGCTTCACCACAATTCTGACTTTCTTCTGCTTCTTCTTTGGAGGACCATCCTCACTATCATCACCATCATCATCATCAGGCTTGCTCTTCGCCTTCTTGACCAGAGGGACATCAGATTCCTCTGAGGATTCGTCCAGAACCATCTTCCTCTTGGTTTTCTTCTTGGGAGGAGAAGGAAACTCTGGAGCTGGTGGAAGTCTGCTGACGAAATCATCAAGGTCAATCTCGAATCCTTGAGCCCTGAGGTCTTCAACATAGCATCTGATGGCTTCAGGATGGTCTGCTTGAGTCCACAGAGGGTAGTCATTCAGAGGCATTCTTCTTCCTCTGATCTCAGAAGATGTGTCCTCATGAGCAGGAGCAATCTTCTTCTGGACTAAGCCCATCTTCTTCAGAGAGTTGGCAGTGAAGACATCGCTAACAATTGTGCTCAAGTCCTCTGTGCAACCAGCATTGATCAAATCTTGCACCAAGTTGCTTTCAATGAGAAAGTCTGAGATCAGCCTCCCAAAAGGGATATATTTGATGGCTGACTTGATGGAGGAGGTGGTGCGAGATTTCCGGATGCATTCCTTCAAATAGGAGAACAGGAAGTAGGGAAGGCAGATCTTCTCCTTGTCTTGAATGAAGAACAGCATCGCCTTCTGATTGAAGTTGATGTAGTCTGGAGAACTGCCCTTTGGTCGTTGATTGATGCAGTTGAGCAGGATCTTGTGCCAGATTCTCAGTTTGGGTTGAAGGTCCATCACTTTGTAGCTCGTCTTGCCCGGTTTGAAGGTGGTGTACAGGGCCTTGTTGACGATGTCCTTGGTTCTGGGTTTCAGCTTCGATTCCGTCAGTGAGAACCGATACCCATGAGCAGTTTCTGCACCTAGCAGATTCACGAAGGACTTCTCCGTGATGATGATCTTCCTACCCAGTATGTAAGAGACCACCTGAGTGTCATCACAATCAGCGTGCTTCCAGAATTCCTTTACCAGCTTCTCATACACCGGTCCTCGAAGTCGATTGAAGTAGTTTCCCCAACCTTGAGCTTGGACTTCAGGACGGAGATCAAACCCATTTGCAGCCAAGTTGTCGAGGTTGAATCTCCATTCAGCAAGGACTTGGAGTTCCTCAGGAGGAAATACACAGTGAACGGCACAGCCCCGTTCTGCAATAGGAACAATCTCCTCTTGAGCTTGAGCTTGTTCTTGTGCTGGGTTCTCAGAGCCCCGTTGACCCGTTGCCAACCCGACTACCATGTGAGGGAACTGAGGTGCATCTGCAGTAGATCTTCTGGTTTGTCTCACCATTTTGAAGAGGTTGAAGGTTTGAGGTAGAAGATGAAGTTTGAAGGATGAAGAGAGATCGAGAGAGAAATCACGAAGGAGGCGGTTTTGAAAAGCAGGGAGTGCGAGAGTGAAAACCGGAAGTGAGAGAGAACGTGTGTGTATAGTGGGTTTTATCAAATAACCGTTGTTGATTCAAAAAGCACTTTAAGATCAACGGTTGAAAATTAAAGATAGGCAGTAACAGTAAAATACACAATCACACACAGGAGATAAGCATATCTACACGCAATCACAACAGACTGTCACACGGGCACAAGGAACTATGCATCAGAAATTCTGACGCACGTGTTGTTGTCTCAGCTTCAGAGTCAGTACCAGTGGGCACACACACTCTGATTGAGTTACCTTCTGGACTAGACATCTTCTGATCAAGAAGTATCATAGTCAGAGGTTCTGATCTATCTTCACTCTGGACAAAAGTCCATGTTTAGATTTTTCAGAATAAAATTAAATCTATCTTCAGCTAAGGGCTTTGTAAAGATATCTGCCCATTGGTGGTCAGTATCAACAAACTTCAGAAGAAGTACGCCCTTCTGCACATAATCTCTAATGAAGTGATACTTTACCTCAATGTGCTTTGCCCTTGAATGCAAGATAGGATTCTTGCTCAACGAAATTGCAGCAGTGTTATCACAATAGATTGGGATATTGCTCTCAAGGATCTGATAATCCTCCAGCTGATGTTTCATCCAGAGCATCTGAGTGCTGCATATTGCTGCTGAGATATATTCTGCCTCTGCAGTTGATAGAGCAATGGTTGATTGCCTCTTGCTTGCCCATGAGACTAGATTGCTTCCCAGAAATTGACAATTTCCAGAAGTACTTTTTCTCTCTGTTCTATCTCCAGCATAATCAGCATCACAATAACCTGAAAGCTTATACTCTGATGTTTTCTTATACATCAAGCCAAGGTTAGTGGTGCCTTTCAGATACCTTAGGATCCTCTTAACAGCAGTTAAGTGGGTTTCCCTTGGATCTGATTGGAAACGAGCACATAAATGAACACTAAATAATATGTCTGGCCTAGATGCAGTTAAGTACAGAAGTGAACCTATCATGCCACGATAGAGCTTCTGACATACTTTACCACTTATATCTTCTTTTTCCAGAATGCATGTTGGATGCATTGGAGTCTTGGCCACTGTAGATTCCAGCATATTGAACTTCTTCAGAAGTTCTTTAGTGTACTTGCTCTGATGGATATATGTTCCTTCTGGTGTTTGATCAACTTGTATTCCCAGAAAGTACTTTAATTCTCCCATCATACTCATCTCAAATTCAGCCTGCATCATCTCAGAAAATTCTTTGCATAGAGATTGATTAGCAGAACCAAATATAATATCATCAACATAAATTTGCACAATTAAGATATCATCTTTATAAGTCTTGCAAAAGAGAGTTGTATCTACTTTACCCCTTACAAACTCATTCTCCAGAAGGAATGAGCTAAGTCTCTCATACCATGCTCTGGGAGCTTGCTTCAGACCGTAGAGTGATTTCTTCAATTTGAACACATGGTCTGGTTTCTTTTCATCTTCAAAACCTGGGGGTTGATGAACATAGACTTCCTCTGAGATATAACCATTTAGGAAGGCACTCTTTACGTCCATCTGATGTAGAACTATGTTGTGATTTACTGAGAAAGAGATCAATAGTCTGATTGCTTCCAGTCTTGCTACTGGAGCAAATGTTTCAGTGTAGTCTATTCCTTCCTGCTGGCTGTAGCCTTGAGCAACTAGCCTTGCCTTGTTTCTGACTACATCTCCTTTCTCATTTAGCTTGTTTCTGAATACCCATTTCGTTCCAATAACATGGACATTCTCAGGCTTCTTCACTAAGCTCCAAACATCGTTCTTGGAGAATTGATTCAATTCTTCTTCCATGGCCAGAATCCAATCCTTGTCCTGAAGAGCTTCATCTATGGACTTGGGTTCAATTAAGGACACCAATCCTTTCAGACTCAGCAAGGTCTCTTCAGAGGGTCTGAAGGCAGATCTGGTTCTGACTGGTTCATCTTTGTTGCCCAGAATCAATTCCTTAGGATGAGCTGCAGTGATTCTGCTCTTCTTCAGAGTTTGTGAGTTAGAGGGACCAGCTTCTTCCTCTGGTTCATCTTCCTCTGGCTCAACTTCCTCTGGAGCTTTGCCTTTGTCAGAAACATTAATGCTTAAATCTGCAAACTTTTCAACTAGCTTTGACTGGTCAGAGTCAAGCTTATCATCAAATCTAACATGAATAGATTCTTCAATAGTCTTAGCATCAGTATTATAAAATCTAAAACCTTTAGATCTATCAGAATAACCAAGTAATAGACACTTAGAAGATTTAGCATCAAATTTATGCAATCTATCCTTAGTATTGAGAACATAACAAACACAGCCGAAAGGATGAAAATAAGAAATGTTGGGTTTTATGTTCTTCCACAATTCATAAGGAGTCTTATTCAGAATTGGTCTCACAGAGATTCTGTTCTGAATGTAACATGCTGTATTTACTGCCTCTGCCCAAAAGTGCTTAGCCATGCCAGTTTCTTGGAGCATGGTTCTAGCCATCTCCTGAAGAGTTCTGTTCTTCCTCTCAACAACACCATTTTGTTGAGGAGTTCTGGGACAAGAGAAATCATGTGTAATTCCATAGGAATCAAACAGACTCTCAAACTTGTCATTCTCAAACTCTCCACCATGGTCACTTCTGACACGCACAATTCTACAAGCCTTCTCGTTTTGCACTTGAGCAATGAAGGTAGAGAACACAGCATGAGACTCATCCTTGCGGGTTAGAAACTTTACCCATGTCCAGCGGCTATAGTCATCAACGATAACCATCCCATATCTCTTGCCACCTATAGACTCAGTTTTCACTGGTCCAAACAGGTCGATATGCAGAAGTTCTAACGGCCTTGAGGTTGAGACAACATTCTTTGCCTTGAAAGGGACTTTTGTGAATTTGCCTTTCTGACATGCTTCACAAAGAGCGTCTGAAGCGAACTTCAGATTGGGTAAGCCCCTGACAAGGTTTAGCTTGCTCAGCTGAGAAATCTTTCTCATACTGGCATGCCCTAACCGTCTATGCCATACCCACTGCTCTTCATTAACAGACAGAAGGCACTTCACATTCTGAGCCTCCAACTCAGATAATCTGATCTTATAAATGTTGCTCTTCCTCTTGCTGTTAAACAGAACAGAGCCATCGATCTGACTTACAGCCCGGCAGGACTTTTGATTGAATATAACATCATAACCCTTGTCAGCTAATTGACTTATAGACAATAAGTTATGTGTTAAGCCGTCTACCAATAAAACATTATCAATGCATGGACTACTATCTACACAAATAGTACCAGTACCAATAATTTTACCCTTTTCATTTCCTCCAAAGCCAACTTCGCCTCCAGGCTTAAGTTTCAGCTCTCGGAACATACGCTTTTCTCCCGTCATGTGACGCGAGCATCCACTGTCCAGATACCATGATTGGTGTTTCAGTGGAGCTATCAAGGATATCTGCAACATAGATAATCTTGTCCTTAGGTACCCACTTTCTGGGTCCTCTTTTGTTAGTTACCCCAAAGGTTCTGATCACCTTGGGTGTCTCAACATGATATTTTAAAGGAATATTTGCATGATATTTAGTCATAGAGAAAGATCCCTTTTTAAGAGGGTTTTTAGCAACTTCAGCAGGTACAGGATCAGGCAATATGGTACCAGAGGGAACAAAGCATTCATACAAGGATTTAGCTTTAGACACAGAAGGCTCATTTCTAATTGGTTTAGAATAGCCAATGCCATGCATTCCATTTCTGCTTACACCATAGATCATTGAAGCCATTAAGCTTCTATCTACGCTTTTAGCCAGGAATCTTTGAAAAGATTTTTCATACTTAGATTCATGCTTACTATCAGAGGCATCGCAGGCAATAACTTCTTCTAACTTTGCAATTTGATTCTTAAGCACAGAGTTAGAATTAACTAAAGCATGGTTATCATTTTTCAAATCAGATATGATTTTCTCATGTTCAGAAGGAGTTTTAGAAACAGCAGATAAGTTCTTTTTCAGCTTCTTATGCTTAGACAACAAGGAGTTATACTTATCCATGATATCAGACAAAGCATGTTTCAGTTCAGAGGTAGAGAAGGAAGCAAATACCTCATTTTCATCGTCAGAGTCTGGATCTCCTTCTGATTCTGAGTCAGAGTCAACAGCTTCCTTTGACTCTGTTCCTTTGTCTTTGACAATAGCCATGAGTCCTTGGACTTCACCATCAGAGTCAACATCCTCTGACTCTGATTCATCGAATGTCACCATCAGACTCTTCTTGGTCTTGAAGTGCTTCTTTGGCTTCTTGTCCTTCTTCAATTTTGGACAATCACTTTTGTAGTGCCCTGATTCTTTGCACTCAAAGCAAGTGACTTCCTTGATTGATGACTTCTTCTGACCTGAGGATTCAGACTTTCCTCTTGCCTTTCCAGAGCCTTTGAACTTGCTCTGCCTGTGCTTCCAGATGCGGTTGAGTCTCTTGGAGATCAGAGTCAGCTCATCTTCATCAGAATCTTCTGATGCTTCTTCAGATTCTTCTTCTTCAGCTTGAAGAGCCTTTGACTTCTCAACCTTAGCCTTTTCAGATTTGGATTTCAAGGCTATGGACTTTTTCCTCAGATCTTGCATCTCTGAGCGCTTCAGCTCATGGCATTTCAAAATGCTGATGAGTTCTTCTAAACTCATATTCTCAACATCTCTCGTGAGCTCTATTGAAGTCACCAAAGGCATCCAACTTTCAGGAAGACACCTGATGACCCTTATGACGTGATCTTTTGTTGTGTAGCTCTTGTTGAGAGGACGTATGCCAGCTACAAGCAGTTGAAATCTGGAGAACATTTCTTCAATGGACTCATTTGGCTCCATGATGAAGGATTCATACTTTTGGATCAAAGACAATGCCTTTGATTCTTTGACTTTCTTGTTTCCTTCATGAGACATCTTCAGAGAATCAAAAATGCCTTTAGCAAACTCACGATCTGTAATCTTCTGGTACTCCTCATAGGAGATAGCACTTAGAAGAATTGCTCTTGCTTTATGATGTTGTGAGTACAGTTTCTTTTGATCTGCAGACATCTCTGACCTTGGGATCTTTTTGCCATCTGCATCAACTGGACGCTCATAGCCATCCACAATAATATCCCAGAGATCTGCATCGAAACCCAGAAAGAAACTTTCCAGTCTATCTTTCCAATATTCGAACCTTTGACCATCGAACATAGGAGGCTTTGCGTTGTAACCATCTCTTTGAGTTTCACTGGTGGTGGCAGCCATTGTTTTTCACACCGGCCCGGATCACTGAACACTGTTAGGTGTGGTAATCAGAACTTGCGCTCTGATACCAATTGAAGGTATGAAAAACGGTAGAAAGGGGGGTTTGAATAACGTTTTCAGTACAAAACTACCACCTTAAAGATTTTAGCAAATCTTTTCGAGAACTAAGTGCAAAAGATAGAGATAGAAAAGCACACAAGGATTTTATCCTGGTTCACTTGATAAATCACTCAAGCTACTCCAGTCCACCCGTTAAGGTGATTTCTTCCTTCTTAGAATGAAGGCAATCCACTAATCAGGTAAGAGTTACAACTGCACTTGAAACCTACAAGTGACTAACAATTACACTGACTTAGCTCACACTAAGATTCACTCTCTTAGTCTTCTCTAGGATCCGATCAACCTTGATCTCCTAAAGGAAAAATCAAACAACTGTTTGAGGTTGGTGTTTACAAGGGTTTGCTTCTGAATAAGCTGAGTGTAAACTAAATAAATTACAAGATGAAAGAAAGCTTAGAATATTTTGAATATCTTGCGCGTGTGTTGCTTCTTGTATATACTTCTTCTAGCCGCTTCTTTCAATCTTCAGCCTCTATATATACTCCAAGGATTAGGGTTGAGCGTTGCATGGGAAATGCTACCGTTGGAGGGCAGTTCTGGAAAATCCAGCTTCTGCTGTGGCTGAGAACGTTAGGTAGGTCGTCAGGAAGGTACACTTGCTTTTGTACTTGGATAGCGACTTGACCTTTTAACCTAGGAGACTTCTGATCAGAGGAATGCTTCGTATTGGAACTTGTGAAGCCGGTTGATCAGAGTCAGAGGGATAGCACAGATCCTCTGACCATTGTATCTTCTGATTCTGAACTCAGAGGGAAGAACATGGCCTTCAGAGTTTCTTGCTTCTGGACTTCAGAGTTTCCACTATTCAGCTTCTGGATCTTCAGAGTCTTCTACACCATCAGAACATCTGAACCTTCAGTGTTTCTTGGTTGTCAGAACTTCTGGATCATCAGAGCTTCTAGCGACTGAGTCCTCATCAGAGTTTGTATAGCTTCAGATCTTCTGAAGCTTTTCCACTGTTCATACTGAACATGGTGAATGCGAAAGCGTTGCTTGGGTTACCCTTTATACACAGTGCTTCTGATTTGTGTGAAATTGAGTC
The DNA here is from genome assembly GCF_012489685.1 of Lotus japonicus. Lineage (NCBI taxonomy): Eukaryota > Viridiplantae > Streptophyta > Magnoliopsida > Fabales > Fabaceae > Lotus > Lotus japonicus. The sequence continues at coordinate 54,630,993 of NC_080042.1, read as the reverse complement.
AGGGTCAGAGCCTGTAAATAGCACACTCAGAAAAACACGTTAGAGTACCATAATTGTTCATATCAAAAGGTTAACTTGTAATCATCAAAACATAGAGTTGTACTACTAGATCAAAACTTGATCTTACACAAATGACACAATAGTGCAATAAGTTTGGACATATGTCTGCCATAAGATTGGATCAACTCTGGATTTTGTTAATGACAATGTGGTTACCATTTGTTGAGTGTTCTTGGTTTTTATTAGAAAATAACTTTCTCCTACATCTGTGTTGATCTTTGTGGTTGGAGTCATGGGATTGATATTCTTTCTTTCTTTGTTGATGTTGGCAATGGACTAATCTTGCGTCAGGCAGGTGGCCTAGCCCTGATGGTGATTCTCGCTTCGACTGGAGCCACGACCAAGTCCGTAGGCTGCCTTTTAGTTGGTGCTTTTATTTTTTGAATTGTTCTGTCAAGAGTGCAGCCTCTGATTGTTGTTCTTTGCTCTGTTTTGCTTCAAGGTAAGAGGATCCCACTGTTGTTGTTTTAATATATCTCTGTGGAGGATGTTGAAAAAAATCTCTCTCTGTTTAATTGTTTTGCCTCACCCCTTATGTCTATTGTAGTTTTCATATTGCTAGTAGACTTTAGATTGGGCTAAGGTTCTAGTTCTCCTTATATTTTGGGGTTGGTTGTGCTTAGTTTGGCTTATGTTATCTATGTTGTTTGTATTATTGACTAATTGCTATTCAATATATATTTCTTTTTTGTAAAAAAATAAAATTGTTTCACAGTCACTTGCTAATTGAAATGGTCTACATTCTCCAATGGGAAATTGAGTGTACAATATTTTTTGTATTAATTCTCATATAACGGTACAGCCAAGTATGTAAACACTACATTATCTCAAGAAATATTTATGTTGGTACTGTGTGGAGAGGTTCTGTGTAGGATTTTTTCCCTCTTCTGTTGGTTGTGGTAGTGTCTCTGCTACTGTTTTTTACTGCTGTCGTTATGGCTACTGTACTGCCATGCCCTTTGTTGGTGTTTCTCTCCCTCTAGGATGCTGGAATGGTTGTTGTCATGTGCTATTTGCTGCTGGTTCTGTTTTCCTTTCATGCTGCCCAACTTTCTGTTCTGTTTTGTTTACCTATTCAATAATATGTTCCATTTTCAATAAATAAAAATGGTACAACCAAGTGTTCATTGTTAAAATGTTACTTTTGCTAGAGTAGCTAAAATAGAAGATGTGAGGACTTGAATTTAATTGTGTCGGTTGATTTTAGAGGTTAATGGCTTAGCGATGTTTATGTCATAATCCTCTTTGCTCACGCTTTGATAACGTTGTAATTGTATTATCACATGTTGATTTGTTTGGATTCTTATTTTATTGCTGTAGGTTTATATAGATAGTGAAGTCTTTTGAATTTTAATGAGAAAGCTATTGGAGAATTTAGTTGTCATCTTTTTATATCGTACTTACTATTTCATTATTAGATATGTAGGCGTACACTTAATATGTATGTCTATTTTAGCTTATTTTGTTTGCAAACCTTAAAAGGTGAACTTTGTCATGTTTGAGTTGTATTTCCTTCTATCAAATATTATTACATGATAATTAAGATACGTGTGAACTATGTAAATTTTCGTTTGAACAAATATTTAGCATGTTTCTTTAGCAAGCAGTACCAGATGCCTACGTTTCCACTTTAAAAAATAAATAAATTAACGCAGCGGTTAGAAACTGCAACCATTGTTGTTAAATATTTAAACAAAGACAGCGGTTGCGGTTACAACCACAAGAAATGGGTACTAGAGATAAGTATTTCTCGTTCCAAATTTGTTGCTTCTATAGCAAGAAATTAAACTCTAGTTTTAATCTACTAGAAAGATTATTCAACATTTTGAAAGTTTTTTTTTTTTTGATTCCATAATGTTTTTTGCACTAGTGTGCCATGGTTTCAATATCGATGTAAAGTTTTAAAATCCCTTCTTATGATCACACCAAGCAACCCATTCTTTCAATATTTTAAAATTTTCCTATGGACGGGGTGGGGTGAACAGTCAAATAGATAAAGCAAAAAATTACAAACTACATGCTTCTAAAATACATAGATGAGGCATTATCAGTAGCGAAATCAAGCGAATAAAAACTAGGACATGTCTCAAAGATCCTTAACTTAACACTCGAGACCAACTCAAGCTTAGCCAACGTATCCACCACTTCATTAGCTTCATGAAACACATGACCCAACACCACACGGGAGAAAAAGATAAAGCATCACGAATCTGGTTGACAGGGGACACACAAGGATGAGAGGCTTCGCACCAGATACAACAAGAAAAATTTGACACAATTATCACACTCTAGAATCCCCTTTGACCAAGAAGGCGAACGCCACCCCACAGTTTTGCATGTACAACCGAGCACAAACCTATCGTTCTGGCAAAAAGCCACCACTAAAGCACCAAAATGATCTCTAATGATTCAACCACAAGCTGCCACGTTAATTGATCACGATGAAAATGCTCTGTAAGAATTCAGCTTCACCCACCCCTCTCCCGAGGAAAGCACTGAATCTTCGTCCCCTCCACATCCGGGTCGGCTACACAGGTTGCCTTAGAGGTGGGTAAGCGGGCCAAAGTTCACAGGCCAACCCGCGTAACTCGCGATCCGCATGGCCAATAGCCCGGTGTATGGTGGTTCGCTTAAATGCGGGCCTATCTGGGCTGGCTCGTTTAGCCCGCGGATTAAATGGGTTGAATCCGCGGTTTTGCAGGCTGGTCCGCGGGCCATATAATTACATAAAAAAATTATCTTCATAGTCCATGAACTACTTTACTTGATCTTGAATTCTTGATAGAGTGGCAAAAAAAAAAAACCAACGCAAGAGACCCAAATGAAGTGAGACACTCATCACTTACCAGACAAGTTACCTTACGTACCGTACTTCTCTTCTCTTACTCTCTTTCATTTCTGGTTTCCGTCTCTCTCAAGTCTCTCACCGCCACCATGAAATCTTCTTGCTTTGGATTTGTAGAACATTTTAGAGTTTGATTATGTGATGTGGAATTTGGAGAATTGTTTTGGCAATCAGTTTTTTTATCTATTTTTTTAGGTTTTTGTTGCTTGTTTTATTTTAAAATCTTATAGTGGTTCGCGGGCCAGTTCGTTTATCCGCGGTTTAAGCAGGATGGACGCAGGCTAACTTAAATACAGACTCATTTATTTGCGGGCCTACACGGGCAAGTCCGCTAACGTGCGGGCCTATGCGGGGCGGGCTTATGCAGAGCGGGTTAGACCGCATACCCAGCTCTAGGTTGCCTGCACCACACGCACCACATCTCTATAGTGAGCCATCTTCGCGTTGATCTCATTATAGTTTGAGATTCTGCTTTGCATCACAGCATTAAAGATCCTCCGATTACAGGCATGCCAAATCGTATCCAAAGCATTACCAAAAACCAAGCTCCAATCCTGAAACCCATATCACGGGCCAAGACTATTTGTACCATCCCCCTTTAATATCCACACCATCCCTTTTTTTTAATCCCAAAAATACCCCCAACATAGAAAACAAACAAAGTAGTAAAAAAAAAAACTCTCCCAACCTCACCTTCTTCTTCCTTCTTCCTCTTCCACTCACACCTTCCCTCATCCCTATTTCATCTTCTAAATCAACACATCACACACCTTAGAGGTATTTGACGCTCCAAATCAGTGTAGAAAATAAGTGTGTGAGAACAGGGCCGGTCTCGACATTTTGGAGGCCCTGGGTTAATAATAAAAATGGACTCTTAAATTTTTTTTTGGAGAAAATTTAATAGGAACACTAAGCCAAAAAAAAGTCTTTTACAGCGCTTCGGACCTCTCGCCGCTGTTAAATAGTATACAGCGGTACGAAGCGCTGTAAAAGATTGACTAATTACAGCGCTTTTTAAGTAAAAACGCTGTAAAAAGTATTCGAAATTTTTTTTGGGGCCCTTCTTTTTTGGAGGCCCAGGGCCCACAGCCCAGGGCCGGCCCTGGGTGAGATCAAGAGAAGAATAAAAGCTCAAAATAGGTGAGATTTTGGGATTTTTACGGTTTTTTCGCGTAAATCTGGGTATAATATGTGGGTTCTGGTTCGTTCCGCCATTTAAACTGCGAACGTTTTATTGCTACCGCTATCTTAGTAGCGGTAACTTCCGCTATCTTAATAGCGGTAGCTTCCGCTCTCTTAGTAGCGGTAACTTCCGCTATCTTAGTAGCGGTAACTTCCGCAATCAAAATAGTTGTAACGTCCGCTATCAAGGTAGCGGTAACTTCCGCTATCTTAGTAGCGGTAGCTTCCGCTATTAAGATAGCGGAAGTTACTGTAATTTAAATTACGGTTTTTGTTGCAGGTTCTGGTTTTGGTGTTTGACTTGGTGAAGTTTGTTGTCTATTAAGAGCATTATAGCAGCTGGAACTTTTGAGGTTGATAATGACTTTCAACCATTGCAACCCAAAATTAGGCAAATGTATGAATTGGGGGGGGGGGGGCTTACTCTACAGTTTCTTCTTCTTCCTCCTTGTTCCTTCAAGCACCTTCTTCCTCTTCCTGGTATGGTCCTCCTTCTTCTCCTGGTATGACCCTCCTTCTTCGTTCCAATCAACAGATGGTGTGGTGTTAGAGTTTTTTTGATTTGGGAAAGTTGAGAGGAAGAGAGAAGGTCGTGAGAATGAGAGAGGGAGATGGTGTGGAGTGTTTTTTTTTAATTGAATCAGTTTAGCTTTTTTAAAATTGAGGGTATTATTGTATTTTTACTCATAAGGGGATGGTGTGGATAGTAATTGGAGATGGTCCAAATAGTCTTGGCCCATATCACGATCCAAATGCAACCAAATTCACTCGCAACCAATCTCCCAAGGCTGAGTGAATAAGATCGAGCTCGCATCCTGCTAGTTCAAACCAGCCCAAGTTTCAGCAGCCACTGGAAAGCTTCTCAAGGCATGCTCCACCGACTCGTCAGCTCCACAGTCAATGCAAGCCACAGATTTAGCCATGTGACGGTGGCTCCTCTCCAAATTCGTTGGCAAGCTACCGCCTACCAGAGAAGTTAATCTTCACACATCGTGTTTATTGCTCCAACAATCCATTATTCAATAATTCCGCAACCTCTTCATTGTTACCTTCAAACGTTACACCCAATGATATCCTAGCTAGATTTGTTGAGCTTGCAACTTCGCAAATCTCTGTTCCTGTGATATCGCCATCATAAGTAGAATTCTCCAATTCGTATGGCAGCTACTTAAGTCAAACCTTTGATACCATAAACTATTTGGGAAACTTTCATTAATCTCTTTTGATTTTTTTGATAATTTAATGTTCATGGGAAGAAATTCGATCAACCTTCTTCATTTTTCTTTGCTATGCCCGCCCAATGCAAATTTATTGTTAAGCCCAAAAGGCCCTCAATATTCCTTCAAGGTAAATATATCATACGGCCCAAAAGTGAAATGGATTTGGTCCATCATAATCACTCACTTTGATCCTTTGATAACGGTTAATAAAATTTGACAAAAAAAAAATACGACTAGTAAAATTATTATTTGATTAAAAAAATTGACAAAAAAAATGTTATGATTTGAGTAATGTTTGGCTGACACTCATAACTATTTCTCTTATAATTTTTTGTACCAACAATTCTTACTATACTTATAAAAATTAGAGCGATCATGAGGAGGTTTAAAATCATTTTCAGTCTGTAATTTTAATTGATTTCAACCTTGTTCTTGTCCTCCTCTCAAGATTTGGCTTTGATATGTAAAATCTAATTTTGGGATCTTTTTCTTTAGTCCCATCAATCATTTCACTATTTTTAATTAATATATGATTTTCTTTAGACGCTCATAGTTTTCCAGATTTGGTGGTTTGGTTGTTATTCGAACTTGGAGAGGTTTCTATACCAATACCATTGTTGGTCTTTGTATTTTTTTCTTCTGTGATGACAGGGTTTTATTTTTTTGGCTGCATTTTCTTCATCTGGCTAAGGTACTGGTGGTTTTTCTCCTTTCGTGGTGCTCTTAGTGGTTTAAAAGTTGTCTGGATTCCTAGATGCAGATCTGCCTCTCTTGTGGTTTTTTAAATATATTGTTTGACTATGGAGGATTATTGATCCAATTTAAAACATATGAAGTTCAAAGCTCAAGATTCCCACCATTTATTTAATAAAAGATGGTAGAGTAAAGAGAAATTACCATCCTGATGCGTTCTCAAATGATAGTTTAAGTGGTAGGAGACATATGGATTGGATGTGAGAAGTTCATGAATCAATCATTTGAGGGTGCAATTTATCTTTTTGATGTATCAAAAAAAATTATCAGATAGGGTGTTAATAACATGCTAAAAAAAACTATTAGAAGTTCACTTCTAGACACCAGGGATTTTACATAGAAGGTTTTCCACCAACTTAATTTAATTTTTACGAGATGCAAAGCAATTTTATAACCTCGATGTAAGAATTAAATCAAAATACAGTATACAATTGTATCAAGTATCAACATAAGTTTGTTCAAGATATCCTCTATAAAATTGCAAATCACGGGCTTCCTTTTATTGAACATATACCATATGCTTTTCTAGGAAAAGACAAATACACGAAGTGTAGCCACATAAAATAAATCAATTCATTCAGCAATTCCGTGTCAATCTTTGACATGTAAAATTCTCACAACCCATTTCTTTATAAGACTCATTTTATGGTAGAACTCTATATATTAATATAAATAAGACCTTAGTCTATGACTATAATTAAACAATGGTGAATCAATATCATAATTTTTATACATTTATAATATTATATACAATTTTTAAATACAGGCCGTACAAATATAAAGTTTTTGTTGCGGCTGTATTAAGACTAATTATTTTCGAACATGGTAGCGGAAAAGAAGAGACAAAGAGGCAAAATTTAAGTGTGGCCGGTTAAAATTGTAAATACTGTCTGAAACATATATATGGAGTTTTTTTAGTTTAATTTTGATGCATCTACGGTGTAAAGTTTTTTTACACCGTCAACTAATCAGATTTCAAAGATGTGAGAAAATCTCTCTTTCATTTAATTTCATTAATTGACGTGGCATATCTTTGAAATCTGATTGGTTGACGGTGTAAAAAAACTTTACACCGTCGGTACATCAAACTTTTTCTCTTTTTTTATTTGGAATATTATTTTTGTTTTTAGTCATTTTAGACAAAATTGTGCTTTAGTCTTTAACGTTAAATTTTATACCAAACTTTGATAAAAATTCACGTAGACATAACCAGGATAGATCTATGTTAGGAGGTATGGGCAAATGCCCTCATTTGATTTTGAAAAAAAAAATTATTAGAAAAAAAATTGAGTTAAAAAATATGTGGTTTTAGTTGACGTTTTCGTAAGAAAATGTCATCACTTGTATCTCACATTGCTAAATCTCCTCACTAGAATAGTAAAAATATGTGGTTCTTCGTAGTTACTTTAGTAAAAATGCCCTCACTTATGTCATCTTTGGTAAAAAAATTGCCTTCACTTTCAATAGTATATGTTAATTTTTTATATTACAAATTTACATGTATATATTACCCCCACAATATCAAATTTCTGCATCTGTCTCTAACGTGTCATTTTTAAATGAGCTTGTGATCCATTTAGGATACACAATTTTCTTTGTTAGTCTTTGCAATTTCTTTATGTATTTTTGGGAGGCCCCTAATATGCACAAGTTTTTTACTTGTGCATCTTTACACAAGCCGGTATGACCGGTTGTATTAATTTATTAATTTAATTAAAAATATGATTCATTATTTTAGCCCCAAATTATTAGCTCCAATTCTCAGCTTCATCTCCCTCATCAATCTTCATCCCCGGTTCCTCCCCAATCTTCATAAAAAAAATCCAAAACTTCAACTAAACTCACAACCACAATTCATAATTCACATCCCTCAATCCAGAATCTCAACCCCTAAGCTTCATGACCTAATCTGAGCTTCATTGAACCAAAGTTTTTTTTTTGAATTTCATTGAACCAAAGTTGAACCAGATCTAAATTAAATTAAGACCCATCTCCGCCCTTTCTCCACCGCCACCGGATATGATTGCAGAGGACAAATTTTTAAACAGAGTAAACAAAATCTCGTTCTATAAAAAATGAAACACTTGGAGATTCTACTCATTGATGGTAAAATGAGCAAAGATTTGTTCAAATTTAGCAAATCAAAATTAAGAGGATCGAGAAAGGATTGTTTTGAAACAGAAGAAGCGAAACAAAAACCAGATGAAGTCACAAACCCAATATTCAACAAACATCAGTTTAATTGATTTATTTTGGCCAAAAAGGTGTTACTAATTGTTTGGGTACTGTGATTTCCTGAGGCAATGTCGGCGAGCCACCCCTCAAGCATGCAAGATTCGATTGCCTTCGATCTGGTCCGTTTTGGCCGTTATTGTCTTCGACCTGGTCCGTTTTCTCCAACTTCATCGGGATTTCAACAACAAGCTTCAAATCTGGATACACGGTGGCTACAACGGTGTCGAATGGAGCGCCACCACCTATAAAGATGCGACAACAGCGAGAAGAAGGGATCGATGTTGGCTGCGACAGCGGCGAGAACCGTGCTCACTGTGCTGTGCCTCTCGGCGGCTAAGAGCTTTGTTTTACCAAACCAGCAACGTCACGCCGTCGCCGCCCCGTTGTTTGGCCGTTCCGATCTCAACCACAACATCCAAATCGAAGAAACTTGTTGTAATCATGCAAGAGTTGGAGAAATAGGACCAAGATGATGGGGCTGACATTGTTTGCGAAGACAATGGCAGTTTGCAGAGGAAGTCGAAGAGATCAAAACGACAAATCACGTTCATCCTTCTTCATCATCCTCTTTCTTTCTTTCTTCTTCTTCAATTTGGGGTTGGGTTATCTAATTTCTAACCTAAATTGAATAATCTGGGACGAAATTAATAAATCACAATTATAATTATATTAAAATAAAATAAAAACTGGTTCACCGGCGAAAAAGTAAAGATGCCCAAGCAAAAACGGGTCCAATAGAAAAAACCCGGTCGGACCGACTTGTGTAAAGATGCTGGTCCATTTAAAATTAGCAGTTTACTTTTTAGTCTTGACATTTATTTTTCTTCTAACTTTGACGTAAGTCCATGTGGATCCAATATGTGGTGTGCCTTTTTTATAACATTGGCACACAAAAACATGGATAGACCAACCACACACTCGATCTCCTCCACCTCTCCCCTTTCTCCCTTACCCTCATCTCTCTTTCACCTTCCCCCCACTTGCTCCACTGTCTTCACGCATGGCTACCCATCTCTGTCACCATCCTCCACCATCTCTGTCAAACTCTACCCCACTCATTCTTCCTCCTTCCCACACTGCTACTCCTCCCCTCACCTTCTCCCACCCCCCACCCACTACGCCTCCTTCTTAGCCCCACTCAATCTTCCCAAAGCCATTAACGTCCCCTTCTCTTCACTCATATTTAATCTTTGGCCAAGCAATTTTACATCTCTTTTAGCCATTTTTTCATACCTGCTTGCAATGGTGGTTCTAGTAGTGATAGTTGAGGTTGGATTCATGGTTGTCGGAGATGAATAACCTCACAATCTTGAAACTGCATGGGTCTAATGAAGGGTCGTGATCTTGGATGGTGATGGGATGAATCTTGATATGGTGGTCGAGGTTGGACTCACGGTTGATGATGGGTCTAAATTTGAAACAAATGAATTTAGAAATAAATGATGTTTGAGGATGGATTCATGGTTGATGGTGATCTCGATATCCTGCTCGACACTCAAAAAAACTTATAAATAGATATCTATAGATATTCTTAGTACAAAAGTTTGTAAACATAGAACAAATGAACAATTTAGAATGAAATATAGGCAGGGTTTACTAATGGACCAACTATGAAATAATAGTATGGAATAATAAGTAATAGTAATTAATTAAACATGTTGAATCACATGTTAGATATTAGTTTTTTTTTGAAAGCAAAAACTATATTGATGAGGAAATTGACAGGAAATACACCCTCCTTTAAAGGGAGCAAAAGTCAACAAATACAAAAAGAGCCCCAAAATATATAACAACCAACCCAAGATATTCAAAGCCTATACAAACCTATCTAAAAGCCCTCACAAATCCTCGAAAACCCCCTAAAGATACCCAAGCTCCCACCAAAACCTAAAAGACACCCTCCACTAAACTAAGGCTAATTGCGCACCTTGATCTGAACTACAATCATGGCGTGTGTTGTTTCGTTTGTGCAATCGCACGTATACCATACCTAGGTGTTTCCCCATTAGAATAGCGCTTCGTGCCCGAGTCATGACATTGACACCATAAGGCTCTGACAACTCCCCGACAACACCATCAACTCCCTCCCTGACATCGCCTCTCCGTCTCTGCAATTCTGTTTACTGCCGATTCAACCCTAGAAGAGCTCTCAGAACAACTCTGCATCTTGCTTCCCACTTCTTATATAGGTCTACCCCTACCCCTCGGATTTTTCAAAACCTTGGGAGAGGGGTTGCTCAATAGGACCATCAAGCACCTCTACAGCCTCTTGGGAAATCTCCAAAGGAGGAAGGGGGAGCATCGGAGGAGTCCCGACAAACAGCAGCAGAGTACTTGCAAGCAGAAAGTTAAGGAAAAAGCACCATATTAGATATTAGTTTTAAACGAATTATCACTTGAAAGTATTATTTTAGTAAAATTTAAGCACAACTCATTTTAGACATAAAATAATATACATCAAATTTACAATTAAAGTAATTTCCATTTCTCCTTGGTCAGCCCCTACCGCTTAGTGCGCTGACCGTTGGGCGAGAGATTAGTCTCACGGCTGTTGGCTATGGGGATACCTTCGTTAAAGACAAAAAAAAAAAAAAAAAGTAATTTTCATGAAGTTAATGTTATTTAATTAACCCCTAATTGTTCCTACATAAATGGTACGAAAATGCTAAATATCATAAAACTTGCAAGAAAAGAAAAGAAAAAGTTGGAGACTTGGAAAAAAGCTTAGGCAACTGGTTAGTAAAAATCTGGGTGCTGCTGGTGGTGCTGTTGTACTCATTGATGTTGAATTGAATTCCTCGTTGTTACCAATTTCTCTCCTTCTTCTCATCTACCCTTCTTCTTCCCTCCAACAACAACAACAACATAGCTTCTTCCTCTTCCCCTTTCTCTGCTGCAACACTCTGTTTTCTTCGTTCCTGAGCTCAACGCTTTTGATTCATGGCGAACTCCACCGCTTCAGGTTTTTTCATCTGTCTTCTTCATCTTTCACAGCCCTCTTTTTTTTATTGGTTTGTTACTAGATTTTTGATGTAAAGATTGTATCTTTGAGGGATTTTGGATAATGGGTCTTGCTCCTTCTGCGATTTGCTTCACTGAATCTGATTTGAGAGGTCTTTGTTGAGTTTGTTGGTTGGTCCCAGTGTTTTGTTCTGCTGATGATTGGATGCATGCTGTTATCTTTTTCTCTATGTTGTCAATCAGTGTCTTTGCTTGTTTTCTGGTAAAAGGAGATGGACCCATCAAATGGGTGTGATTTTCATGATTTCATGCATAGGGACAAAATCATGATAATTTGGTTTTTCTTTAATCATTGCTGATGTTAGCTTTGTATAGTGTTCTCTATGCCAATTGATGCAAAAAGAATGATTGGGTTTTTTTGGGTGGATTGGGGTGAGGAGAAGCTATATTTTTTTGTCATATGTGCATGAGATCTGTGTGATTTAGGCGCAAGTTGAACCTGCATGTTTTATAGTATGCGACTAACATATACACTAAGGATAATCAACTAATCATCATAGTGACAGTATCTTGAAGTGCTTCAATTTTTACTTAATTCTGTGCAATTAGATTGTTATAAGGAAAAGGCTTTGGATCTTTAGTTCATGTTGGTCTGAGGCTACTGCTTTTGCACAGGTAAATCCAACGGCCTCGCGAAAGAAGACTGCAAGGAAACAAGTTCACTGGTTGTTTCCTTTGGAGAAATGTTAATAGATTTTGTGCCGACCGTGGCAGGAGTGTCACTGGCTGATGCACCTGCTTTCAAGAATGCTCCTGGTGGAGCTCCTGCCAATGTAGCTGTTGGTATCTCTAGACTGGGGGGTTCATCTGCTTTTATAGGCAAGGTGTAGTTTTCAATCTGTCTGTTTTTCCTATTTGTTCACTTTCTTGTTATTAATTATCCGAACATCCTCCTGGAAGATTTTGTTCAAATGTTAAGACTTATTGCTATGTTCTAAACCGAGTATGCTCTCTGAAGGTGATTGTTTGTTTCTGTTTAGTTTCCCTAAAGAATTCTAAAAAAGAGTGAAGACAATACAATAAACTGTGGAAAGAAAATACTTGCTTGAACTACAGTAATCGAAATTCATATATTAATTTCTTATCATCTATATATTAGGTTGGAGCAGATGAGTTTGGTTACATGTTGGCTGACATTTTAAAGAAAAACAATGTTGATACATCTGGCATGAGGTTTGACTCAAATGCAAGAACTGCGTTAGCTTTTGTTACTCTTAGAGCTGATGGCGAGCGTGAGTTTTTGTTTTTCCGGAATCCAAGTGCTGATATGCTTCTTCACGAGTCGGAACTTGATAAAAATCTCATAAAACAGGTGTTTTAAATTTCTGTTTGTTCATCACTTTTTATGAAATATGGCTGAAGACCTGTGTGGGTTAATTTAGGATGCTCATAATATTGATTTCAGGCTAGCATTTTCCATTACGGCTCTATCAGCTTGATTGATGATCCGTGTAAGTCAGCTCACCTTGCTGCTATGAGAATTGCCAAAAGCTCCGGTTGCATTCTATCTTATGATCCAAATTTGAGATTGGCACTATGGCCATCAGCAGAGGCTGCTCGAAAAGGCATAATGAATATTTGGGATCAAGCCGATATCATAAAGGTATTTAATATTATTATCCATGATTTTATTGAAAGACACTAATTCACTCATCATTTTTTGAATACTTTTGTCTAATGTTGAAAAGTAGAATTCTATTATTACTTTCCCTATTTCTAAGTAGGCCTGATGCAGTATTTTCTTACACATGTGCAGATAAGTGAGGATGAGATTACATTTTTGACTGGAGGTGAAGACCCTTATGATGATAATGTTGTTCTGACAAAACTTTTTCATCCTAATCTCAAGCTTTTAATTGTTACTGAAGGTTCAGCGGGTTGTAGATATTACACCAAGGTATGCTTTCCAAAGTCGCATTTGACAATGATGTCACATGTTTTCTTGGAACCTGGAAGCACATTTTCTCATTTCATCTTTGCCTTGTTTTTGTGCCAGTGTGCGCACTTGCATCTACATTCAATGGACAAATATCACAATAGATGTACCTTATTCTCATAAGTTATGGACTGAATTGATGGTTGTGGCTTGTAAATGTGAATGCACTAATGCAACACCATCTTGTAATAATGTACTGAATGGCTACTAAACTATTTGCTAGTAAAATTGACACTGTTTGCTTTTTAGGGTTTTCCCATTTCACTTGCTTTTCTTTTTCCACTGGTGTTTCGTTGTTCAACTGATTGCAATTGCTAAATTTCTGTGCAGGAATTCAGGGGCAGAGTTGCTGGTGTTAAAGTTAAACCTGTGGATACAACTGGTGCTGGTGATGCATTTGTTAGTGGGATTCTGTACAGTATAGCTTCCGACCTGAGTATTTTTCAGGTAATTTTGAATTTTGATTCATTCTTTCTGTAGATTAAATGTCTGGCTCCATCTGGATCTCATTAAAGACAAATTTCATGCGCCCCATTTTCATATTGCGCGTTTTGTGATTAAATTCCATTAATGCTGACACTTGAAGCTGAATGATTGATTGATTGTGCTATATTGTTTTTATTTTATTCATGTCCCAATGTGTTCTAGGGGACAGAAATGCATGCATGTTTTATTATACATTCCTTCAATTTCTTCTTATTCATTTTTATGTGAATCAAATGTTGATAAAAGGAAATAAGGAATAAAGAAACTGAAGATGGAGAAACTCTTATCACTTTTGTTGAGGATCAGCAATTACTTATGGAATTGAATTGCCTTTTTCTGTTAATTGCTATGAATGATTCCTGTTTAAATCTTTAGGCGAAGAGCATTATATTCCGTAACATGCATTCTGGTAGAAGATATACGTAAGATTTATGCCTACTTTAGTCCCGTACTCTCTAAGTAAACTGTGCTAGATTGAAATTTTACTGTGGTTGAAATATGTGCTTAAACCAGAAGTTTATCCATAATTTCATGGCAAACTGTTTAGATGCACTGTGCAAGATAGAAAACTGTTAGTTGACTAAATTAAAATTGCTTCCTTCATGTTCTGAAAGAACAAAGTTGAAGATGTATTAAAGAGATATCAGTTGAAATATATGCTACTTTTTGTTTTTAGGTTTGATGAATAGGGGGCTAAAGTTGGAACAATATGACTCAATCAATTAAGTATATGCTGTCTTCACCATTCTTGCTTATGTACACTTATTGTCTTTGGCAGGATGAGAAACGACTTCGAAAGGCTTTATATTTTGCTAATGTATGTGGTGCCATCACTGTAACTGAGAGAGGTGCAATTCCTGCTCTTCCTACAAAGGAAGCAGTCTTGCAATTCTTGCTAGAAGCAGCTGTAATACAACAGGACTAACAGTGTTTTTGTTCAGATTTGTTGTTAAGCTATAGCTTAGGTGATACTGAGCTCTTTTTTTGGTTCTTTCAATTGAAATCTTTGTTCTTGTAATTTTCTCATATAAATTCAAGTTGCCTTGCCCTCTCAAGTGTTTGGCTAATAACAACTAAGCATACTAATTGTTGTTGAAGTGCTTCTAGATTTGGAACTTGTTATAAGACCAAAGGTATTCAATATTCATTTATTGTCGAGTAATAAGGATTTTTTCATGAAGAAATGTTAAATTAATTGTTATATTATTTAACACCAGTGCTTTGAATGATCAGTTCTGCAAGATTTCTAAGCTATAGCATTGTTACTGAGAGATATATTCAATTGACATTGACATATACATTTGATACATTAACAGAGATTTGGATCTTATGTTTGTAATAACGGCACTGAAGTTATGTGCAAAGTTCTTAGAGGAGGAAGACTCCTTAAACATCATGGACCTAGGACCCTTGAAGTAGCAAATGGAGAAAGATTAGTCACGTTCATCAAAAGATACAAGAGTTACCCATCTTGTATCTTAGTCCAAATTGTTAACCCTTCAACCTGTTTTTAGTTTTACCCATTCCCCTAACCCACTTCAAACGAGTTGAAGGCTAAACGGGTGGGTTGACCCTTTGGGCAAGCATTTTTTCATGGGAAAACTAGCCTGTTTAGTACACTCACCTACTACCACAAGCCCATTTAATTCAGTAGCCCAATTGATTTCTTTTAGTTTTTTCTCAAAGGTATCACGAACTCTCTCTTGTTTCTGTCTTTGTTAGTAACCTGAACTCCTGAAGCATATATAAGATACTTTCAGATTCAAGGGAGAAAGTTTCGGTCATCAACTCCAATTATTTTATTTTTTAAAGCCACAAGTATTTTCCAATGAGACAATCCTAATCAAGCCGACTAAGACCACTATGGTCTTTGGCTCAAACTTGAAACATCTACTTAAGTTAAAACAACTTTGTGTCAGTTAATATATGAGTTTGGTTGTGAAATTAACTTCTTTGAATGCATTCTTATAAATTTTTGGATAGAAAATGATATAAGAAATGAAGTATTGTCTAGACCCATT
The DNA here is from genome assembly GCF_012489685.1 of Lotus japonicus. NCBI lineage: Eukaryota > Viridiplantae > Streptophyta > Magnoliopsida > Fabales > Fabaceae > Lotus > Lotus japonicus. The sequence goes on along the minus strand of NC_080042.1, from coordinate 54,615,234 downwards.
TTCTTTAAGTAATGAAACTCAAACATCCACAAAACCTTAATTTTATCTCTATCTTTTACTCCCTCCGTTCCTTATTATAAGCTACTTTTTTATTGAAAAAATTGGTTCCTAAATATAAGTTACTTTCTAAAAATATGGAAAGTTAATAATTCTTTTAAACAAGGAAATTAACTAAGGGTAAATTAGGAAAGTTAATAATTCTTTTAAAATTTATTGATAGTGACTACTTTTTTTAATCTAAGAAAATTAGGTAAAAATGACTTATATATAGGAACAGAGGGAGTATCAGTGTTGATTCACATACCACTTTTTGGTGTCCATACACCCATTATGTGGTAGTCTTAGACACCCAAAAGGTGGAAATGATTGAACCTAAGAATATTCTTTAAATTAGTGGTTAGAATTGAATTAGTATTAAAGAGCATAATTGTAATATCATTATAACCTCTTTCTCCCCCCCCAAATAAACCTAGAACCAATCTCCAAATTAACAAGAAGTTTACCAATACCGACCAACAACTGAAGCTATGCCTGCAACCCCTACATCGTCGAGGCCACCGTTGTGGTATCGACTCATGGCTACAACCTTGAAAAGGAAACCAATCCTTCCTTAAACCACCATTAGCTAGGATAGTAACAAACGCATCCCAACCAATCACCACATGACCCCTTAAGGTTACATTACGTCCCTCCAAAGGATTAAAGCCCACGTCCCTTTGTGGTGATTTTAACTAGATCGTTTAAGGTTAAATGTCGGAGCTGGTATTCAGTTGTCAGTGAGAGAGGGAGGGAAGGGAGAGTAGGAGGGAGTGCGGGGAAACAAAAGAGGAAGTGCAAGGAGGAGAACATGAGGGAGGAACAACGAGATCGAGAGATTGATTCACGGCAATAATCGATGTAATATATACGGTGGCGATAGAGGATTTGTAGACCACTAAATTGTGGAAAACCAATTTTTAATACTCACTTTTGTTGCCGCTTTCGACCGCCACAAAGTGAAAATTATGAAAACATATTTTTTTTACTTTTATGGACAAAAACTAACATTAAAATGATTATTTAGAGTACTGATAATTGGGAAAATTTATTATGGTCCTCTAAAAACATGTGTAAGGTTACACATTTGCTTTTTGACCTGGTACATCAGGTTTTTTGTATTTTTGAAAAATAAAATAGTTATTATATTATACAATTTTTAAGTAAATAATTAGATAATAATTAGGATTAATATAAGATTAACCCAGGTGGTAAATAACTAAGGTAAATCTGAGAAGTAAAAAAAAAAAAAAATTTTAAAAAAGTTTTAACCACCATTAATGTTAATCAGATCTACCCCAACTTACCCCATCTACCCATCCATATACCATTGAATTGAATTAAACCATTCCATATTATCTCTCCAAGTCCAAACGAAATCAAAAGGCTTTCTCCTGAAGATTCATCTCCTCCCCCTCATCTGGGGTTCCAACTCCAGAACACTCCATCACTCCATCCTTCTCCAAGTCACTTAATCCTTCTCCCTCCTTCGAACCCACCCCCATCCAGAAAACTACATCCACTACATCGTTCTTTGTTGTTCGAAGCCTCCATTCCCCCCTCGTTAGAAACCCACACCCAGATATCGATGGATACCTTCCATCTTTCTTGTCGCCTCTTTTCGGTCGAGGGTGGGTGAGACACATCGTTCGTGAAAGGCTTCAATTATTCTTTGTTCATGTCCAAGGCTCCGATTCTTCGCATATCCCTCTTTCTCCCACGCGTAAGTGTTTCGATTCCCTCTACTCTTGCTTCCTGTTTAGTTATTTTGTAAAAGCTTGGAAAATTCTCGGTTGAAATTTGGGGATTTTGGGAATTGATGGTCATCTCGGTTAAATTGATTTGGGGATTTGGGTTGCTCTCCCAAATTAGGTTATTTTAGGGTTGAAAATTGGGGATTTTGTGAATTGATGGTCATCTGGGTTAAATTGATTTGGGGGTTTGGATTGTTCTTCCAAATTAGGTTATTTCTCGGTTGAAATTTGGGGATTTTGGGAATTGATGGTCATTTGGGTTCAATTGATTTGGGGGTTTGGGTTGCTCTTTCAAATTAGGTTATTTTGGGTGTCGAAAATTGGGGATTTTGGGAATTCTTTGCTGAAAAGGGTGGGTTGGGTTAAATTAATTTGGAGTTTTGGCATGCATTTTCCAAATTAGGATTTTTGTGGGTTGAAATTTGTGGATTTTGTTATTTATTTGGGATGTTTAACCAATTTAGGGTTTGAAAAAATTATGGATTTAATCTAAGTCGATTTGGGGTTTAGGGTACATTTGTTTATACAATCAGTGTTAAAATGATTTGGGGATTTTGATTTTGACTCATCTATGCTTATAGTTGATTTGATATGATTGAATGCATATTAACAATTGTTATTTGTGTTCTAAATTAGGGATTTATGGGCTAATCATCTATAAATCACAATGAACACAATCAAATGAGAAGAAGGAAGTTGTTGGTTCTTGGAAAAGTGAATCATCTCAGGTGGAATCATGCTTGACGGAGCTGTTGAGAGGAGAGGGCCAGTGAATATTTTTGGTCCAGTAAGTTTACTGGGCCGTTCTAACATTTTTTTCATTCCTCCTTTTTGTTTGGCCTCAGTTTTTTGTTTGGCCCATTTTTTGTTTTTTCCTCCTACTCCTTTTGGGCCAAATGGGTCCATGTCCTCCTTCGACCCTTCCACCATCTTATTATTTCTTTTACATCAGCGTTATTTAAAATTTAATAATAAAGACTAAAATAAAAAATAGAATATTTATTGAATAGTGAAGTATTATTTAATTTGATATTAAATATTATTAATTAAAATTGAAATAAATTATGTAATATTATTTTTTGGTATAAATAAAGAATAAATTTTAATTTAATTTGTAAAAAATATAATTTTTATTAATTATTATTTTATTTTTTTAATTTCATAATTTTTAATATTATTTCATTAATTTAATAATTAAAATTCAGTAATTAATAATAATTTTTGTACCATTATTAAATTTAAATTTAATTTAAATAATAATTTATTAATTTTATTATTGAATATTTATTTTTTTAATTTTTTAAAATAAAAATTAATTTGATTATTAATTTCTGTAGTAAATAAAAATTAAATGTTTTTTCATTATTTAAAAAATTTAAATATTATTAGTTATATTTAAATAATAAATTATTAAATATTATTACTTTATTTTTTTTTAATTAAACAGATAAAAATTAATTAAAAAATAATTTCTGTAATAAATATAATTTAAAATTAATGACCTGTACTGTGTTTTGTCTTCTTCTCCTTCCTTTCTCTTTCTCACCTTTTTTTGCTGACATGCATGTTGCGTGTTCAGCTAACACAGCACGTGAAGTGCAAAAGGGGGTGTAAAAGGTCACCATCTTTTGTTTTTAATGTTGAACCCGTCCACAGATGACAGACGTAGGTCTAAAGTCTACTTTGTCTCTGTACTTTGTTGCAGCTATGGCATACTGCTCCCTGTTGTCCACTCGGTTCAGTAATAATACATTTACCTACATTAATTTATTATTTAATATACTATACATTTAATATACATACTATACTTAGTTATATAGCCAAGATATCCCTACATCCAAACCAGACCCAAACCAGTTTAAAAAAATGGAAAGACAAAGTAGGGTATGACCACCACCACTTGAGGCAACAATGGGTAAATATGTTGTTTTTGTTGGTAGAGAGCCTGGTATATACACAACTTGGCATGATTGCAACCGGCAGGTTTATGGATTCCCTGATTTAGATTTCAAAAAATACCCCTTGTGAGGATGCTGCTAGCGCGTGGATGTGTTTTTTGGCCGATGGAGGTATGAGGAAGTTTCCTCATAGAGGAGCAGCAAGGCCAATGGGACATGTTCACTGGGAGGGGGATTTACACTTTGGCCCCTCCCCTTTGTCCACTGCTACATCTGGAGGCTTGGATGAGCCTTTGAAAGAGTCATCCTCTGAAAAGCACAGGCTCGAGATTTCAAATGCTCAACCAAGAAACAACATGTGGGCTTCCATGTGTTGTATTTTGTTTGGTATTTTTCTTGAAATGATGCTGACATCATATGTGCTTTCTTAAATCTTAGTTATGTAATATGTAATCTTCCATTTTCATGTTAAATGTGTTTTGTATGTCTGTGTGTTGTGTTGTGTTGGATCCAAGTTTTATTGTAATGTGTAATATATATTTAATTTAAATTGTGTGTTTGGAAAAGTATGCCTGTTTAATTTAATTTAATTTAATGTTAATTAATATTAAATGATAATATTGACTGATTGTGGATTGTGGGTCCTCAGTTCAAAGTTAGAATTGAAGTGGTTATGTGTTGCTGATCGTGGGGTCCCATGGTCCTGCTTAGAAAATTCTAGTCCTTTTGTAACTATCTAGTTCAAGTGAAAGTGACTGGGCCTGATTGGTGACAAACCCAACAAAGTGACAAAGTATACTATTAGTAATATTAATTTGGTTTTCAGTTTTCAACACTCAATCACAATCCTCTGAAGATACTAGGAGGGATTTTAGGATTTGAGACTCTTACCCAACATAGTGACAAAGTGTACTATTAGTAATATTAAATTGGTTTCCGGTTTTCAACCCTCAATCACAATCCTCTGAAGAGTAAGAGAGGTAAGAGTAAGATACTAGGAGGGATTTGAGGATTTGAGACTCTTACCTCATTACCCTACTTTTACTCTTGAGTCTTGCTGAACCTTTTTTGGAATTTGGCTAACTACTCTATTTCGTGTAAGTCATGGCTGGATATGAACCTGGAAAGTTGGCTGAGGATGAACCTAGCCTTAATACTCCATTGGATGGAGGGGAAGGAAGGTTAGTTTTAAATTTAACATCATTTGTTTTGTTGTGCCTTGAAGATTAGTACATGAATATTCTTCTGATTTTAAATTTAACATGATTTGTTTTGTTGTGCCTTGAAGATCTGTACATGAGTATTCTTCTGATAACATCATTTGTTTTGTTGTGCCTTGAAGATTTGCACATGAGTATTCTTCTGATAACATCATTTGTTTTTTTGTGCCTTGAAGATCTGTACATGAGTTTTTCTCTTCCACTATTTTTTTTTTAGTTAACATGAGTTTACAAATTTTGTAACAATTTTTCACAGATAAGAAATATTTACAAATATCAGTTTACAATTTTTCTTATTTAACATGTCTTTACAAAGTGCTAATCTCTTTACAGATATCAGTGATAATCTCTTTACAAATATCAGTTTACAATTTTTTCTAATTATGGAACATCAGATTACAAATATTAACATGAGATATAAGTTTGTAACATCATTTATTTATATTTATTTATTTAGCATCATTTTTCTTTCTTGCCTTCAACAAAAGTTTGTAACATAAGTTATTCTGTGGTAATAAATCTTCAGCTTAGATACGATGACAAACATTGGAGTTCATGAGGCTAGGGTGGTGGAGCCTTTTGATCCAATCTGCAGTGATGTTAAAGAGATTAGCACTGCTGTTATTGGTCTTGCTGGTTCGGTGAAAGCTGCCTTGCTGAAGTTCCAAAGTGTAGACGCTCGGCTAGAGGAATTTCAAACCATCCCGGCTGGGATGCAAGCTAATATGGTCAGGGTAGACAAGTATTTGAGCATGGTTGAGCAACCAGTTGTAACAAAAGCACATCCTAAAGGGACTGCATCTGCTGTTGCTATTAAATCTAAAGGCAATGCATTTGAAGCTAAAGGTGGTACTCAGTCTAAGGGGCCAACTGCATCTGCTGCTGGTATTAAGGCGAAAGGCATTGCATTGGAGGCTAAAGGTGGTAGTCAGTCTAAGGGGACAATTGCATCTTGGAATTCTAGATCCCTTAGAACAAATGTCCTGCACGATGCTGGGACAATCGATTAGAACATCATGTGACAGAAAAGCATGAACACAAAAACAACTGAAAGAAACAAGACACAGAAAGTTGTTAACCCAGTTCGGTGAAACTACACCTACGTCTGGTTAGCTTTCGCCCAATGAAAAGGAATTCCACTATCTCAAGATCTAGGTATTACAGACACACATGAACACATCAAGTTCATTGTTCTTAACCTAATCTACCCAGTGGTCTTCTACTTAGAACCACAGCCTAAGTATGAGAGCCCCTCTCACTTTTCCTCAATCACTGCCACAGTGATTGGTAATAACAATAATACAAGGTTTGTTTGACACTCAAACACAACACAGAACTCAGTCTCACCTTATAGAATCAGTGAGCAAGACTAGTTCACAACTAACAAAGACAAAGAAAAACTTACACTCTTAAGAATACTTGATCTTCAAGGTAATTCTCTCGATCACGTCAAGCTTCAGGTCTTCGTCTATATATACTTCAGCAGAGACGGCTAGGGTTTGTTTGGGCTGAAGAACACTTTGATCCAACTCATATCAGTAAAGAATCTTCCAAAATCTGATATGAGTTCTCAACAAATAAAATAGAAACAAATCTTTTAATCACAGATTTGTTCCAACAATAAACAACCCGCAATTGGCTCCCAACAATCAGTTACTTGACCTTCAAGTAAGCACAAACCGTACCATAAAACATAACCATAAGGGACCCACTTGCATGCCAGCAGGGGCGGATGTCCTGGCCTTCATTAAGGCAGATGTCACGACATCGGCTAGGACATCAGGTTGTTTTTAACAAAATTGATGACAACAAAGGAACAACAATCTCCCCCTTTGTCAAATTTTGTCTAAAAACAACTTCACTACCAGAGAGGGAAAAAAAACATCAAAATCATCAGAGTCAGCAGCAGAAATACTCCCCCTCAAACCAATGCATCCACAACAACCAAAACATGGAGGAACTCCCCCTCAAAAGATGCATCCAAATAAACACTGGCTGAAGTATATAGAAACCATATGCATAGCAGTACAAACTAAAACAACCACACTTGGTGACACTTGAACAAAAGCTAGCTTGAAGCACTTGAACATAGAAGATCTCCTGAACTTGTCTTCACAAAGCTTCATACTTATTACAGAACATAACCAGAATACCAAGTCTTCAAAAAAAAAACTACAACACAGAAGAAACAAACAACACACTACTATTACTCCCCCTTTTTAGCACAAATTTGGCAAAGGTGGAAAGAATTTAAGCACAGCCAAATAAGAGTCAACTAGTACACAGACTAGGTCATGCACTAAACACCAGAAGAAGAGGAGTTTTCCTCATCATTTTCTGCAGATCCTTCCTTCTCAGCATCAGCTGCATGCTCACCCTCTGACCAGCTTCCCCCTTGAGAGTTTGGATGAGAGCATCCACCTTAATCTTCCTAGCAGCAGCAATCCTGATGGTCTCTTGAAGTTCCTTGGAAATGGCCTCAAGTTCAGCAATGACACTGTGAGTTCCTATGGCAGACATAGAGGCAGGAACAGATGTCCTACTAGATGGCAGATCAATGTCTAGGACATGAGGTTCCAGGAACAACCGTTGGTCCAAAGTGATGGGAGTGCCTTTGGGCACAGGAACATCATCAACAGTGAGGATGTGAGGATGTTGTTTCAGAATGATAGCAGTCAGTAAAGAAGGAAAAGAGATGGGAAGTTTCACAGCACATGTTTCTGCATGCTTCAAGGTTTGGGAAAACACAAAGTTGCCAAAGTCATAAGCAATTTCAGTCCCAATGCGATAGATAAGTTTGGCAAGCATAGCAGAAACAGCAGAAGTATGGTTAGAGGGAACCCAATTCACCACTCCAATCCTATTCAAAATAGCATACTTCACACTCAGAACCCCAGTTGACAGAAGCTTCTTAGCAGGCCACTTCTTTACTCTTCCAGCAGTCAACTCCTCAGCAACTGTATCCAGAGAGAGTTCTTCTTCAACAAATTCAACCACACTTATTTCAAGAGTTTGGTTGATGATAGCAGGAGAGAAATTCACACACTTGCCCCTGACAAACACTTTCCTGAATTCAGGACTGGTAGAATTATTAACATCTTCAGAGAGATTGACAATAAACTCCTTCACAAGCTTGTCATAGCATTTTCCTATGTTCATCACAGTCTTCCTCAACCCTGCTTTTGCAATCAAGGCAATGATCTCTTTGCAGGCTAACACATCAGAATCAATCTCCCTCTCTTTGGCAACACGTCTTTGATAGACATATTTCCATTTGAAGGCATTTTCTGGAGCATGAATAGACACATTATCTAGAGGAACATTAGGAACATCTGAGGGAATACGCTTACCAGAGAACATTTTCTTCTCAGAGGCAGTGATGTCCCGGACATCGCCTTCAACATCTGATTCAGTCTCCAAATCAATTCTGGAAACTTTCTGCTTTTTCCCAGTAGTCTTCTTGGCTTTCTTCCCAGACGATTCCACAGCTTTCTGCTTGCCTTTCCTTGACACCTCGGTTGCCCTTGATTTTGAAGACCCAGTAGCGATCTTGGTTTTCTTCTTCTGAACAACAGGGGTTTCTTCAACAGATGCTCTTCTTCGTTTAAGCATTCTGGCAGCAACACTCGCCAGAGGCACATCCTCTGAATCTTCATCATCAGAGTCATCCTGAACAATGGGAGGGGTCTACATCGACTCCACTGACAAAACATCCGTTGAGTTTGCAGCCTTGGAATCATAACTCTTGGATGAAGAGGAAGAATCCTTTGAGAGTGAAACTTCCTTGGCAGGCTTATCAGACAATGTCGCGACATCGTCTTCATCATTTGCAGAGACAGAAGTGTTGGAAACATCCTCAGGCACAGGGGCTTCAGGGTTTTGCATTGGGGTTGCACGAGACTTGTAGTGCTTCTTGGAAGGAGTTCTTGAGTTCTTCTTGGATTGAGTGGAAGAACTTGTGTGCAAACCCATAACCCTAGCACCACCAGCAGTTCTCTCTATCTTTCCTTTCACAGACTCTTTCTTGCTTGAAGACATGATGAACTGGTAAAGCAGAAGGACAAATACAAGAAATTGAGAAAAATGTAAGTGATGAGAAACAGAGATTGTTAGAGCAAGATTGGCAACGTGTTGTGAGATTGTGATGAAGCCATTGGTGATGATTATATAGCAGTTGAGTGAGAAGGAAGCAATGATGTCACAACGGCAGTTAATGGTAGTTACGAGGAAACTAGTCGTTAGACAAAAAAAGGGCTTTAATTGCTATGCTCCTTCGAAGAGGCAAATCCCAAGATTTCCTCTTAATTTATCAAATGTAGCAGCATCTAAGGGCTTGGTAAAAATGTCAGCCAATTGTCTCTCTGTGGGGACATGTTCCAAAGTAACAATTTTATCCTCCACTAATTCCCTGATGAAGTGATGTCTGATATCTATGTGTTTGGTTCTGCTATATTGAATAGGGTTCTTGGCAATATTGATAGCACTCAAATTGTCACAATACAATGTCATGACATCTTGCTCAACTTCATATTCCTTGAGCATCTGCTTCATCCAAATAAGTTGAGTACAACTGCTTCCAGCAGCTATATATTCAGCTTCAGCTGTGGATAAAGACACGCAGTTTTGCTTCTTGCTAAACCAAGAGATTAAGTTGTTTCCAAAGAAGAAACATCCTCCAGATGTACTCTTTCTATCATCAGCACTTCCTGCCCAATCTGCATCACAATACCCTACAAGAGAAGAGTTAGTATCATTGGTATAAAGAATCCCATAGTCACAAGTACCATTTATGTACTTAATGATTCTTTTCACTTGTAAGAGATGACTGGTCTTTGGAGCAGCTTGATATCTTGCACAAGCACCAACAGCAAAGGAAATGTCAGGTCTGCTAGCAGTGAGGTACAACAGACTTCCAATCATGCTTCTATATAAGCTTTGTTCAACATCCTCTCCCTGATTGTCTTTAGACAGTTTGATATGTGTAGCAGCAGGAGTCCTTTTATGTCCAGATTTTTCAAGTCCAAATTTCTTGACAATGCCCCTAGCATACTTACTCTGGGAAATAAACATGGAATCTTCCATTTGCTTGATCTGAAGTCCCAGAAAGTAGTTCAATTCACCAACTAAGCTCATCTCAAACTCTGACTTCATTTGTTGGACAAAATGTTCCACCATCGCGTTCGACATCCCACCAAATACAATATCATCAACATATATCTGTGCAATCATGAGTTTTCCTTTTTCATTTTTCACAAATAATGTCTTGTCTATTCCTCCCTTGCAATAGCCATTGCTCACCAGAAACTCTGTAAGACGTTCATACCAAGCTCTAGGAGTCTGTTTTAATCCATACAAGGCTTTCTTGAGTTTGTAGACATGATTAGAATGATGTGGATCTGTGAATCCCTTTGGCTATTCAACATAAACTTCCTCATTCAGATAGCCATTTAGAAAGGCACTTTTGACATCCATTTGGAATAATCTGAACTTCAACAAACAGGCAACACCAAGCAAAAGTCTTATGGATTCCAACCTAGCCACTGGAGCAAAGGTTTCATCAAAGTCTACTCCTTCAATCTGAGTGTATCCTTGAGCCACCAGTCTTGCTTTGTTTCTAGTTACTACACCATTCTCATCTGACCTGTTCTTGAAAATCCACTTGGTTCCTATGATGTTCACTCCCTCAGGCCTAGGAATGAGATCCCATACTTCATTTCTTCTGAATTGATCAAGTTCTTCTTGCATAGCATTTATCCAGTATTCATCTGTCAGAGCCTCCTTGACATTCTTGGGTTCTAACTTGGATATAAAACATTCATGAGCAATATAGCTTCTAGCCCTGGTAGTCACTCCTTCTTTGAGGTCACCAATAATATTCTCTTGAGGATGATTCTTTTGAATTCTGATCGATGGAGCTTTATTTGCACAGGTCATCTTGTGATCTTGCTCATCAGAACTGGTTTCTGATTCAATGTCGAGGTCAATAGTTGGGACATCGGCTGTGACATGTGGACCATCATCATCTTCAGTCGCATCAGTGTCTTCCCTTTCTTTTGGTTGATCATCAATAGAGACATTTACAGATTCCATCATAACCTTTGTTCGAGAATTGTACACTCTGTAAGCTTTGCTGTTTGTAGAGTATCCCATGAAAATTTCTTCATCACTCTTAGGATCTAGCTTTCTTCTTTGTTCACGATCAGCCAGAATATAACATTTGCTCCCAAAGATATGAAAATGTTTCACAGTTGGCTTCCTTCCTTTCCAGAGTTCATATAGAGTGACTGTGGTTCCAGCTCTAATGGTTACTCTATTGTGAATGTAACAGGCTGTGTTCATGGCTTCTGCCCAGAACTTGTTGGAAATTTTTCTTGCATGAAGCATAACCCTGGTGGATTCTTGGAGAGTCCTATTTTTCCTTTCAACAATTCCATTTTGCTGAGGTGTAATTGGAGCTGAGAATTCATGGCTTATTCCTTCTGAATCACAGAAGTCAGAGAATTTGGAGTTCTCAAACTCTCTTCCATGATCACTTCTGATTCTTACTATAGAGCAATTCTTCTCAGTTTGAAGTTTCAGGCATAGCTTTTTGAATATGTCAAAGGTTTCTGATTTTTCCTTCATGAAGTCAATCCAAGTGAACTTGGAATAATCATCAACACAAACATAAACATATTTCTTACCTCCTATACTTTCTACCTGCATGGGTCCCATCAAGTCCATGTGAAGAAGTTCAAGGACTTTTGTTGTAGTTGGATGCTGAAGCTTTGCATGAGATGTTTTGGTCAGTTTTCCAATCTTGCATTCTCCACATATCTTTTCTTCATCTATTTTCAGTTTTGGTAGCCCTCGAACAGCATCTTTAGAGATAACTTTCTGCATACTCTTGAGATTGATGTGACCTAGACGTTGGTGCCATAGATTCAACTCATCCACCTTTGATATCAAACATCTAGACACTTGGGCTTTCTCTTGTGGAATCCACATGTAGCAATTGTCTTTGGACCTGACACCTCTCATCACAATCTCTTGATCACTAGTGGTAACCATGCATTCAGTCTTGCTAAACATCACATTCAGCTCTTGATCACACAACTGACTTATACTGATTAGATTTGCTGCCACTCCCTTGACAAGAAGAACATTGTTCAGATTAGGAGATCCAGAGTTTACCAATTTCCCAATGCCTTTGATTTTTCCTTTAGCACCATCTCCAAAGGTGACTGATTTACTGGAGTATTCCTTGAGATTTTCCAGATACTCCTTATTCCCAGTCATGTGTTTTGAGCAGCCACTATCAAAATACCAGTCTTCACTTGATGAGACTCTAAAAGATGTGTGTGCAATAAGGCATGAAACTTCTCCTTTGGGTACCCAAGCTTTCTTAGATGTTTTGAGAATCTACTGTATCTGAGGATATCCGTATAGCTTGAAGCAGTAGGGCTTAATGTGACCAAACCTACCACAATAATGACATCTTCATGGAGTTTGAGCAGCAGCCTTCTGAGTAGTAAGATGTTGAGGCATATGTTGTGACATCGGGCTTGACATCCGATAGTTCTCTGGTTTTTCAAACTCAGAGTTTTCCTTAGCTCTTACAAACTTCCTTGATGCTTTCTGATTTCCTCTATTCTCAGACTTGTACCTGAAACCAATCCCTTTAACACTCTTTCCTTGCTTGCTTGTTTCTTCCAGAATCTCTTCAAGCATATTAGATCCACTGTTCAGCATACGCACTGACTTGTAGGTATTTTCCAGTTTGGCTGTCAGTGTAGCTACTTTCTCTTGAAGATCAGCTATAGTTAACAGAAGCTTGGCTTTTTCAACAGTTTCAAGATCCTTTAATTTTGAGTTCCATTTATCCAAGTCATTTTGCAGTTTATCAATGGTCTCCCTCAGGTTTTCATTTTCAGTCTTAACTTGTTCCATCTCATCTTCTTGCTCCTTCAGATGTTTGCAAGTTTCCTTCCATTTAACATGTAAGAGTTTGTAAGTCTCTTCCAAATCCTCAAATGTCATTTCATCACCACTGGAATCTGAGTCATTGACAGCCCCTGAGAAGGCATTAACCTTGTTGGCAGATAACTCTTCCTCATCCTCAGTATCTTCATCTGACCATGTCACTACCATGCCTTTCTTTTGTTTCTTCAAGTAGGTTGCACACTCAGATCTAATGTGACCATAACCCTCCCATTCATGACACTGAACACCCTTGTTTTGGCCTGATTTGTCCTCTTCTTTGACCTTTCGCTGGAAATTGTAGGATTTAAAGTTGTCTGACTTAATGTCCTGGACATTTGGCCTAGTCCTTCTGTCTATCTTCCTTAGAGCTCTGTTGAATTTTCTAGCAAGAAGTGCCAGAGCTTCAGATAGATTCTCACTTTCATTATCAGCATCATCTCCTTCAGTGGTGTTGGATACAAAAGCAATGCTTTTGGTCTTCTTTTCAGGTTTTTCACCCAACTTTAACTCATAAGTCTGCAGAGAACCAATCAGCTCATCCACTTTCAAACTGCTGATATCTTGAGCTTCTTCAATAGCAGTGACCTTCATTGCAAACTTGCTGGTTACAGACCTCAAGATTTTCCTCACAAGCTTTTCATCTGACATAGGTTCTCCCAGAGCAAATGAAGCATTTGATAGATCACGCACACGCATGTGATATTCAGAAATTGTCTCATCTTCTGTCATTGTCAAGTTCTCAAAACGAGTAGTAAGCATCTGGAGTCTAGACATCCTCACCCTGGTTGTACCTTCATGTGCTGTTTTCAAAATCTCCCAAGCATCTTTGGCTACAGTGTAGGTATTAATCAATCTAAACATGTTTTTGTCCACAGCATTGAAGATAACATTCATTGCTTTTGAGTTTGCCAGAGAAGCTTCTTCTTCAGCACTTGTCCATTCATCTTCAGGTTTTTCTTCAGGAGTAGATGTACTTCCTTCTGCTTGAGCTTTGACAGGATGCTTCCAGCCTTTGACAACAGCCTTCCAAGTTTTGATATCAATAGACTTGAGAAAGGCTATCATTCGAACCTTCCAGTAGTCATAATTGGAGCCATCCAGGATTGCTGGCCTGTTGATCGATCCTCCCTCCTTATTGTCCATGAGATCAAGAAAATATCTCCCTGGAGCTCACCCACACAGAACAGGGGTGCCTGCTCTGATGCCAATTGGAATTCTAGATCCCTTAGAACAAATGTCCTGCACGATGCTGGGACAATCGATTAGAACATCATGTGACAGAAAAGCATGAACACAAAAACAACTGAAAGAAACAAGACACAGAAAGTTGTTAACTCAGTTCGGTGAAACTACACCTACGTCTGGTTAGCTTTCGCCCAATGAAAAGGAATTTCACTATCTCAAGATCTAGGTATTACAGACACACATGAACACATCAAGTTCATTGTTCTTAACCTAATCTACCCAGTGGTCTTCTACTTAGAACCACAGCCTAAGTATGAGAGCCCCTCTCACTTTTCCTCAATCACTGCCACAGTGATTGGTAATAACAATAACACAAGGTTTGTTTGACACTCAAACACAACACAGAACTCAGTCTCACCTTATAGAATCAGTGAGCAAGACTAGTTCACAACTAACAAAGACAAAGAACAACTTACACTCTTAAGAATACTTGATCTTCAAGGTAATTCTCTCGATCACGTCAAGCTTCAGGTCTTCGTCTATATATACTTCAGCAGAGACGACTAGGGTTTGTTTGGGCTGAAGAACACTTTGATCCAACTCATATCAGTAAAGAATCTTCCAAAATCTGATATGAGTTCTCAACAAATAAAATAGAAACAAATCTTTTAATCACAGATTTGTTCCAACAATAAACAACCCGCAATTGGCTCCCAACAATCAGTTACTTGACCTTCAAGTAAGCACAAACCGTACCATAAAACATAACCATAAGGGACCCACTTGCATGCCAGCAGGGGCGGATGTCCTGGCCTTCACCAAGGCAGATGTCACGACATCGGCTAGGACATCAGGTTGTTTTTAACAAAATTGATGACAACAAAGGAACAACACATCTGCTGCTGGCATTAAGTCTAAACGCACTGCAACTGCTGCTGTTAAAAACAAAAGGATGAAGACAAGGGCTGCAACTGAGATCCTGGAAAATGACATATTGAACATTGATTTTGATGGTGCTCATTTGGAGACCGATGAAGGTGCATCTGCTGCTGTCCAAACCCAAGAGAGTGATGTTGCCACTACTGCTGAAAATCTTTGCACTCCAGAAACTTCGAAGAACCCACCTTTTCTTACACCTTGGTTGCAAAAAAGCTTTAGAAGTGCTACATCCGTGGAGGTAATTTAAATTGTTTGTCAAGTTTAAATTTTTTCTTTCTAATTGACTTTCTAAGTTTTTGTGTTTGATCCTGATTTTGCACTGTGGTAGGGACTTATTGGGGCCTTTGTGAGGAAAGATGTTGAAGAAACAAAGCAGAAGTTTTTTCGTTCCCCACGTTCCGCCAAAAAGGCTCCTAGCAGTTTTCTAACTACTCTCCCTGCCTCTAAAGCCATTAACCCAGTGACGAAAGCAAGACTATACATTCGTCCCTTACCTGCTCCTATTTTCCCAAGGTAATTGCAACAAGATTAATTTATTTTTCTGGAAATAATGTGCTGAAATAACTGCATTCTTTGACATTAAATTCTGTGAAATATTAATAACTGACTTCATTTTTTATGATGGCAGAATGTCAATTTAAAGTTTAACCTCCATTCGGAGTTTGACTGGGTCATTTTGATGCTCAAGTTGTTGTTTACCTATTCCAAAAGGACCAAGACCCAGAGTAAGTTGATGTGTATCATTTCTAACCTGTTACAACCCTGTTTATATACTTAATGTTTTGTGTTGCTGTGTAACAGGGAGGTTGTACTAACAATGGATTCTTATGAAGCAAAGAGAAAGGATTTTGATTGCCTTGTGACTGGTCAACAAATTACTGATAAGGTGGTTTACTGTTTAAAATGACCATGCTTGCATTTAAGGTTGTTATTATAGAAGAATGTTCTTTCATTTGTCTTTTGGTTGGTTTCTTTCAGATTTTCAATTTGATTGCTGTCAAGATAGCGCGTGAACAGAGCTATCTTCTGGATGATACTATATGGTGCATTCCTCCATCATTTGTGGTAGGTGTTCAACAATTTCATATCCACCATTTTAAATTGTATGAAAAAGTGCAATGGAAATATTGTATTGAAGTCGTTGCTGTTTTTGCTTCTAATAGGAGGATGTTTACAAGGGTCTTTCCATTGAAAAGTTGGTTAGAGCTTACTTCAACCCCTTCATGACTCCATGGAACACATTAAGCTTTGTAAGTATACATAGTTATTTAATTCTAATTTGTTCATTTATATTTGGTTGCAAAATGTCTGTGGTCACCATTTAATATACTTGATTGTTGTGTAGATTTATGTTCCTATGAAGAGTGAGTCTGGGCACTGGTATTTGATGGTCATATCTATTGTGGATTATGCCATCTATTACTTTGATTCTCATCTCAATGTGGAGGACATACCCATTGAAGGTATGAAAAACGATAGAAAGGGGAGGGGGGTTGAATAGCGTTTTCAACTAAAAACTTTTCCCTCTTGAGATTTAGACAAATCTCTCGAACAATCAACACAAGGTGCAAAGATAAGAGATGAAGAGAAGCACACAAGTATTTTATCCTGGTTCACTTGATAATTGCTCAAGCTAGTCCAGTCCACCCGTTAAGGTGATTTCTTCGTTCTTAGAATGAAGGCAATCCACTATTCCATGTTTGTTACAACTGCACTAGCAACCTGCTCAGTGACTAACAATACAATGAACTGACAAACACTAAGATTCACTCTCTTAGTCTTCTCAAGGAGCTGACCAAACTTGGTCCCTTAAGAAAATCAAACTAACTGTTTGAGGGTTTTGGGTTTACAATGAATGCTTCTAAGAAAGCTAAGGTAAACACAATAAGAACTATTGAAGAAAGATTGCTAAGAGAATATTGAATGGTTGCTTGAGCTTGCACAAAGTTTTTTAGCGTCTTCTTCCAACTCCAGCCTCTATTTATACTCCAATGATTAGGGTTGTATTCGTTGTTTGAAATGCTACCGTTGGAGGGAAAATCCGGAACTTCCAGATTCTGCTGTGGCTGAACATCTTAGGTAAGGTCGTCAGAATAGTACAATTGCTTTTGTACTTGGATAGCGACGTGAGCCTTATCCTAGTTGACTTCTGATCAGACGACGCTTCATGTTGGAACTTGTGAAGCTTGGTGATCAGAGTCAGAGGGAAGCTTGGATCCTCTGACCTTCGTATCTTCTGCTTCTGAACATCAGAGTTGGAAGTACTTGGTCTTCAGAGCCAGCTTACTCTTGGACTTCAGAGTCTTCACTTAGCTTCTGGACCTTCAGAGCTTCTGGACCTTCAGAGCCTATGTACCTTCAGAGCTTCTAGTCTTCAGAACTTTAAATGATCTGAATCCACATCAGAGCTTATCATCTTCAGAACTTCTGAAGCATATACTACTGTTCAATCAGAACATAGTGAGTGCGAAAGCGTTGCGTTGGTTACTCTTTGGGATAAATGCTTCTGATAATTGTGAGTATTGACCAGAGTCAGAGCCTGTCATTTAAACTCTCAGAAAACAATGTTAGAGTACCATAATTGTTCATACACAATAGTTAACATGTAATCATCAAAACCTAGAGTTGTACTACATGACCAAATCTTGGTCTTACACCAATAAGATGTGCAAGCATGCGAACAATGGTAACTTGCTGCGCCTCTCACTTGAATGTGTTAATTACATTATTTATTGTTTAGCATCTAATGTTTCTCTCGCGTGGCAGTGTGATACACTTATGCAAATGATGAGTTCATCAGAGACATATGTTGAAAGAGATTTCTTCAGAAAAATGGCATAGTTCCATTCATGGAAGCTGAAGGAAGCAAGAGGAATCCCCAACAAAGGAAGCAGGTTTGTGTTTGATTTCTCAATGGATTATATAATGTAGCAACTTTTTTTTTTTTTACTTTTTACTAATTATTTCCTCCAATGTTGACTGCAGTCATGATTCAGCGGTTTGGGTGCTGAGTTTGCTTGAGATGGGGGTTGGGTTTAGCCCCAATCATAGTGGATATGTAAGTTTTCTCAAGTGGATAAGTATAGTAGATACATGTCTTCATTGCAATTTGTTTTCATTTTCATGTCTTTTGAACTTTAATTCATTGTGTGATGCTGTCTTTATTTCTATTTACTAACTTACTAACTTACATTATGTTATTTATGTTGTAGCCGAATGATAGTGTTGTGCGTACCAAAACAGCCACTAGTCTGCTATCTGGGGAGCATAACGACACGAGGAGAATGTTTGAAGAGAAGGCTTGCTTGCTCTGGACCGACCTTCATGTCGCTGGTATAGAATGAAGCTGGACCGTGAAGCATGTTTTTTGTTCGCTGATAGATCAGCGGGATGTGGCTGTGGATGAGGCTTGCGGGAGTTGGAAAATGCCCTTCAATTCATTTTTTGTTCATATATATGTTTTTCCTCCTTTGATCATTTGATCTATCTGATTGATCTGTAATTATGCCTCTTCTTTTGTTGACTGTTGACAAAATTACTTGACAATTATGCCACATGGTTTATTTGTGGTAATACAATGCATTGAAATTCCTATGATTGGCAATGCATAGTATTACCACTTGGTAGTATTATTTCAACTTTAATCAATCCACCATGGTCCTGGTTTCTTGTATCCGTGGTGTATTTTGGTGGAGGTCCACTTAAGTAGTATCCATTATCCCTTAGTGCTTGTGACCCAATAGGTTGACTTTTTGTTTAGAAAACATGCATTTTAAATATGAGATGTAACCAAATGGGTCCACTTAATGGTGTATTTACGGTTTTTCAACAGGTCAAATGGGGGCATTAATAGCTTTGATTTCTGTTTTAATTTCTGCAACCATCAAATGCATAGGAAATGTAACCTTCTTTCTCTTTATTAATTCTCTTTAATACCTTTCATTTCTGATCTGACTACATTTAATCCTCTTCTCCTACTCACCCTAATTACCCACCAATCCCATTAAATACTCTCCCTCACATCCCTTTCATGCCCACATACAAACTCTCCTATAAATACCCTCCCTCACCCTCACGTCCCTTTCATGCTCAAACACCCTTAAGTTCTGCCTTCCTTCCTTCCTTCCATTCCTCACTTTGTTTTTTACCAAGTTAGATCAAATGGCCAGCACTAGCTTCAAGGTCAAGGAGGAGCCGATTGAGATATCATCAGGTGATTCAGAACCTGAGGATCACGAAGAGGTGGAGGCAGAGGTTGAGCTTCCTCTTGGACGTGAAGTGAGGCCTGGGCGTTTTCCTTTCAATCCGGGTTTCAACATTGATATCACATCTTCCCAATCTTCAGCTAGGCAAACCTTGGTAATTAGTCTGAATTTGTTCACAATAGCTCAGGTTCAATGCATGCATGCGCATATGCTCACCCCATGACTTTTTTTTAATGACATGTTATATTATATTCACCCCATGACTTTGTTTTTAATTGTTTTTAATTTTAACATGAAGAACGTACCCGCTTGGTTTGTAAGGAAATGGATGTCAAGGAAGTATTCGAACGCTGATTTACAAACCGAGGATGGGAAACGTTACAACGTGAAGCTATGTTGGAATGTTACACGCCGCTTCACTTGTGCATATGGCGGGGAGTGGTATGATTTGGTGGAGGACCAAAATTTGGATGAGGGAAACAACATATGTGTGCATGCAACTAAGTACTGTGACACTTATAAGGTCACTGTTAGCTGCCGTCGCCGTCATTAGATTTATTTCACTTTTGTCATCATGTATCACTTTGAACATTGTGTGTTCATCACCAATCCCGTTTGTGATGTATGGTTTGATTGTTTGTCATTAACGAACCTTTGAAGTTTAGTGTTCTGGTTTATTCGGTTTATTTTCAATTAATGGAATGAAGTGTTTTGTTCCTTTGTATTATTTTCAATTATCACGAAGTGGAAGCTTTGGGCCACAAATTTTTTAAAGAAAAAACTGATTGTGTGAAAGCATTGAAGTGGCCATTGAAGTCTACAATTTCTGAACGCATTTTCACTAGTGGGCCGAATACATTGGCCCTCTTTTTTTTTTGGTATCAGAAATGGGCTACAGAATTTTGGGGCCCAATAAATGTTTGAAGCTAAACTGGCAATTCCATGGCTCCACAAAAACCAAAAACACGCCCATGTTCATAAAATAAATTAAACCTTTGTAAACAGAATAAAAATTAAACCCATTCAAGCTAAACTGGTAATACTGCATTCAACACTCTTCAATTAGATAGTTTGCCATTTCTCATTCCGTAAACAACAGTTCAGCTAAAACATACATCACATATCAAACTAGCACTAAACAAACACACAGCCCATATCCATATTCAAACTAAACAAACAGATCCCAACTCATGACATGAATATATATTAGTCTACACATGTTCAGTTCATCAAACACAATTGAAATCAAATACATGAAAAGGTACAAACACACACACACAACAGCCCTTATCAAACCAGCCACTTCTGTAACGCCCCGATTTTTCGAGTGTCACACAGTAACCAATCACATGTATTTTTGTAAAGAGTTTTCGTCGATTCACATATTAGTCTTGCATTAATGACAAAGGTTCAATTATTGTGAAACTCTTGAAAACTTTACGATATAAATTTTGCGAAATAAATAAAACATAAGTTTCTGAATAAAACAACTCTGTAAATGAAGGCAACCATAATTCAAAGTACATAAACTGTAACCTTGGGCTAAAGCCCTACATCAAAAGTACATCAAAAATCCCTGAAAATAAAACTTATAAATAATAGTTCAGAACTACGAGTCACTCGACCCCCAATAAGAGAAACATCAATCACTCCTCGAGCCACCCACAAAGTCTCTGACGCTTCTTCACTGGAGCAGTGGCATCCGGATCTGGAAGTGACTCTAGAGGCGGGACTGGAAAGTCACCAATACGCCCCCACCAGGTTGGGGCCTCATGCGCTCGTGAAGTATCCTCCTCTACATCAGCCAACTATGGAGAGTTCGAGCTAGAACCCTCATCACCTGGGTGAAGGAAGCGGCATGGTGCAAAGGACATCTTGACCTTGCCCCATTCCATCTTCTGAGTCTCAATGATGTTCCCATGTCGGTCTCGTCCGGTGATCGTAGCACTGCCGACGTACAAGCGACGTACCTGGCTAGAGTCGGTCTGCCAGGCGTTGTCCTTTCCCTAATCAGGGAGATCGATTGTCCAGGAGGTCACAACACTCTTGGTCTTCACCATCTGGGCCCCCCCCCCAGAATAACACATAACAAACATTGCAAGGGTCAGATCTCATGTTCACATATAGGAAGATCATATATCACATAGATAATAAGATTTAAATGGAAAATCTTTAAGTCTCATCTCAGTTAGTCACCTAAGTTCAGTTAGACTAACATCCTCACCATTCACACAACCACCTCAACACCATGGCCAAATCACGATCATCCGCAGATGAACAATCACAAGGGGACACTCAGTACAACCCAAGTCACATGGGGACACACAGTACAACCCATAATCTCGAGGAGACCGCAGTCAACCTCATCACGTGAGGACACACAGTACAACCCACAAACACCCTCAGGTGCAAGTAACCGTTTGTCTCTAACGGTACCATCGTTCTCATGGTCCATAGTCATCACTAGACCTATGTTCCAATAACGTCACATTTTACTTGCAAGCGATTAAGTTCTCATTTCTCTTGTTCAAGGCTATACTATGTCAACCTAGAGTCTTAACAATTATAACTTCGAATAATGAAACATAAACGACAGAAATAATCACAGCACCAAAAGGAATTACAGCTGGATGAGCGACCTTTTGGCAATATCCAAATCAGGCAACGTATAAGCTATACCAAAACACATAGACATATTGTCATGCATACCAATACTTAAATCATGGCAACCTCATCAACCAAGCTATCACATAAACTTGTGCATGAATCGGAAGAAAGAAAACTCGCCGACAACCACAAAAGTGGCTCGGCCGAACCCTAAAGGGCTCAAGGGTTTTCAAAACTCTTCCTTTCTTCCACTCCAACTTCACAAGCCAATGTCCAGCCAACATTATCAAGCATATTCTCACAAAATTCCAGAACTGATCATACATCATCTTTCATGCTAAGTCATGTGAAAATCTAGTCAAAATCTAGTGAAAAATCATGGAATTCATACCTATGACATGGGGTCATTTGATAAGCATTAACATATTGATCATGTCATCATACAAGCATCACAAATTTGGTACAAATTCCAGTAGCAATCAGACATAATCAATAGCATCAAAAACTAAAGAAAAATCCACCAAAACCCTTGTTTTGGGTGTAGCCGAGAGCACCATATGCTCTAGGCTTCTCTCTTTTTCTTTTAAAACGTTTTGGCCATTCTATAGGACAACATAGAGCAGCAACCACATCATGCTAATCATCATCATATTCAGCCCTAGACATACAATACAATACAGAATGTGTTCTAGGCAAAAACATGATAAAATAGTCAAGTTTGGCAACTAAGGCAAGTAAGCATGGCATCAAACTTTGATCATGTTTGTGGCTGCACATACCAAACTCCTAAAGCATGTGTTCTACCCTCATCCATCATACATCATCAACCAAACCAAACTCATATCATAGGCATGCTAATCAAGAAAACCTTCATCATATAGAAACCTAGACTCTACCCACTAGATCCACCCTTACCTTAGTTGTTGGGTTTGAAAAGATGAAATATTGGTGATGGAAGAGCCGAATGGAAGAGCCTTCTCCTTGCTGCACCTTCATCCTTGACTTGATCTCCTCCTTTCTCTCTTGACCTCTCTTGCTCTTTCTTCTTCTTCTTCTTCTTCTTCTTCTTCTTCTTCTTCTTCTTCTTCTTTCTTTCTCTCTAGCCGCCACCTCTCTCTCACTCTTTCACTCTTGTTTTCTTTTTTTCTCTTCTGAATGTGTGTGGGAAAATGAAAGTATGGGATAAGGTTTCTAACTAAGCCTTATTTGGTCTCTCAAAAGCTGCATAATTCTCCCCCTTTTGCCCTCACACTCGCAGCCCAAGCAAGCCCAACTAGGGTTTTGCACACTTCACAAATTTGAATTGAGACATAGCATTAATGGCTCTTCATTTGCCTATAACTCCCTTGTCCCAAAACTGATCAGCACTTAACTAAGAGACATAGCTCCCAAATTTCCCCTTGATTCATGCAATCCTAGTCAAAAACAAATCTCCTCTCCCTTCCTATTCACCTACTCGAGTATGGCCCACATCCTTGGCCTCCAAGCAACCCAAAATCACTTATCTTGGAGTCCTTGACCTTATAAATAATTATTTCCTAGCCCTCGAGTATTATCACTTCAATATTAATAATACTACACACTCAAAGCATCAAGGAAAATTCACAATACATAAGCAAATCACATCTATCATTTATTCTATAATAAATAATTTTATTCATCAAAGTAGGGTCTTACAACTTCAGCCCGTATCCAAGTAGGCACTTCAACTTCATAAATGGTCCAACACAGCTGTTAGAACAATAGTAAAAAATGATTCAAATGTAAATTTTAAGTATTATTTATAGATTAAAGACAACACAAGTAAAATACTCACCTCATTGTGTTTGTCTTAGGCAAGTTTTGCGATTATGACCCGCATCACCGCAAAGACCGCAATGGGAAATACGTCTCCCCGCTCCACTCACTCCAGGTGCACCATCCATGTGTTTTTTAATGTGTTTGAGCGGGTCACGCAAGTATCTATCAGGATCATTAGCCATGATTGGTTCAGGTTGTTTCACTCCATCACCACCCTTTTTCATCTTTCTTGCTTGCTTCAAAACAATCTCATTTGTTTCCCGAAATGTCTTCGGTGCTCTACAAGCTGATTTACACATCCGCCTGCAATTTTCCTTCAAAACGTGATATCTGCAAACATCCATTGGGTCCCATGAAGCCAATTGTTCACCACGCAACTCAAGACCCTCTTTTGCTGCTTTGGTTCATCTCCCAAGAACTAAGGATGATAGAATTTCAGGAAGGTCTATAAATCTGCATCAGCTAGAATGTGATCGCATGGAATGCCATGCGATTCCATCCTCATACAAGAGCATTTAAAAACAACAATTGTTTGGCACAATGAAACAACCCATTTCCTACTAGACAATGAGAAATTTGAGACATAGTAAATGATGGAAGTTGAAGTCTCCTTGTATAGATTAACCTTGAGCATCATTGCCCGATGAAGAGCCTTAGAGACAAGCTTAAAAATGCTATCTGTGTAATGGTTGGAAGCTGACCTCTCAAGTCTCTTTAGTTGGGTTTGAGGAACATGTCTCCTTGCATAGATGCAAAATCAGCCTCACGCTCCCTTTGTCGCTGATAGCTCAGATATCAGTTGAAATTGTGCATGAAATCCGTTAAGTTGTTCCATGAATCCACAAACCTGCCAACTTGGGCATGTAATCCCTCAACCCGAGAGGTTGTACGAGAGCCCGCAAAGAATTCACCCCGCATATGTGCAGTAGCCCACATCTTCTTCTGCGCATACAAGTCTTGAACCCACACATTGTCTTGACATCCACATTCAATAACCATTTCAGCAAATTTTTTCTCAAACTTTGCAACTTCAAGATCACAAAGCATGCATCTAGTGAACATTTGAATGAATTTTGGTTCAACAACATTGCTTACTGCATTGCGGAGAAGATGCCAAGCACATAACCTGTGATGAGCATTTGGTAAAACCTTTCTTATCGCCTTTTTAATTGCTGGATCTCCATCTGTGATCACTGACACTGGAAACTTCTCGTGCATTGCATCTAACAAATTCTGAAGCAACCAAACATATGTATCCTCTTGCTCATTGGAAACTAGAGCAGCAGCGAATATAATTGTCTGGTTGTGAGGATAAACCCCGGAGAATATCATAAGAGGCCGCTTGTACTTGTTCTTCTTGTAAGTTGCATCAAATGCCAACACATCACCAAACAATGAATAGTTGTCACGGCTGCAACCATCGCTCCAAAATAACTTGTCTAGCCTTCGATCCTCATCATAAGTGTGTTTCCAAATCAGGTCAGCATCTTTCTCCTTCAACTTACGTAAAAAACCAATAACACCCCTTGAATCACATACCTTGTCCTCCTTCTTTTTAAATCATTCATTCCACATTTGTCTAGGACCAAAAGGAACATTTTGGTATCCACCCATCTGGTTGGCAAACACACCATAAGCTTTTGGAGTGCTGATTCCTGACATCCTATAGCAATTCAACTGAGTAATGTCAGCCTCGTCCATTCTCCGATGGGCAGGTGCCAATCCAATCAAATCATCTCCAACAAGTACATGATTTTGCTCATCACAAACAGATTTAACATGCCAACGGTTGTCCACCTTCAGAACATGAAGCATGCAATGAGCCTTACACTCACATCTTGTGTCTTTTTTCGGAAACTGCTTTCTCTTTTCACCAGCATGGCCAGCATAGTCTTTCCTTTTACCCTCTCTAAAGCAGACTAGTGTTTGTTGAATAACATCCCCAACTTTATTTTTAATTGTCCTGCTCTTTATCTTGCACTTGAACATCTCCATCACCTTCAACAACTACTCTAACCACATCTAGTGCATCCTGGCAGGCAATCAAATCAACCAACAAGAACTTAATTTGAGGCATAAATGGAATTTTCAGAAATTAATGGAGATGTTCAGAACTTCATTTTCCACACAACCCATAACACAATATGGAATTTTCAGAACTTCATTTTCCATACAAACCACAACACAGGTATGGAATTTCCACAATCCTTGGAAAACGCAACTTCCTATTCCTAACCCAGCTATGTAATTTTCAGAGCACCAGAAATAATGAAGAAACAGAGAGAACTAAGTACTTAAGAGTTACCTGAACTGGGGACTGGAGTGGGGGGTTCATCGTTGTGATAGTTGGACCGAGACTCCTGGGTATGAGAAGACATGATCAACGCCAGCAACCAAACCAAAAGCCCAGAAAGCAAACTCAGTTATGCCTGCGAGGTCGCGAGGTCAGCGATGAAACCAGAAACCCTGAAATCAGAATACACGATGTCAGCGATTTATGGGCCTAATCGAAGCAACGGCGGAGGAAATGGATGAGGTTTACCAAATCGTGTCTCAAAAGGAGAAGATGGACGCCGGGGTTCAGCAAATCGCGGCTCGTACAGATGAAATGGAGGCTGCTCGCACAGATGAGATGGAGGAGGCGATAGAGGAGAATCGGGTTATGGGATTTGCAAGGACGCGAATCTGGTTACGGGATTGCAAGGAGGAGAAACCCTAACTGGAGGAGTTCATCATGTTGAACAAGATAGAGAGATGAATGAGTGATGATGGAGTGATGGAGTGATCAGGTTTGAGATGAATTCATTAAGTGATTTGGGTTTGTTACTGAATGAGTGATGGGTTTGTTACTGAAGGTGAAAGGGATGAATTCATTATTTTGTTAATGATTAATGTTTTACTTAAAAAATTATTAAACTTTTTTTTACTGGACCAGTAACTCAAGAAGTTACCACACTCACTTAACTATAATCATTAATAACTATTTCCCTAATTATATCATAATATATTAAATTTAAAAAATAATATATAAATTACCTGTTAAACTTCCTATTGCAGGTCAAAAAGCAGACGTGCAACCATGCACAAGTTTTTAGAGGACCATAATAAATCGACCCCTGATAACTAGTGTTATGATATGCCAATCTTTTTCGTTTCCTCTATGTCAGTGTTATAAAACTCGGCTCGAACCGGCCAGTTTGACCGGTTGAACCGGGAACCGGACCCTAGACCGGTTTGAGCCGAGCATCGAACCGACCATGTAAGCCGCCCGGTGTGAACCGGTCAACTCGGCCGGTTTTTATGGTTAAACCGGAACTCGGCCGATCTCGGTTGAACCGGTCATTTTTTTTTCCAGCATTTTTTTTTGAACAAAGCACTTTTTTTTCCTTAGCATTTATTAGTTGTGAAAAAATTTAGAAAAGTGTCTAGCTTGGATTCAAACTCATTCCCTCAAGATGCAATGCTGTGAACCTTACCACTAGGCTAGACAAGTGTTTTGAGATAATGGTTACATTTAATTATATATATAAACAAAAATAATACTATAAAAATCTTTGACAAGTAAACATTAGTTTTTTTTGAACGAAAGTAAACATTAGTGTTATTACACAAAATAACTAAAACACAACCCAACCATTATAATAATTACTTTTATATATATATATATATATATATATATATATATTTAACAATAACTATTTTTTAACGTTATTTAACAATTGTTTCAAAAACGTTATTTAACAATAAGTTAAAATAATTATTTGTGTGTTTTTATTATGAAGTTATTAATTAATGTTAGTTAGTATTATTAATTCTTTTAATTTTTTAATATAGAATGAGTCAAGTTGTTCTGTATATAATTTCTTTGCAAAGTCTTCTTATCGTTTCTTTGAGGACAAATTAAAGAATATGAATACCAAGTTTTGGTGTTGTAAAAAATTGTAAAATTGATAATTTTTTAGTTAGCCTGAATCAGAAACTGGATTATATACAAGTTGTTTCATGTGTATATATCATTTGTTAGCTTATGATGTACAAAATCTTAGTTGTTGAATTCTGTTTTAAACTTGTTTATACGTTTTTTGTTGTGATTAAAGCGTAAAATCGATGTTGTTTGATGATATTTAAAACTTATTTCAGTTATTTGTGAGTT
Organism: Lotus japonicus; assembly: GCF_012489685.1. Taxonomy (NCBI): domain Eukaryota; kingdom Viridiplantae; phylum Streptophyta; class Magnoliopsida; order Fabales; family Fabaceae; genus Lotus; species Lotus japonicus. Next base: position 54,587,475 of record NC_080042.1, on the reverse strand, counting down.
GTGACATTTTGTTGTGGTAAAAAATTCCTTATTGTTTTTGTGTGTATGGTATTTGGTGACATTTTATTATGGTATTATGAAATTTTTTAATTTTTTTTAGTATCGACCGAGTCAAACGGTTCAACAAGTGATCCAGTGGTTGAACTATTGACTCATTGACCCAGTGCCTCGACCGAGTCGATCACCGGTCCGAGTCTGATAACACTGCTCTATATGCCATTTCAATTTTGCTTTTAGAAACGGAAAGATACTTCCCTTTGGAAGGAGTGCTAAAGTTTTGAGTATTGACAAAGCGCTAAACAAAAAAGTTTGAACAATGCACTTCCTATTCTTTTACCCTTTTTACGTCAAAAGGGACGTCTCGCCTTCTCCAATGCATGTCTTTTCTCCCAATCAATGACTCATTATTGTTGAATGATTCAATCATCATAGGAAAACTTCAGTTCCTACTTCCTATTCTAAAAACAGCTGATAACACGGTACAGAAGAAATTACAAGCCCTATAATTAAAGAAACAAACACACCTACAATCGCATGCAACTAACACAGTAATTATTTTGATATACACCGATGCACATTTTTCATTACAAAAAATTTATGCTATATATGTTTTAATATGTTAAAATATGAACACCATTTATTTCAACAGATTCTCTTTTTCTACCAAAGAAAAACTCTCTTTTTCTATAAGTGAAATTTGAAAAGTTTTTTAAAAATTGCATATGAATTATGAGTTTATGATTATAATGTGCAAATATATAGATACAATTAGAAATTTAGAATCCGATCATATACACACATGATAACATCAAATGAAATATTTTCTCAATATTTCTCTATAAATATTTAAAAAGTCTCATCAGTTTAATACATTATCAAGTAAAATAAAAATGAAAAATTTCATTAAAACAATTGAGAATGTAAGGGAAGTTTCCACAAGATAAGATCATGTTGGCTTTTCTCTAGCGTGCACCACAAGTACACAGCTTGTATATTTAAGATTCTAATCATGTAAAATAACATTTGCAACTTGAAAAAAATGACAGAAAATAATTGCCTGAAAATTATCTAGCAATTTGCAACGAATTTACAATTCTAATATCTAATTCATAACAATGACTCCATCCGTTCCTATTTAACTGCTTAACTTTAAGTGGAGGCACACATATTAAAGGTGTGATTAATTTTGTTAATTTTTAGAAAAAAGTGAGGATTATTTTTTCTATTTTACGCTTTAAAGTATGTGTTATCTCTCCTCCTTTATTGTACTGATAGGGGCATTTGATGTAAAAACATCATTTAATGATCTTGAAATGCAAATTGACAGTTAAATAGGAACAAAAAAAATTCTTCAATATTAACAGTTAAATAGGAACGGAGGAAGGGAATAATTAGTAACAATGTTTACTTATAAGTCCCACATGAACAATGCATACCGCGCTAACAGCTAAACATCATTAAGATGGAGAGTGCCACAGAGATCTCCAGTCTCAATCTCTTTCCCTGATTACATCATTTATGAAGAGACATACTTAGTTAAACCCACATGCCACATATTAATTACTTAAGCTTTTATTGTAGTGTTTGAATCTCCCGCCCATTTCCTATGAAGTAGTAGTTGTAAAACTTTTTCTGCTTCAGCTGCCATATGATGTTATGATGTGAAATTAATGTCCATGATAATATTAAAAGAACCAGCGAAATTTATGAAGACAAAGCTCTGGATCTCTCTCTCAATTTCATTCATTTTCTTTCTCTATACTTTATCAACATGTCTATATAATATATTTAGCCAAAAGAAAGTATACATCACAGTACTAGAATTGGTTTGTATATAAAAGTAGGAATCTTTGTATATATATGACTCTAGCTTTTGGATCGAAGTAGTTTAACATTTGATACTTGGACGAGAGCATTCATGTGATTTTTCTTTTTCGTTAGTTGAGTTTCACGACAAAAAATAATAAAAAGTATATAAAAAGTCGTTGCCTTTAATTTGGTTTCCTTTCAACACTCACTTTTGTCGTACAAGAAGATAAAGCAAAAGGCTAGCTACATTTAATGTTCATGTCTCATGAAATACAACCACCTTTTAAATTGAATAACTAATGTAAGAACCTTACGATCTCAAACTTCTATGATGTAAGAACCAAAGAGGATATGATTCTCAACATATTACACCGTTTTTATCGTAGTTCAAAAAGCCAATTCTACATTTTCTAATAAAGAAATATTGATTATGTTCTTTCAGGTGTATAGAATACTTATGATCAAGTTACTCTTTCTTCCAATGCTAGTATTTGGGAAGAGAATAAACACAAAAATTAAGAATGCAATTAATTTTGTTAATTTACTGTTTTATTCGTTTAAATTTTATTCATTAAAACTATTGTACTACAATTAATTATGTAGTACTCCCTCCGTTCTAAAACTATTGTAGTTTAAGGTTTTTGCACTTAAGAGTTCATTAATTGATATTATGATTTGACTGAAACACCCTTATTTAATATGAGTTATATGAAAGAGAGAGAATTGAAATCATTGGTCAACTAATTTGTGTGAATTATGATTGGTAGAAATAAGAGATGGTACTTGGGAAATATATTAAATGAGGACAATAAAGGAAGAGAATGAGATAAAGTGTCTTGGATATGTAAAACAACAATGATTTTGAAACAAAATAAAAAAGTTAAAACTACAATAGTTTTGAAACGGAGGGAGTAGTATTTAATTTTTATGGGAAGTGAGAATATCACAAGTTATTATTATCTTGAAATTGTGAGAGGACAACTAAGTATGAACAACTTTTTCGTCAAAGTTACAGTTAAATAGGAATAAAGAGGGAGTATATATTGTTAGAATATGTGGTTCTCATTCCACATCTAATTCTCATGTAGCTTGTAGCCTGACACTGTCCAAGAATTTTACTCCTTGGATTTTCACACATTATAGCTCAAGCTTTCAACACTTTCACACTTGGTCATTGTTCACACTTGGCATTCACACTTGGTCATTGTTCACACTTGGTCATTGTTTTCACATTGGCCCTTTCACATTTATGGTGCTTTCCCATTGATCCATTCACACTATGAATTTTTTCTATAAATACATGGTAGCCAAGTGAATGGAACAACAACACAACATAGAGAGAAAAACATTGAGGCACTTCTCACAATTCCATTTGTTTCTTTGAGTGGTTTATTTTGGTGAGAATTCTTGTTCCATTTTGTGAGAGTAGTTTTAGTGCAAAATATTGCTTTGTCCTCATTTCTATAAGAGGACTTATTGTACTCTCCCTTTTTCATAGTGGAACTTTGCTCTTGATCGCCCGTGGTTTTTACCTCTCACATTGAGAGGGTTTTCCACGTAAATCTTGTGTGTTCATTTTCTTGCTATCCTATTTACTTCTCTTAAATTCTCAATTATCACGATCCTGTGCTTCCGCATTGCGCTGATACCCCAACAGTTTTTGCACTTAAGAGTTCATTAATTGATATTATGATTTGACTGAAACACCCTTATTTAATATGAGTTATATGAAAGAGAGAGAATTGAAATCATTGGTCAACTAATTTGTGTGAATTATGATTGGTAGAAATAAGAGATGGTACTTGGGAAATATATTAAATGAGGGCAATAAAGGAAGAGAATGAGATAAAGTGTCTTGGATATGTAAAACAACAATGATTTTGAAACAAAATAAAAAAGTTAAAACTACAATAGTTTTGAAACGGAGGGAGTAGTATTTAATTTTTATGGGAAGTGAGAATATCACAAGTTATTATTATCTTGAAATTGTGAGAGGACAACTAAGTATGAACAACTTTTTCGTCAAAGTTACAGTTAAATAGGAATAAAGAGGGAGTATATATTATTTTTTTTGTTGATAATTTGGAGGGTCTGACACCCAAAAAAACAAACCTAAGACAGTCTAAGGGAGTATATATTATAGTATTATACAATTGATATGATTTCATAACTATTTTCACGACACTATCTTTTAAATTTATAATAGGTAAATTCTGTGCTACCCTGAATTTCTTTAGGGTACGGTACCCCGACTATATGAAATTGTGAAATTGAAGGGTAGAGAAAGAGAGAAGATTAGACCTTTTAACTTTTGTTGGAATCTTAGATGTCATGTCGGTTGTTGCATCTTTTTTTAAGTCAAAATCTAGTGGTGGAAGTGGAAATGTATGCAATGTAAGAACAAGAGAGTCATTGACCACAATAAGGGTGAGATATGAAAATTGGTGTCTGGCGAACGACAAGATAATGAGATGATCTACTAAAATGCTCATGAATGATGGTGCTAGAGGCTTTTAGAAGTTAAAAAATTTGGAGATAAAGAGATTTTACATCATTTAAGGTACCGTACCCTCATTTAAATTAAGGTACCACAGCAAGCACCTTTATAATAATATCACTACAAGAAATTATTCGTTATCCAACCGATGACCAAAAGACCATAAGATAAGAATGGCAAAAACCTGTTTGTAATCACACGTGTTTTACAAGTTACTAATGGTCACATTACACTTGGTCACTACAAGAAATCACTTTATTATCGGCGGAGAATTATCAAGATTTAATTTGAATATCGTCGTAAAATCTCACTATTAACAACGATCTAGCCGTTTATAACAAAGATTTTCTTTAGAAAAATGTATTACAGATGATAAGTTCGCCGGTACATGTTTGCCCTTTTTGGTGGGAACACTTACCGACGTCTATGGCCATCAGTACAATCAAAGGCCTTTCATATTACCAGCGGACGTAATTATCAGTAACTCTAACAATTGTCTAATTGATAACACTGTCTAATCGTATCTATATAGATTCAAAGGTTCCTTTTGAGCCAATTACTGTCTTATGTCCTCAAAATCGTCCGAATTGGAACTTAATTGGTGAAATCTAAAGGTTGTCCTCTCTTAATTCGAGTGTTTCTTTCAACCACATTTATAGAGAAGCTAGCTCTTATGCCGATGCCATTGCTGAGTTTAGTCACAACACTCATAATTTAGTTTTTGATAGTGAATCTATTCCTTCTTTTTTAATTCCCTTGTTGAGGAATGATGTAACTGCGGTGGTTGTCCCTAGATTCTAAAACCAAACCAATTTTGGAGCAGTTTTTTGATAATGAAACCATCCAGCGAAAACCATTAAGGCTGCAAAGACCAACGCACCAATTGCAATACAATAGAGTTATGTTGTAATTCACTAGTTATTCCAGAGGCTCGTCAAATCTGAAAAAAACCTGAGGTTATTTGTACTCCTCGGAAATCCTTGCGCTCATCACCATTTAATATTTCTTGGCCCACTATTGGCCAAACCTCCTTAGCACAGGGTCTAATGTTAGTAGGATCGCTTAGCCATGCTTCATAATTGGAAAAACGAGCACCCGTGGAGACGAAGTGGGGTCTGTAGCTCAGAGGATTAGAGCACGGGGCTACGAACCACGGTGTCTGGGATTCGAACCCCTCCTCACCCACAACCGGCCAAAAAGAGAAGGACCTTTCCCTCTGGGGTGGTAAAATAATGATCGGACTAGTTTTAAGTAAAAAAAGATTTTTTTTTTCGTCGTAAATATCCATAATTTACAAATAAATATATATATTTACACTCTTTGAATGGACATATTTCTTCTGTTTTACTCCTCATAATTCTTCCTCAGCCAGGCTTGGGCAGAATAGCAGAGCAAGTAAAAAAATATTAAAGGAGTATATCGAACCTACACCGAGATATTGAGGACGACAGTCAAATATCGTAAAATAGAAAGAGATACGATGAGATAGAATGCAGTAGAAAATTAAAGATAGGGGGAACAGGTTACGTACTCTTAACGGTCAAAGAGAACCCTTTCATTTTGAATTCTTTTATTTGGAATGAATCAAATCTCTCCAAGTAGGATTCGAACCTAAGACCAATCAGTTAACAACTGACCGCTCTACCACTGAGCTACTAAGGAACAATGGAAAATTCTATCTCATAGAGTTTTTTTGAGAAACTTTTTGTTTTTTTTTGTTTTTTGATAAGCCAAATTTGTATTAAAACTTGGAGTACAATGGGTACTCCACCCCATAATACATAACAACCAGTTCAAATAAAAAACCAACAGAAAGATAAAAAGAGGGGAGATTACAAGCAAAAACATAAGAAAAATGGTCAGGGGCAATCGCTATAGCTTAGAGCAAGAATCATCAATAATTTAAACCATTATTAAATCTGGGCTCAAGCTATCTTCTAAAAATATAGTAAGCAGAAATGAATTGAGCACACAAGCTGCCAAGCTCACGCCTCCAAACAACAGTTCAATCTGATTTCAAAGACGGCATCAAGCTCTCTCCAAGCTTCCTTAGTTTTGTCTTAAAAGTTCCATTCGGAAAAGCACCAGAGTTGACCCCAAGATAGCTGCAACACAGTGTTCTCTTCTGTGAGTTTCACTTCCTTGAGCTGAACCTCAAAGAACATTGCAACTTTTTCCAAAAAAACATGCATAGCATTTTTTAATAACATGAAACATTGAGGTCTTGGCATGTATTGAAGTTCAATTTACATTCTTAACCCATGACCAATATGAGTTTGAAGTTTACTTCATAACTTGTCGAACTTCTTCGCAGTGGCTCCCTTCCATGCCTTATTTCATAGCGAACCCCAAAGTGGCGAAGGGTCGTTGTCGCTTTTGCCTAATCGAGCAGAATGCCACTCGGCGATCATCCAACAACAGGTCTCGCCTATAGTTATAGTGTCGAACACACACAAGTATAGGCTTTGTTGTCCTTACGACGGTTGTCAAAGACCGGATCTTTGCACTTCACGACCCTATCCGAGTATGGACTTAGTGCAACGCCTTATAGAACAATGAAGTAATGTAATTTCATTATATTTCATCCATATACTAATTCCATTCATTAAAAAATTTCTCAACCTTTGGTGTCATTGAGATAAAAGAGAAGATGTTTCTAGTAATCCAAAAATTGCAATAGAAAAGAAAAAACGTGGTTTGCGATGATTTTTCAATCTTTTACATTGGATAACCTGGAACAGAGAGCTTTTCCCCCTTCCGCCCGACTCTTTGGTCTTAAGAATGCTGGTTTTAAGAATGTGTGATTGCCCTTCTCCGACCCTTACTGTCAAACGTGAGAGCGGATAGCTAATGCGTTCAACTTTTTGAACACGGTTTTATGGTCGGTGGGTTTCTTTACCAGGTGTTCTACCTGTTTCTTCGGGAGGTATTCACGTTTGGCATATGCCTTCTATGACCGAAATATTTGTTGTTTCGGTATTCCTGATTAGTACACTAGGTCAGACTAGTTGGTTCTGTAACACCCCGATTTCGGTAGCGTCACTTTAGTAACCAAAAAGAAACTTAAAGCGGAAAAACGTGAATATTTTTTTTGATAATAAAATCAAAGATTGAAAGAAATAAACTCAACAACAAAAGATAACAGAACTAATATACAATAATATTTACCAGTGTTCTGAAAACCGGACCGGACAGGCCGGTCGGACCGGTTCGACCGGGAACCGGGCACAGTACCGGTCCGAAACACCTCTAAAATCGGCTGTAGAGAGAACCGTAATCAAACCGGGAAAACCGAACTTGAACCGGACGAACCGGTAAAAATCGCGGCTTGGCCGGTTTTTTCCGGTTTAGTTAAAGCAAGCCAAAACGCCGTCGTTTAGATTATGAGTTTTGAAAAAAAAACAAGAAATAGAAAATAGAAAGGCAGAAACACCGCAACGTGAAACCCTTCTCCAATCTCCAGTTCTCCTTGAGCGACTACAAGCTCCCTCCCTGCGACGACAGTTTCCGACGACGGTGGTGGTCTCTGCGGCGGCTGCAGGCGGTTCGAACAGTGGAAGAGAGCAAGCGTGAGGCGTGAGCAGCACGGCGCGGTGTCACTTCCGTTGGTCGCCGACGTAGAGGTGCAAGACCGCCGGCCAGACGCAATAAGGAAGTTGCAGAGAGTAAAACTAAAGAAAAGAAGCACTGAGAGCTAAGAGGAAGAACGTTGTGGTGTTTGAGGAGCCTTAGTGGTAAATAGGAGTGACCCATTTAAGAAACAAGTTGGTTTGATCAAAACATTTTCTAGTTCTTAGCCTTCAATGGAGTTTTGTGGTTGTGAGACTGAAAATATAATTGGCTGCCGCTGCTGGTAGATAAAAAATTAAAAGAAGAAGAAGATGGTGTGATGGGTTCTTGCTGTTTGAGTGTCCCTATGTGATATTATTTATTTTAACTTTATCTTACAGAAAGTGGAAAGTGAATTTTCTTCACCAAGACACATACCAACTACCAAGGTAGTACCTAGCTTACATTTCCAAGGACATTAGCTATCCTCGTCTAGTCTGACGCTACATCATGTGGTTCTTGATTTGAATTTTTTAGAGTACGTAAGAAATTATATATAGTGACAAAATATTCATTTTTTTTTAGTATAATACACACAATTATTAAAAAATTATTATTTAATTATTACCGGTTGAACCTTGGCTGAACCCCGGTTGAACCTTTAAACCTTAAACCAGTGACTTGACCGGTTTGATGACCGGTCCGGTTTTCTGAACATTGATATTTACAGCCCCCGCTGTAAGTAACAAACCACGTCACGAGTATCCTCCAGTGACGGGAAGTAGTAAAAAGTAGCGCCCGTAGGCAATATGTACAGTCCAAAGGAAAAGTTAAGTGTCCGCAACACCATCCCTAAAAAATGAGAATAAGTTAGCCCAAACGGCCTAAAACAAGACCCCCTAGTCCAACCAACTCTCTGTGATTTCCGTAGAGAAACCACACAAAAAGCTATCGGCAAGAAACTACCCTGTCCCCAACTAGAAACATGACGGTCAGAGCTAAGACTCTACTCCTACACTAATCCTATCTCGAGGAGCTCACACCAGCACTCAATCCTACATGCTAGCGTGATCGTCGTCCGAATCTGAATCCAGAACGACCAAGTCTATGTACACCATCCTACCTCCTCTCGCTACCCCGATGCGCTCCGGTGCTGGCCTCACAGGCTTAGGGCCCGAACCAAAATCATCGATGACAGCGATGGTGCGTGAGCTAGACTCCGCAGAAGTCCCTCCCACCGGCTCCTCCTCTGAGGGGTCCTCATCATCAGAAGATGACGGTGGTGGTGGTGCTCCCACTCCTGGTCCGCAGTGCACGCCAGGTAGCAAGTTGAAGCTCACAGTGTACCTCCTCAGCACTCCCTCCGTCAGGTGTCCCAGTCGGTCGACACGGTCCTCCATAATCCTCCCCGAAAAGGTCGCACGGTGGCCAGCGGGGTCGACCACCCATGAACCGGGGTCATCCTGGTCCAGAATCTCAAACCGGGTCCCCCCCGAAGGGTGGACCATCGTAAACCAGTCCGCCATAGACATCTGACAATGGGCGTAGTCCGCCAAAGCACACACAGAAGACGCGAGGGTCAACTCCAAAGAATTATGTAAGTAATAAATCCAATAGGTAAAGATAAGGAGTAGCCACTTAGGCTTATAAGTTAGAGATAGCATCCTAGGGTTGTACAGTTCACAATGAATATAAAAGACGATAATAACAATTAGCATGAATCAAATAGGTTTAACAAGTATCAATCACACTCAACGACTAAGTTAGTATGCGTGTTGCATGAAATGCAATGTTGGTTGACAAGATGCATTCCGGAAGGATGGGCATCAACGAGTCAGCCCTAACACCAGCCACGGTGGGACCATTTCTGCTCGCGTGTCTCTTATACCACACAAAGCGTAGTCAGATCAGTAGTGAACCCGAAGGTCTGCCATTTCCGTCTGCTACTAAGAATCACCGCATTGTTCTTATATGGAAATCCGGGTCTTATGACCATTTTGGAATCCACCGAGGTCCGGTATCCCGCCGTTTATTAACCTCAAAATGAGTGCATGAATGCAAAGTGATTAGCCAAACAACGTCTCCGACCTCACTCGACACGTCGCCACGTGTTCTAGCTAACTTATTGTCTCTAAAAAGAATACCCTAAGGTGAATGTCGATTCTGCGACAAAAATACAATTAATCATAAAAAGAGTGCAATCACTCACGATAACTCTTCGAGTCTTCAATGCTTTCACGAAGTCTCACGCTCCAGTGAAGTTTTATGCTTTCACGAGGTCTCACGCCTCAGTGAATTTACACACTTGCACGAAGTCTCACGCTTCAATGAAGTTTCATGCTGTTCACGAGGTCTCACGCCTTAGTGAAGATCCATGCTTTTCACGAGGTCTCACGCCTCAGTGAAGCTTCTCGGCTCATCCCTTGGATGGCTAAACAAACTGCTCAAAGAGCGAAGGAGTATCAACATACTCAGAACTTACAAATTCTCTAAAACTTGGATTCGACGACACTTCTCATTTTCCAAAACTAATATTTCAGTTTTAGGCTTGCATCCGAGATTGTTATCATTATTTAAAGGTTTAGAGGTTGTTTAATATCTTATGAATTTTCCTTGTAAAAATAGTTTCCTTTTAGTCTTATCGTATTTCCTATGAGTTTCAAAGATCCCATAATCCCAAGTAATTCCCAGAGAATGTCTCGATCCACTAAAAACATAACAAGGCCCGAACTCCGTTCGTCCCGTCAAACTTTCTTAAAATCTCATAAAAATTTGGCATGACCTGCCCGCTATCCTCACTCTCCAGTACCACAGACATATGTGTAATAGCATAGTTAAATTAGCACAATCCAACAATCATAACTCATGTATCAACACATCCTAAATTAACCACGTAACACTTAGCATATAGAGAAGATATCACACATCCTAGATTAACCATATAACACATAGCATGTGATTCAAACTCAAAAACAGTCAATAGATGAATAATCATCATTGTCAGCCGAAGCCTCAGAAAACATTTTTCCAGTCAAACACAAACAAGTGCATAAACAGTAAATTAAGTCGAATGCGTCGACACCTAAAGCATTAGCTAATAGTTGAGTGAGTAGCCCTCACCTGTAGCTCCTCCAGGGTTCTCCTCAAACGCTCCTTCACAATCCACGCCTTGTTCTTCGGGAATTTCCTCAAAAGAACCTTAAGGCAAAAACCACAGAATTCCATCATAATCAGTCAGAAACTCAGCAATCAATACTCACTAAGGTTAAACGAAGTAGCATATACTCCGAGGTACGATAATCTAACGAAATCGGACAAGGTTTCGAAAAAGAAATTTTCCTCCTCCCCTAAGGTAGCTCACGGCCACACACAACAATTGTGTGCGCCGACTTTTCTTCGATCAAACTTGGTTCCTAGGTTATTATTTGTCGTAACTAAGGTGAATCTAAAATCGGAAAAATTATCGGATCGAAAACTGTCGTAGGGGTATTTTGGTCAATATTTTTAGCTCAGAATTTCAAAATTGAAATTTCGAAAAACAAATTGGATGGGGACGTCAACAACGACGTTTATGACGACTAATCCTACTAGCACTAAGCTAAGTCGATAGTTTTCAGTCCAAAGGTTGAAACTTTGCCTAAAAATGGGTATTTGGAGCAGAATTGAAACTCGGCGGCAATTCGGCGAGAATCGGCGAAATGTAATCCGCTAAACATGCTCTTGGGCACGTAGGGAAGATGTTTAGATAGAAAGATGAAGTTATTTGGACAGTTTTGCAAAAACCTCAAAACTTAGAGCACAGAAAGACATAGAGAAAAACTACGGAATTGACGATCAGAGGCAAGGATTACCTCGATACCTTCAAGCAGCAATTGTCAGAGCAACGATCAAGCAAGAAATGGCGAAAATCTTCTCCTCCTTCCTCCTCCTTGAACTCGCGGGTTTTGGGTATGAAATGGGTAAGTTTTTGCAAATTTTCTCATTTTCTTGCTATTTATAGGTTTTGGAAAATGCGGAAAAATGAAAATTTCGCGATTCCGATTTTTCCTGCGCGTTCCTCCGTGAATTCTAAGATAGGTTTTGGCGACAGAATTCCAAAACTCAAAAGAGGTTTCTTGGAATTAAGGTAAACGATTCAAAGTCGGTGTAAATCTATTTTACCCGAAAAACTACTTTTTGCAGTGAATGTCGGAAGAGAAAACTTCCTTCTGAAGAAAGATTGGAAACATCAAGAGAAATGGGTGTACTCGTGTGGAATCTTCATTTGAAGCTCCGAATAGAAAAAATCTTCATCGTCGGATGATTTTAGTTTTCTTGAACTATCAGGGTTTTAGTTTCGGTAAATTTCCGAGTATTGGAATTTGACGTTCGTACATTCCAGGGTTTCGTATCGAAACGCTTGTTTATAGACGATCAAGAGAAGTTCTAACATTTCTCTGAAGATTTTTGGAATTAGTTTCCATCGTGTCTTAAAGTGTAAATTAGCTATTTACTTGCGTTCTTGACCTAGGTTTAAGCGAATATTAGTCGTGCTATAACTTTTATCGATTTTGATACAATCCTTAGACTTTTCCTGAACTTTCTCCTTCATGAATTTATTCCATCCAATAAACTCTTGTTCAGGTTTCCCTTCACGATACATCAAACCTAATCGTGAATAGGAATTTTATTCACTTATCCTAAACTTAAAAACTTAGGTCTTACATTACTACCCTCTAAAAAGAAAGTTTCGACCTCGAAACTTAGGGTTCAGTAAAAAGTTCTGGATACTGTTCCTTGATCTTTCCTTTCAGCTCCCATGTCGCATCACCGGTGTCTTTGTTCCAAATGACCTTCACTAACTCGATCTCTTTTACTCTCAACTGTTTTATCCTTGTGTCACCAATGCTAATTTGCGGTGTCTCGAAAGACAGATCATCCTTCAAATCAATGTCATCCAGCTCGATAACATGTGTCGGATCAGCAATATACTTCCTCAGTTGTGACACATGGAATACAACGTGAATGTTTGATAGAAATGGTGGTAGTGCAATCTGATAAGCTACCGGTCCTACACGACGAGTAATCTGATAAGGTCCAATGAACTTTGGCGTAAGCTTTTCTTGACTTGATTGCTCGACCAACTCCTGTAGTCTGGGTAACTCGCAGAAATACATGGTCTCCTTCTTCGAATTTTAGAGTTCTGCGCCTTTGATCTGCATAACTCTTCTGTCTACTTTGAGAAGTCTTCATTTTCTCTCTAATCTGCTTGATCTTCTCGGTTGTCTGTTGCAGAAGTTCTGGTCCTACTAATAGATTCTCACCATTTTGGTACCAACCTAAAGGTGTTCTACACTTGCGGCCATATAAAGCCTCATACGGTGCCATACCTATGCTCGTATGAAAACTGTTGTTGTATGTGAACTCAATCAATGGCAATAGGTTATCCCAACTGCCCTTGTTGTCTAACACGCAAGCTCGTAGAAAATCCTCCAATGATTGGATAGTTCTCTCAATCTGTCCATCAGTCTGTGGATGATAAGCAGAACTTAATCTCAGCCTCGTTCCCAAAGCCTCCTGAAGAGTTCCCAAAAATGTGAAGTAAACTTTGGGTCTCGATCGGAAACAATACTTGTTGGCACTCCATGAAGTCGTACAATCTCAGCTATATATATCTCTGATAGTTTCTCCACGTTGTACGTAGTTCTCACAGGTATGAAATGAGCCGACTTAGTCAATCGATCCACTATTACCCAAATCGAATCATATCCCTTATGAGTTCTTGGCAAAGCCACGACGAAATCATCGATATGCTATCCCATTTCCATTCTGGTACATCCAAGCTTTGTAGCATACCTGAAGATTTCTGATGTTCCACCTTCGCTTTCTGACAGGTTAAACATGCAGCTACATACTCAGCCACTTGTCTTTTCATTCCTGGCCACCAAAAATTCACCTTCAAGTCCTGGTACATCTTTTTCATTCCAGGATGAATGCTCAACTTGCACTTGTGACCTTCGTCCATAATCAACCTCCTCAAGTCAGGGTTGTTAGGTACGCAAACTCTATCCTTACACCGTAGGATATTGTCACTCCCTACCTTGAATTCCGGGTTCTTACCCTGAATTACCAAGTTCCTTTTCCCGAGTAGAAATTCATCTAGTAACTGTTGGTCTCGGATTTCTTCCATTAATCCATTGGCGATTCTGATCATTCTGAACTTCAGTTCTCCCTCGGATAATCTCACATCTAAGCTCAAATCTCGAAATTGTTCCAGCAGTTGCAGCTCTTTAACCATCATTGACGAGATATGCATCTTCCTGCTCAAGGCATGAGCAACAACATTAGCCTTTCCGGGATGATATTGTAGGGTAAACTCGTAATTCTTGAGAAATTCCATCCAGCGTCGTTGTCTCATGTTCAGCTCCTTCTGCTCGAACAAGTACTTCAAGCTCTTGTGATCACTGAATATGGTAAAATTGCATCCATATAAGTGATGTCTCCAGATTTTCAGCGAAAATACGATGGCAGCGAGTTCCAAGTCATGAGTCGGATAGTTCTTCTCATGAACCTTCAGTTGTCGTGAAGCATAAGCCACCACTTTCCGATGTTGCATCAGCACACATCCCAAACCTTGATGCGAAGCATCACAATACACTTCATACGGTTCCTCTGGTTGCGGTAGGACGAGTACAGGTGACGTCGTCAAACGTTCCTTCATCGTCTGAAAACTAGTTTCGCACGCTTCGGTCCATGCAAAAGGTTGATCCTTCCTCGTAAGTTGAGTCAAAGGTCCAACAATCTTGGCAAAATTCTCGATGAAACGACGATAATATCCCGCCAAACCGACAAAACTCCTGATCTCAGTCACAGTCCTTGGCCGTTCCCATGACAATACGGTCTCTACCTTTGCTGGGTCCACAACTATACCCTCCTTAGAGATCACATGGCCTAAGAATTTTACTTCTTCGAGCCAAAATTCGCACTTAGAAGGGTTGGCGTACAATTCCTTCTCCCTCAGCACTTGTAAAACCTGACGCAAGTGCCCCTCATGATCCTCAGCATTCTTTGAGTAGATCAGAATGTCGTCGATAAACACCACGACGAATCGATCTAAGAATGTATGGAAAGTCCTGTTCATGTAATCCATGAAAATGGCAGGTGCATTTGTCACCCCAAATGGCATCACTAAATACTCATAGTGTCCATAACGAGTTCTGAATGCGGTCTTCTGGATATCCTCGGTCTTTACTCTGATCTGATGGTATCCCGACTTCAGGTCTATCTTTGAGAATATCGCAGCTCCTCGCAGTTGATCCAACAAATCATCAATTCTAGGTAACGGATACCTATTCTTGACGGTTACTTTGTTCAGTTGTCGGTAGTCGACACACAATCTAGATTTCCCGTCCTTCTTCTTCACCAATAAGACAGGCGCTCCCCAAGGTGAAACTCTTGGTCGGATAAATCCCTTCGACAGAAGATCCTCTAGTTGAGACTTCAATTCTACTAACTCCGCAGGTGCCATACGATATGGTGCAATCGAAATCGGCCCTGTTCCCGGTACGATGTCAATAGCAAACTCAATGTCGCGTACAGGTGGCAGTCCAGGTACATCGCCAGGAAAAACATCCGTGAAGTCTCTCACAACTGGGATATTGTTAACTTCCGGATTCCCTTTACTCTCCAAGCTTAGCAATACGGAATACTCTTGAGATCCTTCATTCAAAGAGACGCTAATATGATTGGCGGATAGATACTCGGAAAGATCCGAGTCAGGAAATACCACTCTCTTTCGGTTGCAGTCCAAAAGACAATGATAGTGGGACAACCAGTCCATTCCTAGGATAACATCTAGGTTCTTGAGAGTTAGGCACACTAGGTTAGCATGGTAGACTCTATCTCTATATGTTACTGGACAATACATACATGCCGTATTAGCAAGTAGAGTTTTGGCAGGGGTGGTAACTATAAGATCGAAGCTCAAAGCAGTAATATGAAGTTTTAATCTGGTCACACATTCCCTAGAGATAAAAGAGTGCGTTGCACCGGAATCGAAAAGTACAGTTAGGAGATTACCGTCAATCTCGCAGTTTCCCCTGATCAGACCGCCAACTCCTTCAGTATCCTCACCATCCATGGTGTAGACTCTTGCTTTAGCAGCAGGACGCTTTCCACGAGCAGTGTTGACAGTTGGTTCCGTCTTGGGTGCTCTGCACTGACCGGCAGTATGCCCCAATTTGTTACAATTAAAGCATTTGGGCCTCGTGTCGGGACAAACATTAGCATAGTGCCCCGGCTTCCCACATCTGAAACAGGTCGTCTCCTTGTTCAAAGTCTGACCTCCAGAACCACCAGCAGTACCCACCATGGGTCTGTAAGATCCTGAAGCAAATCCTCTACCAGACGGACGTTGATACGGCCTCCTGCTCTGAAATTTCCCTCTGCCTTGAAAGTTTTGAGAGCCCGACCTCATCGGCCCTCCTGTTCCAGCACGATTCAGCCTCTTGTTCTTCATCAATTCCACTTCTGTGGCTTTCTCAACCAAAGACTGGAAGCGCATGATTCCCAATGGCCTCACTGAGTCCTCGATGTCAGGCCTCAGTCCATTAACAAAACGCTTACACATGTAGCGCTCATCAACATGATCGTTGAAAAATTGGAAATGCTTCGCCAGAGATTCCAACTTGGAAGCAAATTCTGGTACAGACATACCTCCTTGACGAAGGTTCAGAAACTGTGCCTCCCGCTCATCCCGAGCACTTGTTGGAAAATACTTTTTCAAGAACACGGTTCGAAAGGAGTTCCAGTTGATCTCCTCATGATTGGCTTCCATAATCCCCCTGGTGCCTCTCCACCAGTACTCAGCATCACCAAGCAGCAGATAAGTTGCCATGCCCACCTTGGCACCCTCACCAGTTCGCAATACACCAAATATCTTCTAGATTTCCTGGATCCAGAGATCCGCTTTGTCCGGGTCAGTACCACCCGAGAACTTTGGTGGATCTTGCCTCCTGAAGTCATTCAGGCCTTTGTTCTGGTCCAGTGTCACTTCTCTCTAACGTTGATGCTGATCACGTGACTCCTCGGCAGCACGCCTCATAACATTATCGTTTGCCTGTGCAGTCACAGCTTGGGCCATAGTGGCCATCATCTCAGCTAATTGGTTAGCGTTCACCATGTTCTGTTAAGTTAAACAAACAGTTAGTACTCATCATAAGATAGCATCTAACATAACTATACGATATGATTAAGCAATAACTTCAATCAATTCTAAGCGAAGAATCGCTTGCAGACAATCAATTTTCACTCTTTGCAGAGTCACACAACCTAACACAGAAGACCTATTCCCCAAAGACTCCCGAAAGACTCGACATCTCTGATACCACAATGTAACACCCCGATTTCGGTAGCGTCACTTTAGTAACAAAAAAGAAACTTAAAGCGGAAAAACGTGAATATTTTTTTTTTTGATAATGAAATCAAAGACTTAAAGAAATAAACTCAACAACAAAAGATAACAGAACTAATATACAATAATATTTACAGCCCCCGCTGTAAGTAACAAACCACGTCACGAGTATCCTCCAGTGACGGGAAGTAGTAAAACGTAGCGCCCGTAGGCAATATGTACAGTCCAAAGGAAAAGTTAAGTGTCCGCAACACCATCCCTCAAAAATGAGAATAAGTTAGCCCAAACGGCCTAAAACAAGACCCCATAGTCCAACCAACTCTCTGTGATTTCCGTAGAGAAACCACACAAAAAGCTATCGGCAGGAAACTACCCTGTCTCCAACTAGAAACATGACGGTCAGAGCTAAGACTCTACTCCTACACTAATCCTATCTCGAGGAGCTCACACCAGCACTCAATCCTACATGCTAGCGTGATCGTCGTCCGAATCTGAATCCAGAACGACCAAGTCTATGTACACCATCCTACCTCCTCTCGCTACCCCGAAGCGCTCCGGTGCTGGCCTCACGGGCTTAGGGCCCGAACCAAAATCATCGATGACAGCGATGGTGGGTGAGCTAGACTCCGCAGAAGTCCCTCCCACCGGCTCCTTCTCTGAGGGGTCCTCATCATCAGAAGATGACGGTGGTGGTGGTGCTCCCTCTCCTGGTCCGCAGTGCACGCCAGGTGGCAAGTTGAAGCTCACAGTGTACCTCCTCAGCACTCCCTCCGTCAGGTGTCCCAGTCGGTCGACGCGGTCCTCCATAATCCTCCCTGAATAGGTCGTACGGTGGCCAGCGGGGTCGACCACCCATGAACCGGGGTCATCTTGGTCCAGCATCTCAAACCGGGTCCCCCCGAAGGGTGGACCATCGTAAACCAGTCCGCCATAGACATCTGACAATGGGCGTAGTCCGCCAAAGCACACACAGAAGACGCGAGGGTCAACTCCAAAGAATTATGTAAGTAATAAATACAATAGGTAAAGATAAGGAGTAGCCATTTCGGCTTATAAGTTAGAGATAGCATCCTAGGGTTGTACAGTTCACAATGAATATAAAAGACGATAATAACAATTAGCATGCATCAAATAGGTTTAACAAATATCAATCACACTCAGCGACTAAGTTAGTATGCGTGTTGCATGAAATGCAATGCTGATTGACAAGATGCATTCCGGAAGGATGGGCATCAACGAGTCAGCCCTAACACCAGCCACGGTGGGACCATTTCTGCTCGCGTGTCTCTTATACCAAACAAAGCGTAGTCAGATCAGCAGTGAACCCGAAGGTCTGCCATTTCCGTCTGCTACTAAGAATCACCGCAGTGTTCTTATATGGAAATCCGGGTCATATGACCATTTTGGAATCCACCGAGGTCCGGTATCCCGCCGTGTATTAACCTCAAAATGAGTGCATGAATGCAAAGTGATTAGCCAAACAACGTCTCCGACCTCACTCGACACGTCGCCACGTGTTCTAGCTAACTTATTGTCTCTAAATAGAATACCCTAAGGTGAATGTCGATTCTGCGACAAAATACAATTAATCATAAAAAGAGTGCAATCACTCACGATAACTCTTCGAGTCATCAATGCTTTCACGAAGTCTCATGCTTTAGTGAAGTCTTATACAATCACGAAGTCTCACGCTCCAGTGAAGTTTTATGCTTTCACGAGGTCTCACGCCTCAGTGAATTTACACACTTGCACGAAGTCTCACGCTTCAGTGAAGTTTCATGCTGTTCACGATGTCTCACGCCTCAGTGAAGATCCATGCTTTTCACGAGGTCTCACGCCTCAGTGAAGCTTCTCGGCTCATCCCTTGGATGGCTAAACAAACTGCTCAAAGAGCGAAGGAGTATCAACATACTCAGAAATTACAAATTCCCTAAAACTTGGATTCGACGACACTTCTCATTTTCCAAAACTAATATTTCAGTTTTAGGCTTGCATCCGAGATTGTTATCATTATTTAAAGGTTTAGAGGTTGTTTAATATCTTATGAATTTTCCTTGTAAAAATAGTTTCCTTTTAGTCTTATCGTATTTCCTATGAGTTTCAAAGATCCCATAATCCCAAGTAATTCCCAGAGAATGTCTCGATCCACTAAAACCATAACAAGGCCCAAACTCCGTTCGTCCCGTCAAACTTTCTCAAAATCTCATAAAAATTTGGCATGACCTGCCCGCTATCCTCACTCTCCAGTACCACAGACATATCTGTAATAGCATAGTTAAATTAGCACAATCCAACAATCATAACTCATGTATCAACACATCCTAAATTAACAACGTAGCACTTAGCATATAGAGCAGATATCACACATCCTAGATTAACCATTTAACACATAGCATGTGATTCAAACTCAAAAACAGTCAATAGATGAATAATCATCATTGTCAGCCGAAGCCTCAGAAAACATTTTCCCAGTCAAACACAAACAAGTGCATAAACAGTAAATCAAGTCGAATGCGTGGACACCTAAAGCATTAGCTAATAGTTCAGTGAGTAGCCCTCACCTGTAGCTCCTCCAGGGTTCTCCTCAAACGCTCCTTCACACTCCACGCCTTGTTCTTCGGGAATTTCCTCAAAAGAACCTTAAGGCAAAAACCACAGAATTCCATCATAATCAGTCAGAAACTCAGCAATCAATACTCACTAAGGTTACACGAAGTAGCATATACTCCGAGGTACGATAATCTAACGAAATCGGACAAGGTTTCGAAAAAGAAATTTTCCTCCTCCCCTAAGGTAGCTCACGGCCACACACAACAATTGTATGCGCCGACTTTTCTTCGATCAAACTTGGTTCCTTGGTTATTATTCGTCGTAACTAAGGTGAATCTAAACTCGGAAAAATTATCGGATCGAAAACTGTCGCAGGGGTATTTTGGTCAATATTTTTAGCTCAGAATTTCAAAATTGAAATTTCGAAAAACAAATTTGATAGGGACGTCAACAACAACGTTTATGACGACTAATCCTACTAACACTAAGCTAAGTCGATAGTTTTCAGTCCAAAGGTTGAAACTTTGCCTAAAAATGGGTATTTGGAGCAGAATTGAAACTCGGCGGCAATTTGGCGAGAATCGGCGAAATGTAATCCGCTAAACATGCTCTTGGGCACGTAGGGAAGATGTTTAGATAGAAAGATGAAGTTATTTGGACAGTTTTGCAAAAACCTCAAAACTTAGAGCACAGAAAGACATAGAGAAAAACTACGGAATTGACGATCAGAGGCAAGGATTAGCAACTATACCTCGATACCTTCAAGCAGCAATTGTCAGAGCAACGATCAAGCAAGAAATGGCGAAAATCTTCTCCTCCTTCCTCCTCCTTGAGCTCGCGGGTTTTGGGTATGAAATGGGTAAGTTTTTGCAAATTTTCTCATTTTCTTGCTATTTATAGGTTTTGGAAAATGCAGAAAAATGAAAATTTCGCGATTCCGATTTTTCCTGCGCGTTCCTCCGTGAATTCTAAGATAGGTTTTGGCGACAGAATTCCAAAACTCAAAAGAGGTTTCTTGGAATTAAGGTAAACGATTCAAAGTCGGTGTAAATCTATTTTACCCGAAAAACTACTTTTTGCAGTGAATGTCGGAAGAGAAAACTTCCTTCTGAAGAAAGATTGGAAACATCAAGAGAAATGGGTGTAAGCGTGTGTTTTAGTTTTCTTGAAGCTCCGAATAGAAAAAGTCTTCATCGTCGGTTGGTTTTAGTTTTCTTGAACTATCAGGGTTTTAGTTTCGGCAAACTTCCGAGTATTGGAATTTGACGTTCGTATATTCCAGGGTTTCTTATCGAAACGCTTGTTTATAGACGATCAAGAGAAGTTCTAACATTTCTCTGAAGATTTTTAGAATTAGTTTCCATCGTGTCTTAAAGTGTAAATTAGTTATTTACTAGCGTTCTTGACCTAGGTTTAAACGAATATTAGTCGTGCTATAACTTGTATCAATTTTGATACAATCCTTAGACTTTTCCTAAACTTTCTCCTTCATGAATTTATTCCATCCAATAAACTCTTGTTCAGGTTTCCCTTCACGATACATCAAACCTAATCGTGAATAGGAATTTTATTCACTTATCCTAAACTTAAAAACTTGGGTCTTACAAGTTCTTTACACCTAGTTTTGGTGTACCAGCTATATTTCAATTTATCCTCTTTCCTAAAGTTTTTGAGAAGCGGTGTAGTATCAGATCTCAAAGATAGTAAGTCTTTTCTTATGAGTAAAAAGTCTTTCTCAAGGATTCTATAGAAATAGATATATCATACATAAAAGTATATGATGTATGAAATTGAGATAGTTACCTTTCGAAAAATTATAATGAGAATATGTTGTTTTGGGTTGATGCCCTCAATCTATAAAAAAAAAATCAAATAAGAATTTCATGTTTAGAATTTTTATGGTTCTTATTTCTTAGTTAAAAAATTTAGATTAGATCTCTAATTATTAAAAAAATATTTTGGTTTCTCACTAAAACACGTAGCAGGCCACGTCAGACCACAATATATTTGACAAGGTCATTAGAGTCGATTTTTTATGGCGAGGACAAAAACTGAAGTATTTCCCAAACATTAGAGATTACATTCAAACTTCACTCCGATGATAGATGAACTATCAAAAGCTTAGTTAACCTTTATATATAATACTAGGTCTTTTATTCTCCCACGTTGAATTTTTTTACGTCACCCATATTTTTCTCACCTATCAAAAAAATCGATATAGAAAAAAAAAATCATAATTTGAGTTCTCTAATTAGAGAAAGTTGAGTAATGATTCTTTTACACTCCACTCTCTCATTCATCTCAATTTCAAATATTTTTCTTTCTATCTCTTTATACATTTTATAACACATCATCAATTATATCACTCATTTTTCTCTCATTTTCTTCTTATTTCATCAAGGTGGAAGTGAAAAAGGTATGCATACAAAGTATTAAGAAAGTGTGAAGACGTGCATAAAATATCTTGTGTGAACATTTTCTAGTTATGTATGCATTAATAGATTTATTCTTTGTACGATTAAGTCTTACTTTCGTCTAACCTTAAATATCGATCGAGCCCATTTTAAACCTGAACTTGTCCTTAGACATGAAAAAAACTCAATGAGGTGCGGGCCATACAAAAAGACAAGTATAGGCTGGCCCGAAAGACAAGTTGAATGACAATTTTAAATCTCATAAAACAATTATAAACACTACTTCTCATTAAGAAAAACACTTATTTCCAATCTTTCAATTAATGATAAAAAAGCGCATATAATAAATTGTTTGTACTAAATACTGCAAGGTACAATGTTTAATGTTTAAATCCGACTATACAATAAAATGCATTTTTAATAAAAATGTTTATGACACGAGAGTTATGTTTGTCTTTCACACAATCTTTAAACTCGAACACGTTCACAAACTCAAAAAGTTGAATGAGTTGTGTTGAATGAAGTTGGACCGGGAAGACAGGTGAATGGAGAAGCTCGCCTCTTTACACCCCTTGGCCCTTGTCATTCAACATGCATGAATTGAATAGTGAGAGATAAGGAAGGACTGAAAGTGGGGCGTGGATTCCCCTGACGAATATTGTCTTTTAATAACCAATCAGCTGCACAGTCTTGTTCCTGTCGAGGAGGGGTCAAATTCCCCTCTCTTATGACCCTACCCTACAATCGAAGGACGTTCAAACCCACAACCCTATGTCATAGTGGTCCCCACCAACCACCACCACCCGTCACAAAACGACGCCGTCACGGTGTTGAACCCCACCACTTTCCATCATCATAACCGTTTCATGCACCAACGTGTCCCATATGTTCCCTTCGATTTCTGTCACCATCCTTTCTCCTTCTTCTTCACCTTCCATCTTCACTTTCTCCATGTCCTTTGCTTCTATCAACGCATCAATGTCTTCTAAAACCTCACACCTCGCACGTGGGAAGTCCTCAACCCTCTTCCACACTCTCTCTGTCAACTCTCCCACACTCTTGCTTCTGTAGAATAACCAGAGCTTTTTTGCACACCCTTTAGGCATCAGAATCTCCTCCAGAACTTCATCTACCAGATCGAACAGTAATCTTCGGTTCCAACGATGACCCAGTTGGTTTTTTGGGGTAATGTTGCGATGTTTATTGTCACACTGGCTTTCCAGGTGGTGGAAGATTGATGGGTCAAGTGGCACTAGTTTTGTGGTGTTGGTGGTAGCTTCTGTATTTATTGTACGGTTTAGGATTTGTGTGATGTACTGAAATTCTGGGTTTTGATATTCTTGAGCTGCGGTGGTGGTGGAAGCACAGTTGGGTTTGTCTTCATTGTTGGTGGTTGTTTCTCTGGTGGCGGTAGACTCTGTATTTATTGTTCCTTCTTGTTTGTACCTCTGGCGCGCACAACTAGATAATTGTGAGCTGTGTTTGGACTCTTTGGCATCAGATACCTGAGATTGTGACGGTGTAATTTGTTAGTAATACTTTTGGCAATTACAGTAGTAAAATAAGACTCCCTCCCCTCCGTTCCTAATTATAAGAACTAGTTTCAAAATTTTCATGTTCCTAAATATAAGACCTCTTACAATAATCTAGCAAAAGGTTTTGTGCTCTTCCATATTTACCCGTCACATTAATTGTATGTTTTCAATTCCAAAATATCATCTACCATTAATTACTACTAATCCAACTAACTATGACTTTTGGTATAAATGCAAAGATTTTTTGTGAGAGAAAAGAACAAAGGATAAATAAGGAATAATGCATGCATTTTTAGAAAACCAATACTCTAATTATACACATTAAGTGCTTTCTTAATAAGCGCAATTTTTTAGAATAGGTCTTATATTTAGGAAGAGAGGGGAGTATGGTTAAAGACAGAAAAACTGACTGTTTAAATTACTATAGTGGTGAAAAGCTTGGTGAAGATAAATAAATGATAAAATATATAGTAAAATACTTTTCACTTGTTTGGTATGCATTAGAAAAGAAAAGGAAAATGTTGGAGGGAAGTTGTAACGTGATATGAAGAGAAACAGAGAAAAATGAGATGTATCATGTAACTATTTGTTTTTTTGTTTATAAAATCGGAAGAAGTTTTGTTTGTCATAATCGATTTTCAAAAATTGTTTTCAATAAAAAAATTGTGTTTAGTTTTTTTCTTACAAAAACTATTTTAAGTTTTTTTTTAATTTAAAAAAGTAAAACAAAAATCAAACAATCCCAATGCTTAAATTTAAAAAGTGCTGATCCACATAAAATGTGGTTATTAAACACAATATAGAGAATAAGTTAGTAAACAATAGATTAAAAGTATATATGGGCATGTTTGTTTGTGGTTTTAAAAATCTATTTTCTGTTTTTTTTCAAATGAAATACTATTATAAAACTTGGTTTTTATACCTATTTTTCTAAGAAAAAATGTTTTTACAATTAGTTCTTATTCACGTTTGAAACTAAATTTCAAAACATATCATGATTTCTTTTTCTATTTTTAGTTTTTAAACTACTTCATAAAGAATCTCATTCCATAAGGGTAAATATCAGAAAATTTGTTTTGAGTGATAATTGTCCTAAAACCAAAAACTCTACTTAAAGGTAGACAAAAACCATGATATAGTAATGTCCATTTTTAATAAGTTTTCTTAATTACTTAACTATTTTAGGACCCAAGAGAAAACATTTTATTAAGATCCTAATAATATATGCATTTATAAAATTCAAATAGTTGAAAAATGAAAGTTCAATGGGAGGGTACCTGTTTTTGAGCAATTTTAGTTGCTGGAGGAGAAGGCTCTGTCTTGACAGAGAGAACATTTGGAACAGTGTTGATGATGTTATTAAGGAGATTACTTGACAATGGATGAGTTTTCTTGCTTTTGGTATTTTTGATGTCATTTGCTCTGATAGGTGATGTTGGACTAAACTTGAATGGCTCTTCGTGCTTGTTTCTGATTATGTCTGTTGTCTGTGGAGGCCTTTTGAACCTGGAGCTGAACTTTTCACTAGTCACCTTCTTACATTTTGGAACAGAAACTTTCTGGTTGTGCAACTCTTGTTGCTCTGGAAATGCTTGATGCTTTGGCTTTGTCAAAACTCTTGGAAGCTCTGGTGGTAGTTTCAGCACTGGTTGGTTTGTGTTTTGATCTTTTGTGGTGTGTGGTGATGGTGTTGTTGTTGTGCTTGGCTTGTGCTTGGTGTCCATGAATCTGAGCCTTGGGGAATGTGATGAGTTTGATTGTTTTCCTGGGCTTGATTCATCAAGTGTTTTCAATGATGGTGACTTTGAAGACTTCTTGATTCTCAATTGGGTTACCAATTCTTGATCTCTAGTTTTGAGAGTGTTGGTAATGTCTTGCCCAACTTTTCTGCTCAAACTGTCCTTAACCTGTTTGACAATTTGCCGAGCAGACTGGCTTGGACTTCTGCTATTGTTCTCATCACGTTTCTTCTTCGTTAACGAAAGCCGAGGCAACTCCAAATCCTCACCAAGGCTCATCATGCTTTTCTCCTTGATTATTTGGAGAGAGAGTCTGTGATGGTCAACATCTGATCTTCTGGCAGAGGAGATTCTTGGTGTCTCAGGCAAGGAGCGAGATGCTGCAATGTGATGATCACCACTGTATTCTGTGCTGTTTCTTGGTTTGGTTTGGATGTGTTTGTGAAGTTTCAGGTGATGCATATGAGGAACATTGCCCTGTGAGTTTGGAGTGGAAAGGCATGAAGAAGAAGTGGGTGAGTTTAAACCAGGTAGAAGTTCCAAACCCATTAATCTTGCAACCAAAGTTGGTGTCTTTGCCCCTGGAGAGGATAAATCATTCAAATTTCCAGCATTTGCTACTGTGCTGCCCCTTGTTTTGATTTGTATATTCTTCTGGATATTCAAAATATTTAAGTGGTCAGAAAACAGAATCATTATTTCTATAGTACACTATTATCATTACTCACTTTACAGCATAAACAAACCCAACCAGAAGTGGGTCAAGCTCATTAAAACTTTTGGGAAGTGTGGCAGGTTAGTACTTACTGGGATTTTAAAATTTTCTTCTTTTGAGGGAGAGGAAACTGTTCCATCCACTGATTCTAAGCTATTTCTAGGTGCTTCAGCTCCTGAATTGCACAAAACCATGAACAAAGCTGTGAGAAAGAGAAAGAGGGAAACAGAAGGTAGATTAATAGAAAGAAAGAAAAAACATACCTTTGGGGATAGTTATACTGTCTTGTGGGATGCAAGAGGGTGATTTGAAAGAGGTTTGTTGATGTTGTTGTTGTTGCTGGTTTAAGGTGGGGAAGTGAAATGGACGGAAATCAAAGAACTGAAAGACAGCACACATGCAACCAGAAGGTGTTGTTTCTGCAGCTTCAGCTTCTACTCCATTTCTCTTAGAAGATTTCCCAGCCCAATGCCACTCCTTGCCCATAATTGGTAAGATTATGGATTTGCTGAAGAAAGATGATATGGAAAAAGGGTTGTCACTTGTCTGACCAGTGATGAAATCAGAGTGAAAATGATTCTATATGCAGAAAAGCTCAGGGGGTGTTTGTGAGGTGCAAAGAGTCAGAGGTTTTGACAAGAAAAGATAGAAGAACTTTGTGGGATGATAAACAGGTGAAGAAGCGAGAAAAGAGGAACAGTGTAAGGAATTAAGTACGCTGAGAAATGGGAACGCTATCTTATATATATTTGAATAACAATTCATTCACATTTCTGTTTCTTTCTTAACTCATTTTACATATTTTTCTTTCTAGGTAAGGTAGAGTTACGTGGAAAATAAATGTCAATAAAACATTATCCTTTTAACTTTTTGATCTGGGAGAAAAGGAAAAAGTATTTCAAAATTACTTGTTTTAAATAAAAAAAAATTCTTTACCTTTTTACCTTTATTGCACTCACTTCCAAGCTCTTACCAGACCAAGACCAGAACCATTTCAACCCTGCTCTGATATTGGGAACTGAGATGGGTTAAAGGATTAAGAATTAAGGGAGATGACGATATGACCACGCACCTCCTTTCCTAGGTTCTATGATTCTCTTCTTTGTTTGAGAGAAACGGATATTCTATTGTCACATGGGGGTACACTTTCAACTAAAATAGTTTTTAGGGTTAACTATCAATAGTTTTTAGGGTTAACTATCAGATTAGTTTATATCTTTGTCTCGTCGTCTGAACTAGATCTCTTGCCGGAATTTTTTTAGTAAAAAGTCTTCTATTTTGTAAAACGTTTGGAACAAGTCCTCACCGGAGCCCGAAGCTCCGACGAGTGATGATATGGCCTATTGACTAGACTAATGAGGCTTACGTGGAATTTAAAAAAAAAACTTTTACACATAGGAAAATAAAATAATTAAAAAACTAATTTCCTAAATAATTTTTACCTAATTCACCTTTCTCTCAAACATCACCCTTTTCTTCCAAAAAAATCCTAAAAATCGCCTAAGATGGGAAAGAAACAGAGCAAGAAAACCCAGATCAGGAAGGGAAAGTGCGAGAGAGAGAGGGAGAACAAAGTTCGCGTGGCAGAGCTTCAGTGGCGTGGTGGCTGGAGGTTGAACAACTCGTGGCGGAGGTGACAAGCCCAGATGAAGGAGTTGAGGTTCGTGATTCGCACCTGGGTTTGATCGATCTCTTCCTCTTATGCAGGTTAGGGTTGAAGGTGGGTGGATGAAAATGAGATTTCAGGTTAGGGTTTCGATTGGGGTGAGTTGGGGTTAAGGGTGGCGGTGGGGTTGAGGTGGTTGTCGAAAGGTGGAGGTGGGTTAGGTCGCACTCAAATGTTTTTTCTGTCTCTGCTTCTTTGCTTGGATTGTTATTGTGAATCTGATTCAATTTTCCCCATTTTTGTTTCGTTTCTCACTGGTTGTTTAGGTTATGGGAGAGAAGTGTGTTAGCACCCGTTTGGGAATTGGGAGAGAATCTGTCTTCTTGTTGTTTCTTCTTGGCCCATACTCTTCATCTTCATACAGATTCCAGAAACAGAGCATTGGAGGGTTGGGTTGTTAAAAGAGGATGATGAAGATGTTTTGAAATTAGATTTGGGTTTGGTTTGTTTCTTAAGTGGGAAGAAGATGAAGCAGATGTGCCCACTTGCTTAAATGAATTGAAGACAGAAACAACAATTTTAAAGAAAATCAGCACAATTGCGGCATGAATGACATGTGATGAAGAAGCCTAACATAGTATTGTAAAATATATAATGACCCCAAATTAGTGTGGAAGCATGAGTCCCACTGGCTCTGCTAGGGTTTCATCCCACTTTCAGAGGAAAATGAGTGATGGAGATGTACGCCATAGTGAAGGAATCAGACTCTTCATTGACGGACTTGAGAAGAGCATGGATCATAATCAGTTAAGAAAAATCTTTGAGAATTATGGCACAGTGGCAAGTGTTTTTGTACCAAGATATCTTAAGCGTGGCAGAAGGGCCAAGTTTGGCTTTGCCTTTTTCAACCGAAGGAAGGATGGCCTAGATGCTATGAAGGCGCTGCATGGTAAAAAATTGTCTAATACATATATCTTAGTGAACCCAGCCAGATATGTTGACAACAGATCCAGAAGAAGATCATCAAATGCAACGTACAGTGGTAGAAAAAGAAGTCCCAAAATGAAGCAGGTGTGGAGAAAAAAGGAGAAAACTAAACTGGAGAGGAAGATAGGACCTCACCAAGTCTGGAGAGTTAAGGAAAAGCCCAAGCAAAATGATGTGAAGACGCCTACAGATAATGTACAGATGATCCCAGAGGTGGTTGGACTGAACAAAAATTTATCCAGGCTGGTATTAGCGACTACACAAGAGGTGCTTTGTTGCGACGATATTAAGCATTGGCTCACTGAGAAGGGATTCCCAGACCTCTTGGTCAAGCCTTTTGGTGCCAAGGAAAAAGTTTTAGACTTTGCTTCAGTGGAGGATCGTCAGGCGTTTATGGAAAGCTTAGAAGGCGAGGAGAGTCTCTTTGATTCGCTGAATCCGATGGAGGTAGCTCAACAACCTAAAGACTACTTGATCTGGTTATAGATCTGGAAAATCCCTATTGGTTTATGGTTAGTAGATTTCATTTCGAGAATAGCCACAAAGCTGGGCTCGGTAGTTTGTGTTGATGAGGCGACATCAAATGGTTCAAGATATGATGTGGCTAGAGTCCTAGTTGTGGCTCCTGATCCCATTCTAGAAAACCAGATCATCCCAATCACAATTGAATCGGTGGAGAGTAATGTGCTTGTGGAAATAGACTACATTTATGATGAGAACATTGGTCAAGTTGATAAGAAAATTGATGAAGAAGATTTTATCCCTGATCACGGTGGGGAGGAGGGCATGGAGACCCCAGTGGTGGAAGATACAAAGGATTACTATGTGCAGGAATTCTCTTCTCCGGTAAGGGATTCCGGCGATGTCAGTGAGGCTGGTGGAATACGAAACGATGTTGATGCTTTGAGACTGAACAATGACAATGATGAGAAGGTTTTCGATATTAGTGAGGTGGCCGACAATGATCTTAAATTGATGAGATGTGATAGGCCCAACCATCCTTTTTGGACGGTTAATAATAATTATCAGGGACCATTTAATGTGGAGATTAATGGGTGGAGTGATTTAGTATTCAATAATCAATTGAGAATTAATATTCCAACTGAGGCCCTCAATATTCTGGTGTTTGCTTGTAGTTTCCCAATTTGCCCCTTGGAAGTGATGGACCTACGTCCAAAGTGGATTGGGTTGGGAGAGTGGAAAGCAATCCAATATTGGGCATCAAACAGAGTTCAAAACGGGGTCGTTTTGATAGAAATTGGAAATACATCTACTGCAAGTAGCGTGTGCAAATCTAACTGCTTTGTTAATAAACCCATTCTCCTTGAAGGTAACGAACAAAAGGATAAATGTCCATCTCATGGTGATGAAGAAGCGTTGTTGAAGAAGGCAAAGCAGGGTGTAAGCAGGACATCTAAGCTCAAATCTCTCGAAAGTTTGGAACTAGACTGTGCAAGACCAGGTCAAACTAAATCAAAGAGGGGCAGGAAACCTAAATCAATTGTTGGTCCATCAATCCTTCGAGAAATTACGGAGGGCTCAGGAGGAGTTGATCCTAATCTCACTAAATTACAATAATCTGCAGCAAGAAGTGGAGCAGATGTCTATCTCACAAGGGCAACGAAGGTTTGGATGTTAGGGAAATCAGTGGGTTTGGTTTATCCTGGAAGCGACGAGGAGGCCATCATAGGTCTTGCAGAAGAATTAGAAGAGGACCATCCCACTCCTCCTGCTACCTAATTCCATGGGTAGAACCAGGCGGTGGAGCTCGTGGAATGTCCGAGGGCTTGGCAGTGCGGAGAAACGGCGTGAAGTTTAGGAAGTTTTAAAAGGCTAGACTGGAGGCATTTTTTATTCAAGAAACCAAGTTGAGCATTAGCAGATACATAACTAGTGAACTCTTTGCCAAGTCCCTCAATTTAAATTATGCAGAAGTTGCAGCAGTTGGGTCAGCAGGTAGTCTACTGTCTTGTTGGGATCCAAACTCTATATCTGTGTTAGATATTATATATGACAAGAGGTTTATTCTTTGGGTAGCAAAGATGTATTCTTTGTCTGATACCATGGTGATAGGAAATGTATATTGCCCCAATTCGGATTCTCAGAGAAGAGATATCCAAAAATAAGGGGGAAGGTTTTGCTTTTGAACCTGAGGTCAGGGCAATTCATGAAATGCTCCTTCTTTGTGTATCAAGGCAGATTAATTTCCTATTCATTGAAAGTGACTCATCCCTAGCTGTTGGTTGGGTTAATAACAGGAATTACATGCCGTGGCAATTGATGAATGTCCTAAATCAAATTGATTTATGGATAGAGGACGTTAGATGCTTAAAGGTGAAACATATTTACAGGGAAGCAAATTCAGAAGCTGATAGATTGGCTAAGTGGGGAGCAGATTTTGCAAAGGACCTTGTATATTTTAAAGATACTATTTAAGTTTGCTGTAGGTAGTGGAGGCCCCTTTGTACTTATTCATTCTGGCTGGTTGTGTTTTTTCCATTCCGTGTAGGGCGTGGCAGAGGGTTTTGGGACCTATGGTTAGTGTTTGTTCGTAAATAAGTACTCTTTTTCCTTTCTTGGGTTTTTCCCGTTGGGTTTTTCCATGAGAGGTTTTAACGAGGCTTGTTTATGAACTTGATAAAACACTTTTGTTTGAATCCCTCTTGCCTCTTTTACCTACTATGAGAGGGTTGTTCTCATAGACTTTTCCTTTTCAATTATACAAAGCTTTTTGTTCTCAAAAAAAAAAGAAGATGAAGCAGATGCTGAATTTGTTTTCATATTATGGAGATGTTTCTGGAATTGATTTTGAGGTGAGATGTTTCTGGAATTGATTTTGGAGTGAGAGTTTTTTTAGTTAATTTGATAATTATAATAGGGAAATTAATTTTGTTTAATTAAGTTGGGATTTTAATTAGGAATAGGTTAATTAAGTTTAATAATCTGAGTTGTAATTTTTTTTTAATATTTTTTTATTCCACATCATCTTCATTAAACCTAGTCAGCATGCCATTTAAGCACTCGCCGGAGCTCCGCCCTCCGGTGAGGATCCGCTCCAAACGTGTTTCAAACACGAGGACTAAAGATAATAAATTTTCCGGGGAGAGACTTATCTTAGACGACGAGACAAAGACAGGGATCAATCTGATAGTTAACCCTAGTTTTTATAAAATTATATTTGTAATCTACTTTACTATGTGATTGAAATGGAGAATGATTTGTACATATGCACATATTAAACACATTTATATTTCTAAAGGATAATTCAAGTGGTAAAAGTTAGAGAAATATGAGTCGAGAAGAAAAAAGGTTCAGAGATCAATTCTTAAAGGAGAGTGTAATTTATCTTTTCGATGTAAAGAAAATACTACAGACATTCACCAAACACTCAAAGTGAGAAAGAAAGAAAGAAAATTCAGAATAAGTGTCCACTTAGAGAAGACGCACACATATTAAAAATTGCAATAAATATTGTTAACTTTTAAATTATATTATTTATTTTCCTAGTTTGCCCCTTAAGGTGTATTTCTATCTCTCCTCATTTATTGTTTTCAAAGGGGTATTATATGGAAAAATATCAATTAATGCAACCTTGGAATTCTATGTGGGTTGTTATTATGAAACAAATATTTTTTTTATCTAAGTGGACACTTATATTGAAACGTAGGGAGTATAAATTATAAATGTGATATATGAAAAAATAGATAGAGAGAAAAATAAGGTGTTTGTTGAAAGTCTCAATATTTTTTTGTGATACATCGGAAAATTGATGTCTCAAGATTTATATATCTAAGTATCATTTCTGAATCGAAATAGACACTACTAACAATGTGTTTGTCTGGTAGTAACCAAACTAGATCTCTCTTAGATTGATGAAGACACATGTTTCAACTATCGTAGTTTCTCAAACAAGTTGACATTTGTTAAAAGAAGAAAACTGCTACTACAATTTATGACTTTCTAATACTTTCGATTTTCTTGGTCAAAATACATATGAATCTCATGTTGAATTCACTCTACTATTACATTGCTTGTCTGATGATTATGCAACCTTGTCGTCAAAGGCCAAGAAGGATGAGAGAGAGAGAGAGAGAGAGAGAGAGAGAGAGAGAGAGAGAGAGAGAGAGAGAGAGAGAGAGAGAGAGAGAGAGAGAGAGAGAGAGAGAGAGAGAGAGAGAGAGAGAGAGAGAGAGAGAGAGAGAGAGAGAGAGAGAGAGAGAGAGAGAGAGAGAGAGAGAGAGAGAGAGAGAGAGAGAGAGAGAGAGAGAGAGAGAGAGAGAGAGAGAGAGAGAGAGAGAGAGAGAGAGAGAGAGAGAGAGAGAGAGAGAGAGAGAGAGAGAGAGAGAGAGAGAGAGAGAGAGAGAGAGAGAGAGAGAACTGTTATAAAATGAATAAGCTTGATCGTGATGAAATCACTTTCCTTAAAGTATTTCAAGCACTCTCTGAATTCGTCTTAGAGTTTGGATGCAAGAATACCCAGGATAATCAGCCTTGCTTCGAGTTTGCACAAGACTAATGAAAACTCGAAATGCAGCGAATTGTTTTCTGGAAAAAACAGAGGATATGATTGTGTGTTATGAATTCTAAACATACACTCTATTTATAGGCAAAAAACAGAACAATATATAAGGTTGCGACCCTTCATATATTGTGTCTGTTACCAACAGATATGTCAGTTCCCAACAGTCGCAAAGTTCAAATTCAAAACGAGCAAAAAACAAACGGACGTTACGGCAACCGCGTTGCCTTCGCCGTCGATGTGTCGTGCTAAAGTGCCTCAAGTGTCGTGCCGTCTACAAGCCGCCACTAGCGCCTCTACGCCCACGCCCATGCCGGTGTCGCCGGTGGCGACACCGGCGAGGGGTGGTGTGAATGGAACATGTGACATAAAATCTTGGGACCACCAAACCATGCACATGTGGCACTATATCCTCTCTTTGTCTCTTTGTTGAATGATTGACATTTAATGATATATAAATGCTTTGAAAAGTTGCTCCACTTTCTATGTGGGACTTCATTCAAATCTATTCAATGCAACACATTTGTCATTTTGGAACACTATGTAATTATTACTCCTTGAGTAATTATTACAACAATCCCCAACTTGTTACATAAATGACAATGTCTATTCCAGAAATAGAAACACCTGAGTGTTAATACAGTTTAGTATCTTTCGATTGAACTAAACCTTAGTAAATATTGTGCAGAGTATAATCGGAATATTAGGTAGGTGTGCTTTGAACATATATTCCTAATGATCATACCGACATAAAAATACACACACTCGTTTGTGATCCTTCACCTACATTTTCCTCGCCTAGCACTTTTAATGGCCATGTGCTTTCCTGTTTTCGTGAATTTTTATGAGAGAAACTCCAACTCTCATTTGAGACGGCACCATCTCGAAATTCATATAGGTGAAGTTCATATTGTATGTGATTTTCGCAAAACCACATATTTCGATCATGAAGTTCATTAAGAGTATATTGATACTCAACCCTCAATATCTAATAATCAACATTGTTGCTTAATGTTGCATTGTCATCCAAATCAACGATTTGTTGTTACCCATTGATTCTTAGGTTAAGGTTTTCTTAACTTCAGATTGGGTTGCTACCGTTCTTGGAACTCTTACTCAAGGAGTTTTAATCCCATACCTCTTGAGGTATTCTTTACTAAGTCTCTGGCCAGTGGCTTAGTAAAAGGATCTGCTAGATTATAGCTTGTTCGTATATAAGTCAGTGAGATAATTCCATCTTTAATCATCTTTCTCACAAGAGAATGTCTCAGACCTATGTGTCTAGATTTCCCATTATATACTTCATTGTATGCTCTGGCTAGGGTGGCTTGGCTATCACAATGTATCAACACTTTTGAAACATTTTCTTTAGCCAATGGAATTTCCAATAGGAGATCTCTTAGCCATTCAGCTTCTTGTCCTGCAGAAGCTAGAGCCACGAATTATGATTCCATGGTGGAGAGGGTAATACACGTATGTTTCTTGCTCTTCCAAGAAATTGCTCCTCCAGCCAATGTGAAAATCCACCCAGTGGTGGATTTATGATCTCCAGCACTCGATATCCAACTAGCATCGATATATCCTTCTAGTATTGCTGGAAACCTATTATAATGAAGTCCAAGATCTTTGGTTTTTGAAAGATAACCAAATATCCTTGTAACTGCCTTCCAATGCTCACCATTTGGATTGCTAGTGTATCTACTCATCTTACCAACAAAGAATGCAATGTTGGGTCTGGTGCATTGCATTAGATACATTAGACATCCAATAGCCCTTGCATATTCCAACTGGGCCACTACCCTTCCTTTATTCTTTTCAAGTTTGACGCTAGGATCAAAGGGAGTATTTACTTCCTTAAATTGTAGGTGTTTGAACTTATCTAACTTTTTCTCAATGTAATGTGTTTGACTAAGTTCATAACCCCCACTATTTTTTTTTAACTTTAATCACTAAAATGGTATCAACTTGTCCAAGATCTTTCATCTTGAAAAAGGACTTTAGAAAATTCTTTGTTTCTAGAATTTCATCCATGGTATTGCTCATGATCAACATATCATCCACATAAAGACAAAGAAATATTGCAGTATCGTTCTGCACCTTTGTGTATAGACATTTGTCGCAAGAATTCGGAATGAATCCATTTGAAATTATGACCGAGTCAAATTTCTGATGCCACTGTTTTGGCGCCTGTTTTAGGCCATATAGAGATTTTACTAGTTTGCACACTTTCTGTTCATTTCCAGGAAGTATGTAACCCTCTGGTTGTTCCATGTAAATTTCCTCATCTAGATCTCCATTTAAAAATGCAGTTTTAACATCCATTTGATGTACTGCAAGATCATTTATTGAGGCTAATGCAAACAATACTCTAATTGTGGTTGTTCTTGCAACTGGTGCATATGTGTCAAAGTAATCAATACCTTCTTTTTGTCTAAATCCTTTTGCTACTAATCTAGCCTTATAGGTGTTTAATGTTCCATCAGTATGAAACTTTTTCCTAAACACCCATTTACATCCAATAGGTCTTGAACCTTTTGGAAGATCAACTAGATCCCAGGTTTGATTAGACAAGATTGAATCCATTTCATCTCGGATTGCATCTTTCCAAAAAGAGGAATCCCTTGAGGCCATGACTTCCTTATATGTTTGTGGATCATCCTCTAATTGTAGAATAATAGGAATTTTATGCACATCATTCTTAAAATTACCTTCAACAAGGTAAAAGGAAATGAGTTGAGAATCGATTTCATCTGAACCTAAGTTCTTAGTCTTTCGAACTCTCTTACTTTTTCTAGGTTCAGGTTGTATTTCTACAACTTCTTGAGAATCTATATCTCGAGATTCCTCATTAGTGTGCGTTTCATAGTCTTTATTCTTTGTTATAAGATTTTCAAAGAATTCCACATCTCTGGATTCGACTATGACATTAGACTCAAGATTTAGAAGTCTATATGCCTTACTGTTTGTGGCATATCCGATGAACGCACATCTAATTTCACGGGGACCCAATTTTGTTCTCTTTGGATCCATATTTTTGTAATATGCTACGCACCCCCACACTCTAAAATAACCAATATTGGGTGATCTACCCTTCCATATTTCATATGGAGATATTTCGGTCATTTTTAGGGGTATCTGGTTCATTATATGACATGCGGATAAAAGTGCCTCGCCCCATAAATTAAATGATAATTCAAAGTGCATTAGCATGCAGTTTATCATTTCTTGATAGGTTCGATTCTTTCTTTCAGCAAGACCATTTTGTTGTGGTGTACGCGGTGCAGAACATTCATGTATAATGCCATGTTCTTCACAAAAAGAATCGAATTCTGTAGAGAAATATTCTCCACCCCTATCACTTCTCAAAATTTTGATAGTTTTATTTAATTGATTTTCTACTTCTGCTTTGTATGATTTAAAGGCATTGAAAGCATCATCTTTATGCTTCAATAGGTAAACATGAGTGTACCTAGAACAATCGTCTATGAATGTTATGAAATATCTATTTCCCCCACGGGTTAGCATGTCATTAAATTCACATAAGTCAGAATGTACAAGATCAAGTAAATTAGACTTTCTTTCAACACTTTTGAAAGGTTTTTTGATCATTTTAGATTTCACACATATTTCGCATTTTTCAAATTCATGAATGTTACATGAGATGAATTTGGACTTAATTAGTCTATTCATAGTACTAATACCAATATGTGCTAATCTAGAATGCCATAAGGAAACATAATCAATCATATAAGCATAATTGGAAACTTTATTAATAATGTTATCAATAGTACATAATTTGATCATTCCCTCAGCGGAATATCCTTTTCCTACAAACACCCCATTACGAGTTAATATGAGTTTCCCAGATTCATACACAGATTTCATTTCCTGGTTTTCCCAACAAGTCCCCACTAACAAGGTTCCTACTCATCTCTGGAACATGCAGCACATTAACAAGAGTAACTTTCTTTCCGGAAGTGAAATTGAGTTCGACAGTTCCAGTTCCGACAACCTTTGATCGAACTTCATTTCCCATCTGCACTTCTTGATCATCAGTTGATTCAGAGTAAGTCTTAAACGATGCTTTGTCATATGATACATGAACAGAGGCACATGTATCATACCACCACCCTGGAACTTTACCTTTTACAGCCATAACTTCGCTCACAGTAGCGATTATTTCATCATCAACTTGGACAACATTCACTTCCATTTTATCCTTGTTTTGTCTGCAGTCTCTAGCAAAGTGGCCAGGCTTTCCGCAAACATAGCAGCCACCCTTTGGACCTTTTGTTCCATTGTTGTTTTTGAACTTATTATGTTCTTTCTTTGGTCCGAGATGTTGCTGTTTGCCATCATATTTTTTCTTGCCTTTTGCAATTACAGTATTTGCCTTAGAGAAACCAGAAGACTCAGCCTTGTCTCTGACCTTCGATTCCTCCTCGATTCGAAGGTGTTTCTGAATTTTCTCCAAAGAGAAGTCTTCAGAATTGTGCAGCAGTTTCTTCCTGTAACCATTCCAGGAAGGTGTCAATTTTGCAATGATTGCACCAACTTGAAAGGCTTCAGGAATATCTATTTTCACTGCCTTTATCTTATTTACGAGAACCTGTAACTCGTGCACTTGTTGCAGAATAGGTTTTGTATCTAACATTTTGAAATCGAAATATTTAGATATTAAGAACTTTTTGGTACCTTCTTCCTCAGCCTTGAATTTGAATTCCAATGTTTTCCATATTTCCACTGCTGACTGAGTGTTTGTGTACAGATCATAGAGGCGGTCGGAGAGAGTGTTCAGAATGTGTCCACGACACAGCAACTCATCCTCTTTGTGCTTCTTTCTTTCGGTCTTAGGTTCATCAGAATCATCATCTTTTGGTTCAGCAATTGGTGTTAGATCAGGGTCTAACACATAATATATCTTCAGTGCAGTCAGGAGAAAAATCATCTTGTCTTGCCAGCGAGTGAAATTCGTTCCATCGAAGCGATCAAGCTTGACAAGATCCTGGTTCATAACTTTGATACTGGAGACCGAAGCATCGGTAGCCATTTGAAATTACTTTAAGATTGTTATAAAATGAATAGGCTTGATCGTGATGAAATCACTTTCCTTAAAGTATTTCAAGCACTCTCTGAATTCGTCTTAGAGTTTGGATGCAAGAATACCCAGGATAATCAGCCTTGCTTTGAGTTTGCACAAGACTAATGAAAACTCGAAATGCAGCGAAGTGTTTTATGGAAAAAACAGAGGATATGATTGTGTGTTCTGAATTCTGAACATGCACTCTATTTATAGGCAAAAAACAGAACAATATATAAGGTTGCGACCCTTCATATATTGTGTCTGTTACCAACAGATATGTCTGTTCCCAACAGTCGCAAAAGTTCAAATTCAAAAAGAGCAAAAAACAAACGGACGTTACGGCAACCGCGTTGCCATCGCCGTCGATGCGTCGTGCTAAAGTGCCTCAAGTGTCGTGCCGTCTACGAGCCGCCACTAGAGCCTCTACGCCCACGCCCACGCCGGTGTCGCCGGTGGCGAAATCGGCGAGGGGTGGTGTGAATGGAACATGTGACATAAAAGCTTGGGACCACCAAACCATGCACATGTGGCACTATATCCTCTCTTTGTCTCTTTGTTGAATGGTTGACATTTAATGATATATAAATGCTTTGAAAAGTTGCTCCACTTTCTATGTGAGACTTCATTCAAATCCATTCAATGCAACCCATTTGTCATTTTGGAACACTATGTAATTATTACTCCTTGAGTAATTATTAGAACAAGAACTTCCTGAGGGTTTGGGTCATCGGTAAATGACCGACAATCTTGGCTGATGGGGTTTCTTTGGTGAGGCTTGGACCATGAAGAATAGTTTGTGGCAATAGTGTTTAGCTTGATGTGGGGTTCCTGGTTGAGAGGGGACGACAAGGTGGAGGGCAACCAAGTGGATGTGGAGGTTGACAAAAGGATTGTTGGATGTGAGGCTTGGTCTGTTCGATCCCTTCACTCATGAACCCTTTCCCTTGATTTTCAAAGGAATTTTAATTCTTTAGTTCATTGACTTTCATGGAGTGATCGCAGGTTAATTGCGTTAGCGTTGTTTAAATTTCTAATGCTTGCAAATTTTTGTTTTGGTAACCTCAAACGGAGAACCGGTATCAAGTTACCATATTGTAGTTAACAAATCACCCAATTGCCTGTGGTATCTGGTTGTCAGTTCACTAGTAACAGATTACTAAACTTTTTGTTGAAAAATCGAATCTTAGGTATTATCTTAGTGTTTATAATGATGAGGTGAGGCTCGACGATTAGGGAAAAGGAATACCAGAGTGGAAAAGATTGGCGAATAGTTAATGGTAGGATGAACAAGCTGGTGGAGGCCAAAGTGAAGAAGTTGATCAATAGATAGTTACGCTATGGCAGTTTTTTTGGTTACAAAAACATCACCACGAATATACACTACTACAATATATGTGAGTTAGTGGAGATTGCTTAGCGACGTTACTCAAAACCGACAGAAAGCATTTTAAGCCACCGCTAGAAATTAAATAG
This sequence comes from Lotus japonicus, assembly GCF_012489685.1. Classification (NCBI taxonomy): domain Eukaryota; kingdom Viridiplantae; phylum Streptophyta; class Magnoliopsida; order Fabales; family Fabaceae; genus Lotus; species Lotus japonicus. The sequence goes on along the minus strand of NC_080042.1, from coordinate 54,547,608 downwards.
CAGCCATTCTCACGGAAATTGCTAAAAAACGACGTTATGTGGACCTGCGGTGCAAGAAACAGTGACACTTGCATAACCGACAGAAAGCAATTTTGCGGCCGTTTAAACCGCCACTATTCATGACCCTAATGTTAGATAGTGTATCCAGATATGGGTAAGCTAGTACCATCCTTGTTCTCTTTCTTTTTTACTCTTTGTAATTCAGTTTGAAGTACACCTTGTACTTCCTTATTATATATATTTTTGCTTATAAAAAAAAAGTGATAGTTACTTGAAGCTCTCTCTTTTTTATTCCAATTAGTACTTATTTTACCCTACTATTTCATTTTAGTTTTAGTAGTGATGATTGAAAATTTCACATCATATGCCGCATAAGGTGCCAATGTAAGCTGTTAGGTTAGCTTGCAAACACACTTGGCATTGCGACTTGGATTATTGTAGGCCACATAAGCAATTAATAGCGATAGGCATAGGCTAACGACGAGGATTAAATGTCAATATTTTTATATTGGAGTGACATAAGCATATACAAAAATATTGTATGGGCCAAAATTATTTAGCCATATATTACAGGACTAAACATATATTTAACTTTTTTGAAACTAAAAGTTCATTTAATTATATTTTAAGTTTATTTTTTGGACTTTGGGGAAAAAAAACTTTATGAACCAATTTGAGTAGCTCGAATGCAAATTTAAATTACGCACTGGTTAAACTAGTGTAGATAGAATCAATTGTAAAACTCAAAAGCCATATACTCATCACAAAATCTTCTTTACAAACATTTGATTTTCTTTTTACCTCCCATTACTTGTATTGGGTTGAAGTACTCTTTGTACTTCAATTTAATATATTTCATTTGCTTATCATAAAAAAAATAAAAGTAGTTTTCTTTTTTAAATTATTCATAGAAGAATTTCCAAACATGTATTTTAAATTACATTTCACACTACCTGTGGAATGGAGGATAGCCTACTTTTAAGTGAAAACTTGCACTTACAAATAGAAATCTATCTCTTAGATCCACATGTTTAAATTAAGACAAGTCGAGAACATGAAAATGGAGATGGACCTTGAGTGTCTTACATAGTCCAAACCATGTGAGGGTCAGAGAGGAATGGGATGAGTGACCACAAAGTGTGTATATGCGCGCAGGTCCTCTGACAGGTGAAAACTATACAGAGAAAATTACCCAGTAACATCAGTTTAGATTTAAGATGAATTAATCATGTGAAAGGGGACCACAACTAGAACAAGGCCATGCTTTCAAATGTTTCTATTCTCCATCTTTGATGGGACTTTAAGTTTCCCAAACAATCTCACATGTGTTAGTAATTAAACGAGGTGTGTCGTTTTCGAAAGCGAAGGGCCGGTAATGGAAGAAGTGGTCCCTGTGTAGCGTCAAAATTATGTAGCTCCAAGGAAGCTCATTAACCACTTCTGTATCTCTTGCTTCCAAAATTAAATGCTTGGATATATTTACTACACAATTTGAGTTTAGAAATCTTATGAACTTTCACATACACAAGTCACACAACACTCAAATCAATGCAATTCATTCTTTTGTTTTGGTATCAGACAATAGTCTCGTGCTCAGGTTGGATCTATTTAATATTTACTTGCTTTTATCTTATCACAACCCCAAGAAGATGGGTAGGACTCAAATGTACGATTTATTAGCTAGACTATTTGTATGTTTGAAAAGTTATTTGAAAATACTGGTGGAGCCAAAATATGTATGGTATATAAAAGCAATTTTTTAGAGTTGATTTTGGCAATATGGTATTGCTCCAATGTAGTTTTCAAATGATTTTCCAAACATGATATTGCTCCACTTATGGCAATATGGCATGACTAGCTTCTATATTTCATCATAATTAATTGTAGAACTTAAAAGGTATTAACTGATATTTTTTCATAGAGTTGATTTTGACTTCAAAACTAATTATGGAGGAGTTGCCAAACATGTATCAAGATAAATTTTTGCACACCCGGTTTTATTATTTACACACCCTTTTGATTTAAAATTTTAAAAGAATATGAAGGTGTTAGGGTGTGTAAAAAAAGTGATGTGTAAAAGTTAATCCCAAACATGCCCTGAAGTAATTCGGTAGTAAAATTGGTTTTTTTTATGGAAGTAAGTGTAAAGTGAAGTAATTTGTGTTGTCTACGGTGAACCATATAAAATAATGGTCAATTGGTGCTCCTCTAGCAAAACTACGATATCAATCCGATCCTCAACCTCGACCTCTTGCTCCTTCCCCACCTCACCCTCATCGAGATCGTAGAACCAACAACCCTCACAATGAAGCTACCAACTTCTGACCACAATTACCTCCATCGTCTCAAGCCAAGGTATGTGGCGGCTTCATCGACAATCCACTCACATGTCGTATTAACCCAACAACCGCCTCCAACACAAAATCAATCTTCTATAACATCCAACCGCCATTGCTTGACCTCAACCCAAACCATCATTGCAGCTATACCCCTAAAGACCCCTTTCACTCACCATACCCACCTATGAAATCCCAAATTGCCTTAGGATCTAGATAAAGCCGACCATTGACAATGATACCATAATTGACGATGTTTTTTTCCCTTGGGCTGAAAACTGTCGTAAAATCTCATTGTTACTGAAAAGACGTGTTTTCTAGTTAAAAAAAACTAAAATATATGTTACCGACATGGTAATTTGGTTGTAACCTCGATGGCGTTATAGGCTGGTTCTCACCAAGGTCAGTCCTATCACAGAATTTGAGTGGCGAGATCAGTTATTGCCAAGTTACCGATGGCTTTACCATCGAATTTTTTATTAATATATCACATGGCTTACAATTTTTTGGTGTTAGTTTTAAGAGTTTAATGTATACCTATACACTGTTAGTGTATAGGTATTTATCATTTGACCACGTAAGAAAGTAACTTTTTTTTTTAAAGACATGTAAGAAATTAATTAAAATGAATTACCTTGTTAAAATAGAAAATTAAAAATATCACAAAATATAGAGGAAAAAGAAGAGCAGAAAAATGTGAAGTGTCAAAAACATACAGAAAGGAACGACGATGTGAACAATTTATAACAATTGAATCAATGAGCATCTATTGTAATTTTGAAAGTGAGATTTGAGTATATATTTTAGTCAAATGTGTTTTTGATTTAATGAAATTAGGTCCATACGCTCCAAAGAGTGACCATCAATGTTTGCCACTACCAGATATATATTCCCGCTAGGGTTTCTAAATCGATCACCGCCGCAACTTTCAAATCTACAACCATTTTGGTGGAGTCCAGCCCGGTGGAGGCCGGAAATTGAAGAATCGAGAGTGCTGGTCATCATAAGTCATCAACCTTGGACATGAGTTAGAAGGTCCAATACCATGTTAAATAACTAATTATTTCAAAGTTTAAGTTAATGTGGAACTTCTAACCGAGTCAATTTTTCTAATATAGGAAGCTGATTTGAACATGTTATAAGCAGCTTCAACTTAAAACATAGAAGCGGATCTAACATGCTATGAGAAAACAAACAAAAAATAAATATAAGGAATTGAGAATAAACAAAGGAAACATACAAGAAATGTATACTGATCTGAAATCATATGGTAGCCACTCACACATACTGTTTCCAATCGGTAGCGATCAAGTTTGACAAGATCCTGGTTCATCACGATCAAGCCTATTCATTTTCTAACAATCTTAAAGTAATTTCAAATGGTACCGATGCTTCTATCTCCAGTATCAAAGTTATGAACCAGGATCTTGTCAAACTTGATCGCTTCGATGGAACGAATTTCACTCGCTTGCAAGACAAGATGATTTTTCTCCTGACTGCACTGAAGATATATTATGTGTTAGACCCTGATATAACACCAATTGCTGAACCAAAAGATGATGATTCTGATGAACTTAAGACCGAAAGAAAGAAGCGCAGAGAGGATGAGTTGCTGTGCTGTGGACACATTCTGAACACTCTCTCCGACCGCCTCTATGATCTGTACACAGACACTCAGTCCGCAGTGGAAATATCGAAAGCATTGGAATTCAAATTCAAGGCTGAGGAAGAAGGTACCAAAAAGTTCTTAATATCTAAATATTTCGATTTCAAAATGTTAGATACAAAAACTATTCTGCAACAAGTTCACGAGTTACGGGTTATCGTAAATAAGATAAAGGCAGTGAAAATAGATATCTCTGAAGCCTTTCAAGTTGGTGCAATCATTGCAAAATTGCCACATTCCTGGAATGGTTACAGGAAGAAACTGCTGCACAATTCTGAAGACTTTTCTTTGGAGAAAATTCAGAAACACCTTCGAATCGAGGAGGAATCGAAGGTCAGAGACAATGCTGAGTCTTCTAGTTTCTCTAAGGCAAATACTGTAATTGCAAAAGGAAAGAAAAAATATGATGGCAAACAGCAACATCTCGGACCAAAGAAAGAACATAATAAGTTCAAAAACAACAATGGAACAAAAGGTCCAAAGGGTGGCTGCTATGTTTGCGGAAAGCCTGGCCACTTTGCTAGAGACTGCAGACAAAACAAGGCTAAAAAGGAAGTGAATGATGTCCAAGTTGATGATGAAATAATCGCTACTGTGAGCGAAGTTAAGGCTGTAAAGGGTAAAGTTCCAGGGTGGTGGTATGATACATGTGCCTCTGTTCATGTATCATATGACAAAGCATTGTTCAAGACTTACTCTGAATCAACTGATGATCAAGAAGTGCAGATGGGAAATGAAGTTCGATCAAAAGTTGTCGGAACTGAAACTGTCGAACTAAATTTCACTTCCGGAAAGAAAGTTACTCTTGTTAATGTGCTGCATGTTCCAGAGATGAGTAGGAACCTTGTTAGTGGGGACTTGTTGGGAAAACCAGGAATCAAATCTGTGTATGAATCCGGGAAACTCATATTAACTCGTAATGGGGTGTTTGTAGGAAAAGGATATTCCGCTGAGGGAATGATCAAATTATGTACTATTGATAACATTATTAATAAAGTTTCCAATTCTGCTTATATGATTGATTTTGTTTCCTTATGGCATTCTAGATTAGCACATATTGGTATTAGTACTATGAATAGACTAGTTAAGTCCAAATTAATCTCATGTAACATTCATGAATTTGAAAAATGCGAAATATGTGTTAAATCTAAAATGATCAAAAAACCTTTCAAAAGTGTTGAAAGAAAGTCTAATTTACTTGATCTTGTACATTCTGACTTATGTGAATTTAATGGCATGCTAACCCGTGGGGGAAATAGATATTTCATAATATTCATAGACGATTGTTCTAGGTACACTCATGTTTACCTATTGAAGCATAAAGATGATGCTTTCAATGCCTTTAAATCATACAAAGCAGAAGTAGAAAATCAATTAAATAAAACTATCAAAGTTTTGAGAAGTGATAGGGGTCGAGAATATTTCTCTACAGAATTCAATTCTTTTTGCGAAGAACATGGCATTATACATGAATGTTCTGCACCGCGTACACCACAACAAAATGGTCTTGCTGAAAGAAAGAATCGAACCTATCAAGAAATGATAAACTGCATGCTAATGCACTCTGAATTATCATTTAATTTATGGGGCGAGACACTTTTATCCGCATGTCATATAATGAACCGGATACCCCTAAAAATGACCGGAATATCTCCATATGAAATATGGAAGGGTAGATCACCAAACATTGGTTATTTTAGAGTGTGGGGGTGCGTAGCATATTACAAAAATATGGATCCAAAGAGAACAAAATTGGGTCCCCGTGGAAATAGGTGTGCGTTCGTCGGATATGCCACAAACAGTAAGGCATATAGACTTCTAAATCTTGAGTCTAATGTCATAGTCGAATCCAGAGATGTGGAATTCTTTGAAAATTTTATAACAAAGAATAAAGACTATGAAACGCACACTAATGAGGAATCTCGAGATATAGATTCTCAAGAAGTTGTAGAAATACAACCTGAACCTAGGAAAAGTAAGAGAATTCAAAAGACTAAGAACTTAGGTTCAGATGAAATCGATTCTCAACTCATTTCCTTTTACCTTGTTGAAGGTAATTGTAAGAATGATGTGCATAAAATTCCTATTATTCTACAATTAGAGGATGATCCTAAAACATATAATGAAGCCATGGCTTCAAGGGATTCCTCTTTTTGGAAAGATGCAATGCAAGATGAAATGGATTCAATCTTGTCTAATCAAACCTGGGAACTAGTTGATCTTCCAAAAGGTTCAAGACCTATTGGATGTAAATGGGTGTTTAGGAAAAAGTTTCATACTGATGGAACATTAAACACCTATAAGGCCAGATTAGTAGCCAAAGGATTTAGACAAAAAGAAGGTATTGATTACTTTGACACATATGCACCAGTTGCAAGAACAACCACAATTAGAGTATTGTTTGCATTAGCCTCAAGAAATGATCTTGCAGTACATCAAATGGATGTTAAAACTGCATTCTTAAATGGAGATCTAGATGAGGAAATTTACATGGAACAACCAGAGGGTTACATACTTCCTGGAAATGAACAGAAAGTGTGCAAACTAGTAAAATCTCTATATGGCCTAAAACAGGCGCCAAAACAGTGGCATCAGAAATTTGACTCGGTCATAATTTCAAATGGATTCATTCCGAATTCTTGCAACGAATGTCTATACACAAAGGTGCAGAACGATACTGCAATATTTCTTTGTCTTTATGTGGATGATATGTTCATCATGAGCAATACCATGGATGGAATTCTAGAAACAAAGAATTTTCTAAAGTCCTCTTTCAAGATGAAAGATCTTGGACAAGTTGATACCATTTTAGGGATTAAAGTTAAAAGAAATAGTGGGGGTTATGAACTTAGTCAAACACATTACATTGAGAAAATGTTAGATAAGTTCAAACACCTAAGATTTAAGGAAGTAAATACTCCCTTTGATCCTAGCGTCAAACTTGAAAAGAATAAAGGAAGGGCAGTGGCCCAGTTGGAATATGCAAGCGTTATTGGATGTCTAATGTATCTAATGCAATGCACCAGACCCGACATTGCATTCTCTGTTGGTAAGATGAGTAGATACACTAGCAATCCAAATGGTGAGCATTGGAAGGCAGTTACAAGGATATTTGGTTATCTTTCAAAAACCAAAGATCTTGGACTTCATTATGATAGGTTTCCAGCAATACTAGAAGGATATACCGATGCTTGTTGGATATCGAGTGCTGGAGATCATAAATCCACCACTGGGTGGATATTCACATTGGCTGGAGGAGCAATTTCTTGGAAGAGCAAGAAACAAACGTGTATTACCCTCTCCACCATGGAATCAGAATTCGTGGCTCTAGCTTCTGCAGGACAAGAAGCTAAATGGCTAAGAGATCTCCTATTGGAAATTCCATTGGCTAAAGAAAATGTTTCAAAAGTGTTGATACATTGTGATAGCCAAGCCACCCTAGCCAGAGCATACAGTGAAGTATATAATGCTAAATCTAGACACATAGGTCTGAGACATTCTCTTGTGAGAAAGATGATTAAAGATGGATTATCTCACTGACTTATATACAAACAAGCTATAATCTAGCAGATTCTTTTACTAAGCCACTGGCGAGAGACTTAGTAAAGAATACCTTGAGAGGTATGGGATTAAAACTCCTTGAGTAAGAGTTCCAACAACGGTAGAAACCCAATCTGATGTTAAGAAAACCTTAACCTACGATTCAATGGGTAACAACAAGTCGTTGATTTGGATGACAATGCAACATTAAGAAACAATGTTGACTATTACATTTTGAGGGTTGAGTTTCAATATACTCTTAATGAACTTCATGATCAAAAATATGTAGTTTTGTGAAAATTACATACGATATGAACTTTACCTATATGAATTTCGAGATGGTGCCGTCTCAAATGAGAGTTGGAGTTCCTCTCATAAAAAGTTCACGAAAACAGGAAAGCACATGGCCATAAAAAGTGCTAGACGAAGAAAATGTAGGCGAATGACCACAAACGAGTGTGTATAATTTTATGTCGGTATGATCATTAGGAATATGGGTTCAAAGCACAGCTACCTAATATTTCGATTATACTTTGCACAATATTTACTAAGGTTTAGTTCAAATCGAAAGATACTAAACTGTATTAACACTCAGGTGTTTCTATTTCTGGAATTGGAATTGTCATTTATGTAACAAGTGAGGGATTGTTGTAATATTTACTCAAGGAGTAATAATTACATAGTGTTCCAAAATGACAAATGTGTTGCATTGAATGGATTTGAATGAAGTCCCACATAGAAAGTGGAGTAACTTTTCAAAGCATTTATATATCATTAAATGTCAACCATTCAACAAAGAGACAAAGAGAGGATATAATGTCACATATGCATGATTTGGTGGTCCCAAGCTTTTATGTCACATGTTCCATCCACACCACCCCTTGCCGGTGTCACCACCGACGTGGGCGTGGGCGTGGGCGTGGGCGTGGGCGTGGGCGTAGAGGCGCTAGTGGCGGCTTGTAGACGGCACGACACTTGAGGCACTTTAGCACGACGCATCGACGGCGTCGGCAACCCGGTTGACGTAACGTCCGTTTGTTATGCTCGTTTTAGAATTCGAATTTTGCACCTGTTCACGAAGGGTCGCAACTATTCACATATTTGTTGGTAACAGACATAATTTATGAATGGTCGCAACCTTATAAATTGTTCTGTTTTGCCTATAAATAGAGTGCATGTTCAGAATTCAGAACACATAATCATATCCTCTGTTTTTCCAGAAAACACTTCGCTGCATTTGGAGTTTTCATTGGTCTTGTGCAAACTCGAATCAAGGCTGATTATCCTTGATATTCCTGCATCCAAACTCTAAGATGAAATTCAGAGAGTGCTTGAAATACTTTAAGAAAAGTGATTTTATCACGATCAAACCTATTCATTTTCTAACACTGAGTACTAACATTTTTTTGGATTTTTCATGCCCACCCCACACTAAACAGTTAGGGCCACTTCAAATTTTTAATTAAGCAGCTATAGATGCATTCTCTCCCCCCACCAAATTAAACCCTTCTTCAGTTTATGATAGATAAACATAGAACATGGAGCAGTGTGTAAGAGGGTCAGGAATAATGTAAGGGGAATCTGCCAAGTTTTTCGCAAAAAAATGAATCTTGTTCAGTAGAGATGACCTCATGTGCTCATTCAAAATATTAATAAAACTATATTTTATCATTCATTTAATATTCATGAGTCATAATGTACGGTCTACCATGCAAATGTGTATAACGGATACCATGGATTCAAAATACAAACACTATTTTTTTATTGAGAAATATTAAGCCTGCTGCACTCTTGTGTTTTTAATTTATTTTAAATTAATTGTCTAAGTTAAGGTGGTAGGCTACGTTAAGACAGAGAGCAATATTTAAAACTCTGCTGCATTACTTATTTGTTTTTCCCATATCTTTCATTGATCATCTGCATGGAGATACATGCCCTCCAGATAGTTTAATAAATGCAACCTTATTACTTTGTATATAGCGGTAAAATATTTGTAAGTTGTGTGAGCACTTAAAAGAGAACAATCGATTGTATCTTTGACCAAAGTGTTATAACAATGTGTAGTTCCATAGTGAAATTGTCGCTATGACAGTTGGAAACCACGAGCCAACCTGGTTCAACTAGACTCATGACTAATGGTTTTTTTTAGGTAAGCCAAAGAATTGTATTCAACTAGCATAAGGGGTGCTTAACCCGAATACAAAAGAGAAGAAAAGAAGAATATTGGTAAAACTATAGACTAGTAAAAAAGGAAACCATCTAACCCCCCAACAAGCATGCCTATAACCCTCCCTGTTTCATATTACAAAGCCAACTAATCCAAAAATACCAAAACACTAACTGCCAGCAAACTCATCAAGTGTCCACACGACCAAGACCCTCACAATCACAGAATTAGAATCCAATGTAGCAGCAAAAATCGTAAGCCTTTCCAACCAATTAACTAACAGGTTTACAACAACCTCACGTTAGAGATCGCCCCAACATAAGATGGAGATGAATGGGCACCGGTCCTACAGAGAAGAAATGCACTCCAAAGGACAAGATTTCCACTCATAAAGAGAATAAGTAAACCTGCAGAATTTCGCTTTGAGCCTGTGCCAGGAACGAGATTGAATCAGATCAAGGAGGTAGCTATGATCCAAGGCATTGTTCCTGAAAATAATAGAATTCAATTGTAGCCAACGCGACCAAACAGTAGCTATCCAGATAGCTAGTTCCCCAAGACGCTGATTTTTATTCCTTGATGTGATTGTAAACTGCGCAAAATTGGCCAGAGTTGAAGCCGGTAAAACCACATATATCCCCAACCAGCGATGCAGTGCTTGCCACACGCCCATAGAGAATGCGCAAGTGAAGAAAAGATGAGCGCTACACTCCTCCACCGTATTGCAGAACGGACAAGTTAAATCATCCGGATTGAAAAGTACTTGCCGACATCTTAAATTGTCCCTTGTTTGAATCCGATTCAGCATCAACCGCCACACAAAAGCCCTCACGTTAGAAGGTGCAGGCGCTGACCAGATTTGTTTAAAGTCACACGCCGGAGCCGCCAAATGATTTACCTGCAAAAAAGAGTAAGCTGTGTTAACAGAATAAGTCCCTCCATCTCCTGGCTCCAACACCCACTTATCACCCCTCTCCTCTATCACCGCCTCCCACAATTTATGACTAACTCCAGGTCCTGCAGCCAAGATAATTCCCGTCCTCTCAAAAAGCGGCGCCACTCAAACCTCCACTTCCAGACACCACCCTCCCAAAACCCAAGCTCCTTTTTGCCGCTGTATTTATTTTTTTGACAAAATATACAGCCGACGAAACGTTGCTAATAATAACCCTAAACCAAGTCAATCCTCAGACCAGAACTTTGTCTGATCTCCCTCCCCAACCAGCTTTTTCAACCCCGAAGAGAACCAACCATCAGCATCTTCCGGACACAAAGACGTAATGTCATTCCAACAAGACGAACCACAAGAATAGTGTAACACCCCGATTTCGGTGGCGTCACTTTAGTAACCAAAAATAAACTTAATGCGGAAAAACGTGAATATTTTTTTTTTTGATAATAACTAAGACAAGACTGAAATAAATAAAACCCAACAGTAACGATAAACAGAACTAATATAAAATATATAAAACAGCCCCCGCTGTAAGTATCTAGCCACGTCACGAGTAAACCTCCAGTGACGGAAAGTAGTAGAAAGTAGCGCCCGTAGGCAAAAGGTACAAACCAAAAGAAAAGGTTAAGTGTCCGCAACACCATCCCTCAAAACTGAGAATAAGCTGACCCAATGGCCTGAAAATAAGACCTCCTAAGTCCAACCAACTCTCTGTGATTCCCGTAAAGAAACCACACAAAAAGCTATCGGTGGGAAACTACCCTGTCCCAAAGGAAACAAATGACAGTCAGAGCTAAGACTCTACTCCTACACTAATCCTAACTCGAGGAGCTCACACCAGCACTAAACCTACGTGCTAGCATGATCGTCGTCCGAATTCGAAATCCAGAACGACCTAGTCTATGTACACCATCCGTCCTCCTCTCGCGAACGCGATGCGCTCTTGTTCCAGCATCTCAGCCCTAGTTCCCCCCGAAGGGTGAACCGTCGTGAACCAGCCCGCCAAAGACATCTGACAATGGGCGTTTGTCCGCCAAAGCACACACAGAAGACGCGAGGGTCAACTCCAAATAATTATGTAAATAATAGCACTAATAGATACAGATAATAGAATAGCCACTTAGGCTTATAGCTAGGGATAACATCCTAGGGTTGCATATTCCATAATGAATGTAACGACAACAATAACAATTTAGCATGCTCCAAGTAAGAGTAACAAGTAACAATCACACTCAACAACTAAGTTAGAATGCATGTTGCATGAAATGATATGGCGGTTAACCCAGTTAACCAAATGTATTCCGGAAAACGGATGGACATCAAACGGATCAGCCCTAACACCAGCCACGGTGGGACCATTTCGGCCCGCGTGCCTCTTACACCACACAAAGGTAGTCAGATCAGCAGTAAACCCGAAGGTCTGCCATTTCGGTCTGCTACAAGAGTCGTCTACAAACGCTCTTACACGGCATTCCGGGTCTTATGACCATTTTGGAAACCGACGAGGTCCAGAGTACGTCCTGTGTTAATACCTCATTAATGTTGCATGAATGCAGGATGATTAGTCAAACAACGTCTCCGAATCTCACTCGACACGTCGCCACGTGTTCTAGCTACATTAAAGTCTCTAAAAGCTTACCCTAAGGTAACAGTCGATTCTGCGACAAAAGACACATCTTCACAACAACACATAACTCATGATGATCTCCAAATCATCCGACACATCTCCATCCGATGGTCACAACTGCTCAACGAGCAAAGAGTATCACATACTCGGAAACTATCAATTTCCCGGACTTATCCCCAGGATAGCCCAACAACACAGCTGCTCCGACAGCACAAGAGTATCCCGCATTCACAAGGTCTCACGCCTCAGTGAAGCTTCATGCTGTTCACGAGGTCTCACGCCTCAGTGAAGATCCATGCTTTCCACAAGGTCTCACGCCTCAGTGGAGTATCACGCATTCACAAGGTCTCACGCCTCAGTGAAGCTTCTCGGCTCATCCCTTGGATGGCTAAACAAACTGCTCAACGAGCGAAGGAGTATCAACATACTCAGAACTTACCAATCTCCTCAACACTTGGATCCGACGACACTTCCCGTTTTCCAAAAACTAAGATTTGCATCCTAAGCTTCCTTTCGAGTTTAATATCCTTATTTGAAGATTTAGAGGTTGTTTAATGTCTTATGAGTTTTCTTTACAAAATAATATCCTTTTAATCTTATCGCGAATCTTATAAGTTCCCGGGATCTCCTAATCCCCAAATGACACCAGAGAATGTCTCGATCCATGAAACACCATAACAAGGTCCGAATCTCATTCGTCCTATCAAACTTTCTCAAAACTCTCAAAATAAAATCGGCATGACCTGCCCGCTATTCTCACTATTCAGAAACTCAGATTTCATTGCAAAAGCATAAATAACTCAGCACAATCAATCAACATGTCATATATCAACATATTAAGCAATAACCATATAGCACTTAGCATATAAGGCATGCACCACACATCCTAGATTACCCACATAGCACGTAGCATGTAAGTCAATCATCAAAAACATTCAGTAGATGCATCATCTACATTGTCAGCCGAAGCCTCAGAAGACATTTTTCCCAGTCAACCACAAACAAGTGCATAAACAGTAAATCAATGTCGAACGCATCGACCCTAAGCATTAACTAGAGATTCAGTGAGTAGCCCTCACCTGAAGATTCTCTAGGATTATCTCCTATCGCTCTTTCACAATCAACGCCTTGCTCCTCTGGGAATTCCTCAAAATCACCTTTAGAGCAAAACCACAGAAATACTATCAGAATCTATCGGAAACTAAGCTATCAATGCTCACTAAGGTTACCCGAAGTAATACATACTCCGAGGTACGATAATCTAGCGCGAAAGGACAAGTTTTCGGAAAAGGAAATTTTCCCCCTCCCCCCATAGGTTCGGCCACTTTTGGTAATTGTAGGGTTCGATTTTTCTTCGATCAAACTTGGTTCCTATGCTTTCATTAGCCGTAACTAAGGGTATTCTGAACTCGGAAAAATTATCGGATCAAAAACTGTCGCAGGGGTATTTTGGTCATGATTTTTAACTTAGAATTTCAAAACTGAAATCCCAAAAAGCAAATTTGACAGGGACGTCACCAACGACGTTTATGACAACTAATCCTACTAGCACTAAGCTAAGGCGATAGTTTTCAGCCTAAAGGTTGAAGCTTTACTCCAAAAATGGGTATTTAAGGCTAAAATTGATTCCGGCGGAAATCCGGCGACATTACGGAAAATCTAATCCGGCAGAAGTGATCTTGGGCACGTAAGGAAGATGTTTAGAATCAGAAATGAAGTATTCAGGATAGTTTTGCAAAAACCTCAAAACTATCAGCTCAGAAAAGTCTATAGAAAAGCTATGGAAAAAGCGATCAGAGGTAAGAATTAGCGACTATACCTCGACACCTTGAAGTAGCAACTGATTGATCGACGATCAAGCAAGAAATGAAGAAAATCTCTCCTCCTCTTCTCTTATGCAAACTCGCGGCCTCCTTGGGAAGAAATGGGTAGTTTTTGTGTTTTTTTCTCATTTCTTGGCTATATATAGAGGTTGGCAAAACGCGGTAAAATGAAAGTTTCGCGAATCTGATTTTTCCGGCGTCATTCTCCGTGAATTCTAAGATATGTTTTGGCGAAAGAATTCCAAAACTAAAATGAGGTCTCCTTGTATTTTTGGTAACTAATGCAAAGTCGGTGTAAAACTATTTTACCCGATAAGTTGCTTTTTGCATCGGATGTCGGAATAGAAAACTTCCTTCTGAAGAAAGATTGAGATCATTAAGAGAAATGGGCGTACGCGTGTAGAATCTTCATTTGATGTTCCGAATAGAAAAAGTCTTCATAGTCGGGAAATTCTAGGGTTTTGAAATACCAGGGTTTCGGTTTCGGCAAACTTCCGATGATTGGAATCGGACGTTCGTAGATCCTAGAGTTTCGCCTCGAAACGATTGTGATATATGGAAAAAGAGAAGTTCTAACATTTCTCTGAAGATTTTTGGAATTAACTTCCATCGTACCTATAAATGAAAACTAGCTATATACTAGGGTTTCTGACCTAGGTTTAAGCGTATAACGATCGTGCTATAACTTTTATCGATCATTATGCAATCCTTGGACTTTTCCTGAACTTTCTCCTTCATAAATTTATTTCATTTGGTAAACTCTAGTTCAGGTTTCCATTCACGATACATCAACCCTAATCGTGAATAGGATTCTATTTAGTTGACATAAGTTTAAAAACTTGGGCCTTACAAATAGTGATCAGATTGAGCTTCAATTACCCTCCTCCAAAGACTGTCTGGTTCCGTCAAATACCGCCATCTCCATTTCCCAAGCAAGGCTTTGTTAAAAGCAAAAAGATCCTTGATCCCCAAACCCCCAAGCTCTTTGGGCTTACAGACGTCCGCCCATTTCACCCAGGCAATTTTGTTTTCATTTTCTGAGCCTCCCCATAAAAAATTGCGCATCAAACAAACACAACTTTTGCCAACCCTTATAGGCAGCTTGAAAAAAGAAAGGAAAAATAGGGGTAAGGCAGTTAGCACACCTGGCCGCATCACTCATGACTAATGGGTAACGATTCATCGATTTTAACCCGCATACCTGACCCATCAACCCGTGGGGGTTACGATCGGGTTGAGCCAGATTGGCTCACTATTTATTTAAAATAAATAAATTAAATGTATAAACTCATACACTTTTTAGTACCTCTATATTTGCATTATTTTGGGTTTATTTCTCAACTTTTAAAGTTGTAGGTTTAATACCTCAACTAATTTAATTATAAGATTTTAGTCCTCGGTGATCAATAAGGAAATAAATGATTGATGTAATCAAATGAAGTAACGAGTCCTCGGGGAGGACTAAAATTATGTCATTAAATTAGTTGAGACCAAACTCTATGGATTTAAAGTCGGGAGCTAAACCTGAAATAGTGCTATTTTATGAAGAAAAAAACATATTTAACCATAACTGTAAATATTTAACTTTTTGTGAAGAATAGTTTATTGTTCGAGAAATAAATTTTAGTACTAAATTTTATAGCCTTTTGTTATTTTTTCAAAAAATAATTTAGTAGTTTTTTTATACCTTTATTAATATTTTTTCTATGTTTCTGTTTTGATATTTTATTTAAATATTTTGATAAGCTTGCCAACCAACATGAGTTGGATCTAGCAGGGTTGTCCTTTAACTGACTCACCAAAAAGTTAGACAGGTTAACCCAACCCACTTTTACCCTTAACCTGGCAACTTTGACCCCTCTACAAGTTGTAGCTTTGGAGAATTATGTCTTAAAAAGTTTGTGCAATCCAAAAATGATGATTTATGGTATGTTTTGGCACGTGGAAGAAAAGTGAAACAAAAGAAATAAAAATAAAAAAGAGAAAAGAAAGAATGAGAGTATAAAATGAAATGATTTTTAAATTGTTTGGTTAGAGAGAAAGTAAAAAAGAAAAATGTATGTTTGTAAAATAACTTAAATATCTGTAATGTAAAATAAAAAATGAAAATTAAATTTTTATAAATAAAATTAATTTTAAAATATAATTTAAAAATATGGAGAGGTTTCCACGATAGGGGTTGGACGTGCATGGGTTGGTGATAGAGGGAGATGTTGGTGCTCGCGGAGAAGAAGATGAACAAATAGTGTTGGAGTTCTCAGAGGATGAAGACTTGATGCTCTGTGGGGTTGATAGAGGGGGCCTCGTGAATCCACATTTATCTCATGTGGTGCTTTTTCCTAAACTTTCTTTTTGCAGGTACTCTGTTTCTGACTCCTGCGGTACTCTCCCATCTCCCCCTTTGGAGATTCCCTAAGAGGCTGTAGATGTGCCTGATGGTCCTATTGAGCAACCTTTGTCCAAGGTCCTGGAAAGTTTCAGGGGTAGGGGGTTGACATAAGAAGGTTGTGTTAGCGGGATGCAAGTTGCAGAGCCGTTCTGAGAGCTCTTCGGGGGTTGCATCGGCAGTCAACGACATTGTGGAGATGGAGGAGATATCAGGGTGAGAGTTGATGGTGTTAGCGGGGGAGTTTTCGAAGTTTATGGTGCCTTGACACGAATGCGGAGCGCTATTTTGATGGGGAAACACCTAGGTATGGTGTATGGTTGCACATACGAAACGACCCACGCCGTGATTACAGCTTAGATCATGGCGCACAAATAGCCTTAGGTTAGCAGAGAGAGTTTCTTGGGTTTTGATTGGAGCTTGGGTATCTTTAGGGGGGTTGGAGGGCTTGTGAGGGGTTTTAGGCGGGTTGTATAGACTTTGGGTATCTTGGGTTGGTTTTTATATTTTTTGGGGCTTTTTTTTTGTGTTTGCTAACTTTTGATCCTTTTGGAGGAGGGTGTATATCCTGTCAATTCCCTCATCAGTATAGTTTTTACTTTCAACAAAAAATTAAAATATTATTCTCGTTAAAAGCAAGAGAAAAGAAAAATATGTTTTTAGTACAAAGGAAAAGAAAAGGAGAAAGAAACTAAACAATTACATCCAAACAGAGAATAGGAATCACTGTAGAAGGAGGAACAACTCAAACCTTCCAATCCTATCCATCATTCAGTGCGAGCTTAGCTAGTGTATTTGCCACCATATTCTGCGTTAGGGGAAACATGAAAGACTGTCACATGCCAAGTCCTTCATAACAATGTGTGAAGGAAAAATGCATGTTTGTAAAATAACATAAATTATTTAATGTAAAATAAAATACAAAAATTAACTTGTTATAAAAAATGTAATGTTAAAATATAGTTAAAAAATTTATTACTATTATTAATAATATTTATTCTTATTCTAGTCCAAGTAGGCTCTTGCAGGGGCGGAGGCAGAAATTTTATTGGGGGGTGACGAAGATTTAAAGGAAGGTAATTTATAAAAAAAAATTACTTTAGGTAATTTATAAGAAAATTTTACTTTTTCTCATAAAGCATGTGCAAAAAAATCATATATAACTAACAGTTTTTTATAAGCATAAGAAATATATAATTAGTTTTAGTATAATAGATACTAACTAGCTCATAAGCATTATGAGAAGAAAAAAAAATCAGACTTCACAAAAAAAGAACAATTTGAGCTTTTGAGCCAGCTCATAAGCATTCTTCATTGTCTATCTCTTTTTTTCTTAAAGAATGAGTCAATAGTTCTCTTCTTAGTCATCTTTCAAGAAATGAAGAATTTGAGCCACACACTACTTCAAAGTTCAAACATGTAAATTCACTAAAAATACAAACAATTTTTTTAGCTAGGTAATGGTTAGTGTCAAATTTATAGTAATATAATGACTACAAATCAATAATTTCATAAAGCCCAAATTCATAAATTTTATGATGATTAAATAAGGCTATACAGTCTCTCAAAATTTATTTCCTTGCAGAGAACAAATCAACAATGGATGAATGTTTCAGCATCTGATTAGTCCTAACGACACTTTTTTTTATTTGCTACTCCACTCACTTTAGTCCCCCTGTATTCTTGATTATGTTTTTCAGTTTCTCATTTGCAGCCACAAGTTCACACTAGCTACCAGTGCCACACGCCCACACTTATAGTGAATGCAAATCTATGAAATTATACTTGATAAAAAATATTAAAAAATTATGCAACTCATCAAAACTAAAAAAGAAATGAATACAAAGAAACAGAGGGAAACGGAAGCAAGAAAAGGAACGGATAAAAGTGGGGGTGCTAAAAAATATTTTTTTTATATGTATTGGTTAGAAAATTTCCAAACTTGGGGGTGACTGGAGCATGAGTCCGTCACCCCACTCCCTCCGTCCCTGGGCTCTTGCATGATGGAGCTTGATGGAAATATAATATAAAACATTCAGGTTACTTTTACCTAACAACTTAATAAGCTTTTGGAATAAGTTGTTGTTTGACATGGTATCAAAGCATCTATGATTAAGTGGTCTAGAGTTCGGTCTCTACCTCCCCCGAATTCTTCTGAAAAAAAGAAAAAAAATGAATTTAAGCAGATGGTAGGTGGACCTGTGTATTGTCCATGCTACAAGCCCAAGTAGGCTCTTGCGTGAGGGAGCGTATTAGAATATAATATAAAACCATTGATGTGACTCTTACCCAATATCTTAAGTTTTTGGTATAACTAGTTGCTTAATATGGTATCAGAGTATCCATTTGTTGTGGAGACCTCCCCTATTTGGGTCACCCGTTGATGTTCATATATTCCACGCTCCAAATGTCCAGCCCTAGGTGTGAGGGGTGTGTTAGAAGTCCCACATTGTCTAGAGATATAGTCAAATAAGTACTTATAAAAGGTAAAGCAAACCTCAACACTTGAGGGGGTGTGTTTTAGCTTTTGGGTGTAGTTAGGTCTCCCTAATTTCAATAATCTAATCTAGAAGCTACGATAAAAGTTTAATTTCATAATTGAATTCAAAATCAATCATAGAAGATATTTAGAGTATGTTTGGTTTTGTGTTGGGAAACGCTAAAATCAATTATGATAGATTAAGATCAATTCTCGATCAAAATATTGATATTTATAAGTCACTTTGAAAAATTAATTTCAGCTTCAAAGAGTGTATTTGCTTTCCCTTTAGAAATCACATAGTCACATAGACCATTATAATAGAGTAACCACTGATTTTGATAGTCATTTTAAAAAATTAATTTCATACTCGAAATGAGTTTTAGTAGAAGATAGAGAGTAGTTCCTTATGAGATTATACAACTGAATTTCACAGCTAAACTAATCCAAATAACTATTTTATAAATGCATCCAAACACAAACACTTCAGTTCAACATACTATTACATTTTTTTACTTTTGCTAACACTTGTTAATGCAACAAGCAAAAAGTATTTTCTAAAGATGCATCCAGAATCTGTTTGTGTCTGTTGTCATAAAGAGTTTATTTTAGGCAACATTATTTTTTACAACACTAAATAAATGTTCTTTGTTGTATAATAGGAATCAATTATTGTGTAATAGTTGTTGCCTATTCGACACAATAAGTTACATTTTTGTTACAGTGTTGCTATGAGACCGTTAGAAACTGTTCCGTAAAGTTAGGAAACATTTTTCGTATCTATGGTTACATTTTTAAACTGTTGCAAAATAATTAAAAAAAATATTATAAGGCAAAATATATGAATGAGGAGCACATGGGAGGGATTTTTTTTATAGTGAGACTAAATATCACTTTTGACAAATGTTGATCAAAACACAAATGAAATCATTTGAGATTTGCATTTTGAAATGGGAATGAAAAAAAACTTAAACGTGTGAGGCCAAAACAGACAAGGGGTATCTAGTTATTAGGCCATGATCAGAAGAAAATTGATACACCTCTAGCTAACTTATACTAGATTTCCAGATGTGTACAGATAACTACATGACAGGGGAGGGAAAAATAGGAGCGTCTGTTATAGCTATATCACACTAATTAAAAGCTCGGTAGGGACGTAGGGTCCTAATGGGGTAAACCAGTGGACGCGCGCTAACACAGTACACATTACATTTATATAGCACAATGATTTTGATAGAGCATGTACGTGTCTCATAGTATTGTCTGGGTATATATAAAAGGTTATGCTTTGAATTTTTCAGCCTTAAAAGCAACCATTATTGAGTATGGGAGAGAAAATGAAAAATTTGCAGAGGCTCCCACTCCCCCTATTCATTCAAGTTACCTAAAATTAATCATTGTAAGAGACATAGAGATAGAGCAGTGGGGCCATATAATAATAAAGAGTAAAAATAGAGTCATTAGGCTGAATCCATTTTCATTGTATTTCAAATTATGTCTCACTAGAAATTCATTATTGAACATTAATCATAAAGTTTATTGAAACACAAGGTACGGTTAGCAGGGGCGATATAGACGGGTCTGAATTTTTTTTAGTTTCATTTTTTGGCAATACAAATGATTGATAATTAGTTGCATATTCTACATTTATACTTCATATGTCACCAGAAAACAAATTTTAATTAAAAAAAAGTAGTTATACATTCTTTTCAGCACATAAATACACTTTGTGACTTTGTGAGATTGTTCTATTTTTTAAAAAGTCAATTTGGTAAATTTTGTGGTGACCTTATAAAAAATTCATCAATCCCGAGTGTGATACCACCAAATAGTTGAGGGTGTTTGAGATATTCAATTGAAAGTTTTTCAAATTTTCAAATAAGCCTCGTTGCTTGAAGTACTGGTAAGTATCTAACAACCCTCCACAACCTGTCAACCTCGTACCACTGTCACCGTCAGCCACGACCGTCAGCCACGACCTCCGTGGTCTCTATGATTCCCATCACAATTGACATTGGAGTCCTCCTTGGCGTCGTAACCCAAACCTCAAGCCTCCATAATCGAACTCTACAAAGACATTGCAAGAGTTACCACAAACTCTTCACCTTTATGACAAAGACTAGTTGGGACTCCATCCAACCAAACATTAGTCCCCTAAACCTAGTATCAGAAACCATGTGAGGGAGCCATTGCCCACTCCTAGAGGAGCATATGATCCAATTAGAGGTCCTACAGTTTGAATTAATTGTAACTATGGGAGAGTGTATCAAATCGAACTTCTGGATTAGTGATTTGCGATTGTGCGATTAATTCATTCATTTACTTATTGTGTGTAATTTTTTTTATGTGGATCAACAATTGATGGGAGTGAGATAGGGTTGACATTTCACAAAGTCGTTCAACAAGCTATTCGCAAAGAAGGAAATGAAAATTCATATGGTGGGCCTTGACGTTGTTAGTAAGATCATCATCTAAATCGAAATCCATCCACAGTTCGGACGGAGGGGATGGTTCCATTGGATTATAATGAGGTGTGGAAGTGAGACTGGATCTGGGTGCAATAGTCGTGGGTTTGTGATTTTGGAGTGGTAGTGGAGGAATCAGAGGTGGTTTGACTATGGAGGTCGACGATTGGATGTGTAGGTAGGGTCTTTGTGGGTGGTGGCAGCCAAGAGTAAGTAGTGGTGGTGGTGGACATGCAGTGGTCGGAAGTGCTTCTGGTGAGAACAAAGGGCGCATGTAGCCATGTTGAACGTAAGCCATATTGATATACTACCCCAACTATAGCATGAGACGCTTTTTTAAGTGACACACAAAAGATAGTTTGTCATTTTAAAATCTTTGATAACTTATTCTAAGATAGACCGGCGTAACCTCCCGTTAAGTCAAACAACCTATGGCGTCAAAATCATTACCAACTGATCATACCTTTGGTGATTTGCCAATGGCCCTAACTGTCGGTCAATTACTGACGACTAAATCATTCGATAAATTATCAACAACTTTAGACAAAAAAAACCATCGGAACAAATTATCAACGAGATTAAGACTGTCAATAATCCAACCGTAATATATGTTTACCGACGGATTTGTGTCCTTACCGACAGTTAATGGTTGTCGGTAATAGCCTATTTTCTAATAATGATTCTACCCTTGGAGATATACCCTAATCGTTCATGCCAAATAGAGAATGAAGTTTGACTTAGTGATGGTCTCTTGCTCCCGATACTCTCACCATGCAGGGCATTGTAAATATGATAATCCAATTGAAAATTGCACTAAAGTATTTGCATTATTTTTCATAACAAAATAATTAACAGTTGGTGTACAAACTAATTTTGGATAAAACCTTATCACAATAATATAAGAAAATAAATATCTTATAAACAAATTAGGTAAATAAAAGGGATCAAATACAGAACGTGCACCAGGACAAAAGCTGTAAATTCGAAGATATCAATGATCATCTGATAGTGAATTATCATCTGCTCATGGTGTCCTTCTTGGAATAAAATCTTCTATACATGGAATCAACTTTGGTGAGATAGAATGTGCCTGGATGTAGGTAGCTACAGTCCATGCTAGTCACAAAGTCCTTTGCCCCATAACGCTGCTCCATGATTTTCAAAGTTTCAACAAACTTTTCAGGAGTAACCTGCAAACATAGTAAACTCGTTTCAGGAGTAACGATGCTCCATAATTCTGTAATAAATTCTTTAGGTTCTGGAGAATTATACACTATTAGGGAGCATGGACGCACCATGTAACACTATTTTTTAAAAAAGTTTAAACAAACCTCATGTGGTTGATTCATGTACCCTGAAAAAATGGAATGTATAGTTGGTTTTCAAAACATCAAATCTCAATGTTACATGGCCTTTTGAAAACTATAATTCAGATATCAGCTAGTACAGAACACTATACTGACAGGCCACAAAACATAAAGCATTTGCTAACATGTAGAACACCAAAACCAGAAACCCCTCAAACCAATCGACGCCAACGTCTACCCCCATATCACCCTCATTTTAACTATGCACTTTCACTATCATCAGTTTCTTTCTTATTCTCCTCTCTGACTCTTGCTGTACCATTTCAGTTTTGGCATGGTTTGATATTGTAGTTATGCAAAGTTTATTTTGTTTCTATGCTGATGTTTATTTTGAGTTTCATCTTTGGTTTCTGATGGACTGTTGTTCTGTTATGGATTTTGAGCTTGATCATTGTTAAGTATTAATCTTGATGTGATTGCATTTCTTGCTGGAACTGGAAACAAATTCAACAGTAACATAATATCTAGCTAATTGTTGATGTGCAAGCAATTACTCATCAACGTCACGAAGGAGATTCTTGCATGGCATTGTTAACACAAGAAGGAAGCCAATCATCAGTGGACTAAAGGCCAAGTATTGGCAGAGAAAGATAAATTCCAGGTATGAGGTTTTTCTACCAAAATTGGCAATTCTAATTTCCATTACTTTTGGGTAATATGAGTAAGTATTCCCTTTTATACCATACCAATCAATCTAAGGTAGACTTTGGATTGAGCCTAACTCTACACCAAAAGCTAGTCAATGGGTGACGACACCGTTAACACATTTATAATAACTTATTTAGTCATATCTCTAGTCAATGTGGAACCTTTAACAGAGGTCACACTTGATAGAATGACAGCCATTGATTAAATCACACTTACTAACAAACACAGTTAAGATAAAAGGTGCATCCATGCACCATAACTACAGAAGGTTCTTGTAAGATTCACCCTTTATGCCTATTATCTTAGATGGTATGACCAGAATAAAACTATCATCAAGAGCTAGAAGTGGTTAAAGATGGCATACCTCAATTCTCTGCTTCAATTTGTCAGAAACATTCATCAACTTTACAATGTTTGACAAATTAAAGGGTTGCTGGCCTTCTTGAAGGCGGAAGGAGAACATTGTAGCGGTTAAACCACTCCCATAAGAGAACATAACTACACGTTTACCTACCTGTACATTGAAGACAATGCTTATGAGAATTTTAGAATTATTGTCCACATGAAAGATGCAGTCACAGAGATACAAAGGGTAAAATAAACAAAGAATATGATACAAGCATGAAAAACCATACCAGCGAGTCATGCTTATTGTGAAGGAGAGATGCAAATGCTGAATAAAGTGATGCAGTGTACATGTTGCCAACTTGCTTTGGGATTAGTGTGCCAGGCTGCACCTTCGCGTCATAAACATGCTTTGCAGCTTGCTGATTTGCCTGTAGAGTCACAATGACCGCAAACCATTCTAAGAGTTAAATCTCTAGTAATATTTTAGTCAAGCAACATGATTCAATCACAACAGGATCAGCTACCTTTTCAAGATCACGACTGCGATAGCTCTCATCACCAGATAAGGATGCAAAAGGCGCTAGGGCATTCCTGGAAACTTCATCAACAAAACTGGTACAGCATAGCAAATGCAGAGAACCAACAAAAAAATTATCAACTAGGATTTAAAGACATCAATTAAAATCATGGAATTTTTATGGTTCAGTTCATGCAGTCCAGTTTTCTTAGATCTGTTTGTCGAAAATACAATCCAGAATATGATGTAATATATTATTGCGGGCGGAAATGTTACACTAGAATATTTAACTGAACCTTAAGAGCTCACTACCTATTGGCTTATTACAGCAAGAAATATCCAAAAGGTAAACTAAATTACCTAGTGAAAAGGGTAGATGTCATTTTATTGCTTGGACCTTGAATTGAAAATGCATTGAATATGGGAAATGTATAAAGCAGAGGATCCACAAACCTGGGATTTCTCTGGAAGTCGTTGAAGTATAACCGACCAAAACTTTTCTGCACAAGCTGTCATACATACAAGAAAGCAGTAGAGAGACATTTTTTAGGCCGTGTAATGACATACTCAGTGCTTTTTTTTTGTTTTCATTCCAAATATGGAGAAATAAATCCTACATGACTAAACCATAAAGCTTAAAGTACCTTGTTATATGGAGAATGAAAAACAAAATAATCAGAATCTGATATTGAAAACGGCCTCCCCTCCAATTTTTCAAATCTGTACATGGAAGAAAATAGAATGAGAATTTGAAACCATAAAGAAAAAATCGAAATGACTTTTACGGTTCGGTCTTTGCTTACTTCTCACATAAAAGCCGATAGCAGGAATCAAGTGCCATGAGATAACAGGTCTGTGAGAGCATTCCATCAACAACCTAGAGCAGGAAAAGGACAAAGAAAAGATGAAAAAAGGCACAGACCAACACTTTGGCATAGCAGTAATGATTGCTGTAAACAAGATATTAAAATCTTAACACATTTAAAATTTTCTATGGAAGTTAATGTGCATAAACTGAGATAATTTACTTTAACATAATTCAGTTTAGGAGAAAATCTTAAAAGCTAATTAAGGTAGAAATAGCACTAAAAATAGGTAACAATTAGATTTAGCTATTTCGTAAAGAACTATGCAGGGACGGACGATAATGGCAAAATGTGGCGGTCCCCCCCTTTCCAAAGAGGAAAAACTTTCTTAACAAAATATTATTCAAATATTGTTTTTGCTCCCCGTAAATTTTTCATAATTTTGCTGAATGTGTTAAATTTCACTCCCTACCCATTTTTTCTGGTTCCGTCTCTGGACCTATGGTTGCATACATGAATTAATTTGATCCATTCAGTGTTGGGGAAGGGGTGGGAAAGGACCCTGCTAACCCGTAGAAAGAGTGTGCTAGTGACAATACATGGCTCCGCCCACTGAAATGAGACTAGCTAAAGACATTATTGCTTTTGTTCATGAAGCTATTTTTTTCAAAAAGAGTCTTCCTATACATCCTTTTTTCACCTTGTTTGTGTTTATAACAAAATTCAACTAAAATTAGAACACAACAATATAAAGAAAAAAGAATGGTGATGCTGAAAATTGGAAAATATCTCCACCATGGATAATAAATGAAATTGGTCATAGTGCATGCATGAATCTCATTTTCCAAACTCGGCATTGATTCTATTTCCTGAAAGCTACACAAATTAGCTTCTTAAAACTGAATTCAATTCTATATGAATGTCGCCATCAACTGATTTTCTAAACATGCTGTTACACTGCTGTTCATTTAATAACAAAAGTATTTCTATAAAAACCTAAAAATCTAAAATAATACTTTATATTGAATTTATGATGGAAGTAAATCAATAGAGTGGAGGTGGCTAAGCATTACTGGGTATTCACTTGCAAGATTTGGCTTGTAAAAATCATAGACATGAGACATGTGACTGCCCCTGAGTTTGCTTTCAAATACAATAGGAGCATCTGGCCCTATGAGCATGGCAATTGCAGCGGCTCCTCCAGTTGGACGAGCAGGTCCCTCAGCATATACCTTGAAGAATAAAGTCAGAGTTGAGAAAATTGTTTGTGTATAAACCATCTGCATTTGGATCCATCATTTAGACATGCAAAATAAAACATTTGTTACATGCTCCTATGTAAAATTGATGTCTTGGAAAGTTAACCTTATACAGCTCAGTATAGATTCTGCAGTTTTTACTTTGATGTTTCATTAACAACATAAGATGGTGAAACTATGCAATGTCAGGACTCAGGACTGCAAATTCTAATATGTTTTTGCTAGGAATTGTTGAATTATAAGTTCTTCGACATTCTCTTTAATTAGGAATTTAAGAAATTTCAAGTTTTTCCAGATTCCTTTAACTAGAAATTTATCAAATTGTAAGTTTGTCCACATGCATTTGGAGGTAGGAGTTTATTTCAAGATAACACGTGTGACTGCTGCCACATATAACTCGAGTTAGAATAATGTGAAATCTGTTGAAATATGGTAAAATTCCTCAAGAAAGTAGTGAGAGGTGCTTGAATTTGTATGTCAACATAAGTACCTTAGATGCTAGAGTTGGTCCGAGGTTCTAAAACATGCATAAATTATGTCATAAAAATGGATAATACGAGTTAACAATCTTTCTCCTCATGCATGAACTAGTAAATCTTAAAATCTTCAGAAATATGAAAGGATGCAAAGAAAAGGTTATCGTTTGCTAGGAGTCTATACCGCACTGTCTGTACATACAACAAGTCCATAGCGTCCATCCCATGAACTACTCTCAACCCAATTCACGCAATTGAACAAAGCTGCTGTTCCACCATAGCATGCGTTTGTTGAATCAACACCTTCAATGTCAGCATTACCACTCTCCTGAATGTTAAAACTTTACATTAGTTAACATAAGATGTGGGTGTCACATAAACACATCAATTTCATTCTTGTAGTACCTTTCAAAATTTGATTCTATGAGTTCTGAAAACAATAAATTAGACATCATTTTCAAAATCGTACATCAGAAAACATCTTTTCTGCTTTGCTACCTCAAATATGTGTGACACAAAAGATAAGATTAAATCCATTCGGGGTTATCTCAGGTAAAGAGAGTATGCAACTCCTACTATGGTTTTAAATTGCCGTTGCATCCTAATTGCAGGGTAGTAACTGAAATTGCGGCAAATGCAACCACTAATGCAGTTGTGGAAAGTGGAAACAGGAGACCTCACAAACCACAATATTGCAAATGCAATTCCAGTTAAAGACAGTAGTTTCAGACACTGATACCAACGGTAACGCAAGCATAAAGCTCTAGAACCTAATAATGTTATAGAGTTAGGGTCAACACAAAAACAGGAATGAGATACCTCAAAAACTTGCATAAGGAAGGTCTTAATGGATTTGCTTTTATCAATGACAGTTTCACTTCCAACCTCCAAGCGTCCAATTTGCTTTGAATCAACATTATACTTTTCAAGAAGTGAAGTAACAACCGTCAAACTGGAAATTCAAAATTAGAAAATAAAAATTAAAAAAATGAGCAGAATAGGTTTGGATGCAAATCAAATAGGACTTATTGAAGCTTATTTAGTGTTTTTCTAGTAGATAAGCTCCAATAAGTCTGTATCCAGACGGTCTCTAAGTACAATAAACCCATTGCAGCAAGCAGCATCATACAAGTCCAGAACTCTGGCTAGCTTTTTTGACTAACTTCAAAAGAATGAATTTAGCACCCCAAAACAAAATTACTAGAACTACCATATTAACCACTTTTTATTTGTTTCTCCACACCCCATTAACGCTCTAATCAAATTAATAACTAAAAAAACATTGGTAACTGTAAAAAGTTTATTCAAAATTGCAAGTGACCTCATTGAGATAACATCTTCAACATCAGTGCAGAATGCCATGCAATCTTGACCAAGCCCAATAGTGTATTTCCCTTTGCTCACGCCATCATGTTCCTCCAAAGCCCCCTGCAGAATCACACAAACCCAACAAAGGAAAAACACAAGAATCAAAAAAAAAAAAAATGCAGCTTTAAAATCAAATAAAAATACAAAATCACAACTTTACCTGCTGCACGCAGGTGGGTGGGAAGTAGATGTCAATGGCAAGGATTCCCACATTGTTGGGGTGTGAAGAAGAGGCCATGGTGAGTGAGAAAGTCTTAATTCTCAGTGATGGAAGTGAAGTTGTTGCTTGTTTTTCAATTAGGAGAAGATGCTGGCATTATATCTCCTCCAAATTCCAATCTGATAGTACATTTTTCATTTGACATGAATCTACCACATTGTTGGCTGCATGTGACTGAGTGGTAGATTTGGGAACCAGCTAGCTAACCCCTTTTTCGGCGGAAACTATGATGGATGTTTGAACGGAAGGAGTTGTTGAATTTTCTGTTGGCAATTATGAATGAATGGTGTGGATTGTGGTCATTTGTGGGTGAAACAAAAGAATGATGATATTATTACTACACCATACACACTTGAATTCAGTTGTTTGCTTCTTAATTGTGACGAATGTTTTACCACCAACAACCTACGACACATGTATCAACTAATTAAGAGCATCCTTTAATGCACGGTGAGAAAAGATCAAAGGCACGACACAAAAGTCAAAGGAAAGTATCATACATTTAGCTCATGATTTTGTTTAGCATTGCAGTTTCACGTATTTAAAAAAAACATTAGAATTTGTCACATTGAGTTAAGTATCAATCCAATCTCGAGGAGTTGGTCTAGTGGAGCATGAAAATGTGTCATAATAAATTTTTTTAGTTGGGTCTTAGGTTTCTAAACTCAACCCAATGCATTTAGCACTAGACGTCCATTCATACATTGAGAAAGTTTTCTAAGATAGGTGACAAGCTTGAATTTCTAATATATTTGTTGATTTAGAAAACTAATGTATTTTTTCTAATTTTTTTCACTTACACTCTTATTTAATAATTTTTCTACCACTTATCATATTTTATTTAATAATTTTTCACTTATACTCTTATTTAAGAGCATCTCCAATGTTAATTCTTAATTTTTAGTTCTTAGCACTATTCGCGTAGGCCCGTAAAGCAGCTTTTACATATTTCGCTCCAACCACAAGTTCTTTACTTTGAGTTTCTTTGTACTATTCATCTAGTTCAACCGCAGCACATTATTTATACTTTTTACTTTTATAAAGCAATAAAACAAAACTCATAATGCAATAAAGCAATTTGTGTGAAAGAGAAAGAAAAAAAAAATTCTAAGAACTCATAAAGTAAAGTTACTTATATAAGAACCAGTTCTTATTTTTAAAAACTAAAAACTCTACGTCAGTCATCTTCATAGCTCTTAGAATAATTATATCTCCACACCTCATTTTTTATAGGAAGAAAGGAGAGAGAAAGTAAAGATGTGATATGTGATTTGATTGATAGAAAAAGAGAAATAGATAGTAAATGAAGATGAAAAAGAAGTGAAGAGGTGTGTATATATCATTACTCTAGTTCTTAACTTAAGAACTCATCTCAAAAAAACTAGTATCGTAGATGCTTAACTATTTTTGAATATATACATAAAAAGCTAAAAGAACATGCATTACACATTTTGTAAAGGAGTAATAAAAAACTTTAAAATAAAGGAAACCACAAAAACAACAGATTTTAATCACATCGGTGTTGCTAAAAGTTGTTAAGCATCAACTCGATCGATTGTTTATATCATATCTGTCAAAGTTACTAGAAGTCGGTAGGCATCAACTCGATCAATTATGTTTGATTTAATGTCTTGGAATGATACGTGAAAGAAATGGTTATGTAAGATTCCATTAGTTGTTTGAGTTTTATTACACCGGAATCTAGGTTGGTGTATTAATTGACATTTTGTCACAACCCAAAATCTTGAGTCGTAACCGGCGCACAGGCTACCACCTTAGCCTGACAAGCCTATTTAACCAAAACCACTTTTCGAAACAATTTTTCCAAAATAATAAAACCTATCAATTGAGATTTATCATAATTAGAATTCCAAGAATACATAAATTCCAAATCCAGCACTAAAGTGCTAATTCTTAAATTAAAACAATAAATAACAACTCAAACTGATATCCCCCAAGACTCTCATATAGCTGCAGAATAACAAAGACCAATAAAGACACAAATATGACCACCTGCCAAATGAGGTCTATAAACGAAATGAGCCAAATGATCTGACCCTGACAACAATCTGCTACTCAATTGCCTGAAAATCTGTGGAGGGAAAATAATGAATGGGGTAAGTCACGAAGACTTAGTGAGCAGTCAACAACCACCATGAACAGGAAGGGGAAACAGAATAGGCACGAGTTTTTCGCTCTTAACTCAGTATAAACAATCTATATCATCAATAATATCAGTTCAAACCATTTCAGCAGTAAAAAGTGTCAAAACTCATAAAGTTCATAAATAATCACTTCAAATAAATATTATTAAAATCATAGCAATATAACATTTAAAATCTGAAACTTTATATAAGGGTCACACATGTAGAACCGTGAGGCGGCTCCATCTCGCTGATAGCCCTCTCCTCCTAAGGGATGGCCTCTCCGATAGGGGCGGCTCCATCTAGCGGATAGCCCTTTCCTTTCTAAAGTCACATCGTGTCATCGGGGGAAGCTACATCTCGTTGATAGCCTTTTCCTCTTAAGGATTATCTTACCCTAGAGGCGGCTCCATCTAACAGATAGCCCTCTCCACCCGGAATCATGTCATATCTCATCAATCTCATCGGGGGAAGCTACATCTCGTTGATAGCCCTTTCCGTGCACTGGCGGCTCCATCTAACGGATAGCTCTCTCCTCCCGGAATCAAACTAGCTAGGTGCACCTAGGCCGTTACCTCCGCTAACGGCTACGGGATTCTATCAAGGATACCCAAAACCATTTTCTCAAACCAATACAAGTCTCATCAACAGTCTCAAAATCAGCTTTCAAATGCTCATCAAAGCTTTTCAAAATAGCATTCTCAACATCAAATTTTCAATGCTCATCAAAGATTTTCAAGTTCACGATCTCAATTTCACATAATTTCAAAATTAACTCAATGTCATTCTCTTCTCATACCAATTCATAAAACATGCTCAAAATCAGCTTCATAAAATCAGCTTTCAGAGTTCAAGAATGATAGTCAAACATATAAAAACATGTTTTCCCAATTAGATAAATAGGTAATATGATAAAGTAATTAAATCAGTTATAAGACTGTTAAAAATATGTCATAGCAATTGAAAACCACTCACAACTATGAAGAATAACCACAATTGCTTTCTGCAATCCTACGACCTCCGAACGATCCACTTGCCGTTGAATCTGAACACAAAATTAACCTCAAACCTTCAGCATTTATTACCCTTTTGACATACTACCCATGAGCAACCATAAAATTCCCAAATGTGTAACTAAAGCCCTAAAAATAATTCTACTTAATTCTAAACTGTGCTACTACTGTTATTGAAATTTATAGGGTGTATGTATACCTCAATAAAATCAAATGAGCAATCTGAAGATGTGGGTACTCTTCTTCTTCTCCTTCTTCAAAGCATAAACCCTAACTCCCAGTCTTTTCAAGAGGCCTTCCAATTTGACTACCCAAAAATCTGCTTCGTGAGAGTGTCAGGAAGAAAATGATGAAATAGTGAAGAGGATGAAGGTCACGCACAGGAAATCAATTTTGAGAGAAAGAGAAAAAAGGGATACAGGTCTGTGTTTTTATTTTTGAAATTTGTAATGTTAATTGGGGTGTGGGGCTGCAACGTGGATTAGCAATAATTATTTATTCACACCTCAAAATGAGGTGGAGGAAGAGATAGATAGGAAGAAAAGAAAAAGTAAGAGTGAGAAAGTATAAGATGTAATAGATGATAGGCAGAGACTATTTGCGCCCCCTTTTTTGCTAAGTCCGCCATCCCCAAACACGCGAAAAGACTAAAATACCCTTCAGTAATTTAAATTTAAAAAAAAAAAACTACCTTATCTCTACAAACCCTCCCCCCTCTTTCAACCGTATACCATCTTCCTCTCCCACCCAATTTCAAAAGTTTCAACCCTCACAAAATCAAGTCTCTCAAACCCACAACCAAGTCAAGAAGAGGAAGAGAAAGGAGGACAACCAGTAAGAAGAAGAAGTAAGAAGAAGAAGTTGAAGTAGAAGAGGAAGAAGGAGACCAAGTCAAGAAGGAGTAACCCACAAAATACAACAACAACCCATAACCCACAAGAAGAACAATAATATAAGTTATTTTTTACAAGTTTTCGAGGCTTAGGTTGTATTTCGTGTTAAATTTCAGTCCCTCGATTTGATTCTGCAATGGGAGGAGGTTTCGTGACTTTCCCGCACTCTAAACCGCGGACAGGTTTTATGGCTACCGCATGTTTAAGTGCGGTACGCCTGTCAAATCTTTTATACCTACCGCATGTTTAAGTGCGGTACGCCTGTCAAATCTTTTATACCTACCGCAAGTTTAAGTGCGGTTAGCCTGTCAAATCTTTTATACCTACCGCAAGTTTAAGTAGGTGTGTCCACTGGACGGGTTCGGGCAGGTTTGGGCCCGAACCCCGGTTTTGGACGGGTGAAATTACACCAAAATCTAGCCCGTCGCCGACCGCCGAGCAGCATCGGATTTGTCGGGTTCGGTTTCGTCGGGTAGTCGGTTACCTCAGTCGGTTTTCACGGTTGCAGATCCAGAAAAAAAAATCACAAAAAAGAGAGGAGGAGTTCCAGGAAATTTAGAGAATATAACATCCACCAGAAACATAAAATTTTACTTCCATGACAAATGAACAATATATACCTCAAAAAATACATAAAAATATACAATCTTCAGAGACAATTTATGAAGAAATAAGAAATCGATGAAGATCTTCATCGTGGTGGTGCTGCATGTCCTCGCTCTAGCAATCTTCACCGTTGACGTCGAAGGTCTTCACCGGAGATCGCTTTCTCCACCGCAGAAAAGGAGGAGGTGCGGATTGTGGCTAATGGAACACGATCGTTGGAGGCTAGGGTTGAGGCTTGAGAGGTGGCGGCGGTTGAGGGTTGAAGCTTGTGAGGTGGTGGCGGCTGGAGAGGAAGAGAAGGTGGCGGTTGAGGGTTGAAGCTTGAGAGGTGGTGGTGGCGGCTGAGGGTTGAGGCTTGTGAGGTGGTGGCTGTTGGAGTGAGAGAGGTGGCGGCGGCTGGAGTGAGAGAGTGATGAGTGAATCAGAAGTGAGAGCATATTTATATGGCTAAGGTTAGGTTTTTTTTTTGTCAATAGGGTTAGGGTTAGTGGGATTGGGCTGGGCTGAAAAGTTTTTTATTTTTTAAAAGAGTTGGTTCGGTCGGCTCAGAGGTTAAACCGAACTCGACCGAACCAAACCATTAGAGACCGGTTTTTTTTCACCCGCGAACCCGCGACCCGAACCTGCCCACCCGCGAGGCCCTTTTTTGGCAGCGGGCCGGACGGGTTCGGTCGGCCCAAAAAAATCTGGACAGGCCTAAGTTTAAGTGCGATTAGCCTGTCAATTTTTTTTTTAATTCTCTCTGAATTTTCTCTGAATGTTTATAAATTATTTTTTATGTTAGCAAACTGTTGTTTATGTTAATAAACGTGAAATTCGTATTCACCTAGGACAGATGTGATACACAATGTTGCAACAATGTGTAGCACAACAAAACACAATCAGAGTATCAATAATAAACAAACAGTTAAAACACAAGGAGTTGTTAACCCAGTTCGGTGAACATCACCTACGTCTGGAGGATACCAATCCAGGAGTCAATTCACTATCAAATAATAGTTCTCAGGTCACATAAAAGTCCCTCCTATACCTAAGTACTCCCCCTTAGTATAGAGCCTCTTATATGTTCACCACTATTACACAAGTGAATCAAGCTTAGCCCTTCTCCTCTAAGCTATGAGAAAACTTTCTCTAACTCCTAACAATCACTGCCACAGTGATCAAGACATGTTTATCAAAAACAGTTTGATGAGATTACAACTCAACTAAACAAATTCAACTCAGTACTTTGATGAACTAAAGCACTAAGTTGGTACAACACTCACAAGAGGACTCACAAACAAAACCCTAAAATCAATATCTGAATCTCTGAATCCGTGCCCAGCTAGGGTTTACAAGTTCCTTTTATATAGACGTTCACTTGGGGCTTGGATCTTCAATGGGCTGAACGTCATAGAGTCCACTAACACACTTCTGGAAAGAATCTTCATGGAATCAAATCTTACCAGAATAAAATAACAGAACCAAGTAAAACAGAATTTGAGATAGACTTGGTCCATACGATATTAATCTTGTTACTTCAGCCAAGATTAAAACAAACACGCCTTCAGAAGATAAAACGCACAGCATAGGATAAAAACTTCTGAATCACCATACAGTTAGCAACCTCACAACAAGCTTGACTTTAACGACTGAACAAGCAACATATGTAATTCCACCATGTTGCTCCAGATGTTGGAACATATGGTTGCCCATCATGTTTTGAGCAAAATGCAGCCAATCAAAAGAACTACAATCTCCCCCTTTGGCAAATTTTTGCTAAAACATGATCAGACAGCCAAACAATGCTAAAAACAACAAACTCATCCATTTGCACACAACAGCACACAGCATATGATGAACGTACCACCCTACTGAACAACATCAAACTTAGTCTGAACAAAAACACTCAAGCAACAGTACTAACAAGCAACAGTACCATTCTCCCCCTTATTAGCAGAAATTGTCAAAGGGTGCAGAGAAACAACAAAAGTCAACAAAATAGTACAACCATATTGAAGAGATGAAGGAACAAGGGAACTAATCACTAGTAGTATCATCATCAGAAGTACCAACATCATCTTGAGCATGAGCAGCAGCATTGTCTTCAAGAGGCCTCTTGCCTTTAGTCAACTGCAGAATGAGAGTGTCCACATTCTTCTTCCTCAATGTACAACTAGTAATTGTGTCCTGAAGCATCTTAGACACAGCAATAAGCGCAGCAATTGGAGTCTCAGGAGTCTTCTGAGAGGAAGTACCCTCCCCCTGAGTCATCTCAGCCAAACCAGCAACATCAGAAACATGGGCACCAGCTAGCAGCCTGGAATCAATAGTGAGAAGACTAGCTTTCTGGCTAGGAACCTCATCATCAAGGAGAATTTGAGGATGTTGACTCAAAATAATCCCACAAATTAAACAAGGAAAACCAATAGGAAGCCTGACAGCAAAAGTTTCAGCATGCTTCATAGTTTGAGCAAAGACATATTCACCAAAATCAAACTGAGTTTGAGTTCCAACCAGATAAATTAATTTTGCCAAACCTGAAGAAACATCTGAGCTATGAGTGGTAGGAGCCCAATTTGCAGCACCAATGCGATTCAAGATAGCATACTTCACACTCAAATAAGTAGAAGACAGCAATCCTTTAGCAGGCCATACCATAGTCTGACCAGCCGTGAGTTCTTTAGTGATAGCACTCAATGACAGCTCTTCATTTCCTGTGGCAACAGTGCTCCTTCCCAAATACTGGTTAATGATCTCAGGTGAAAAATGGACACACTTACCACGCACAAAAACTTTCCTGAAATCAGGATGCCCAGAAACAGTGCAATTTGTAGTCACATTCACAATAAATTCTCTCACCAACTTGTCATAGCAGCCACCTATCTCAGTAACAGTTTTCAATAACCCAGCAGCCTCAAGAAGTTTCATAATTTCTTGACAATGCAGAATCTCACCAGTCAATTCCCTCTCTTGAGCAATCCTGCGCTGATAAACATACTTCCACTTACCAACACTCTCTTCAGAGTGAAAAGAAATGTTATCCAAAGGAGCAGCAGGCACATTTTCTGGAATTCGTTTCCCAATCTTGCGCTTCCGAGCAGCAGAACCAGTATCTGACTTATCCAACTCCTCAGTTGGAGTCTCATCAACAACAGGAGCAGCATTATCTTTGTGAACCTTTCTCTTGACATTCTGGACAACAGGAGTATCATCATCAAGAATAATGACCTTCTTGCTCTTCTTGTTCTCACTCAAACCCAAACCTAACTTCTTGCCAGAGGAACGCGTAGAGTACTTAGGAACAACAGTCATCTTTTGCCTTTTTGAAGCAACAGAAGCAGAAGCACCAAGGGTGTTGATCAACACCTCATCAGATTCTGAGTTTTCAATAACATCCTGAACATCCTCGACATGCATAGTTTTATCAACAGAGGGAGTAGAGATGGGAACCATTACCTCTTCCTCAAGATGATCAGAATCCTTGTTGCAATCAGTATCAACACCGTGGCTTGATTGGTTGTTGCTTGGTGATGGAACAATTGGATCTACATTTTCATGTAAAACTTCCTTGAGAGGAGTTTCCAACACTTCAGTGATACGAGAATCATCAACATCATCACCCGTACTTGGGTTGATCTCAGCCTCGGAATTCACTCTCTGAGTAGCCTCAGAGCCTCTCGTTACCATCTTCCTCTTCGCTTTGGACGCATCTGACTTGGATCGTGCCTTTTTCCCTTTCTTCTTGTGCGGATCAGATGATGGTTGAGAGATACCTTGAGCAATTGCGATTTCACTGGTATGAGGAGAGGATTTGGAAACCCTTGAAGATTTTGGGGTTTTGGATTTCAGACCTATTACCTTTACCCCGTAAGCATTCATCTCAGGAGTGAGTTTCTTGCTAGAATCTTGACTCATGGTGAAGAAAACACACAGAAGGAAACACGGGTCTTCAAGAAAAGAATGGACGGTTTTGGAGTGAGTTTCAGTGATTGGAAGTTGCACAGTGGAAGTTGCAGGAGAGATTATCAAGAAACAATGGAAATTCCTGATTAAGCGTGTCTCAGAAGTAATAACAAAATAGCCGTTGGCACACAAAAATCCCTTTAATTGCTATAATTCCTCAAATAAACAGATACCCAATAACTGCCTCAATTTTTCAAACTGTGTGGCATCCAGAGCTTTGGTAAAAATATCTGCTAACTGCTTCTCAGTTGAGACATGTTCCAGAGTAACAGTACCATCTTCAACCAACTCCCTGATGAAATGATGACGAATATCAATATGTTTTGTTCTGCTGTGCTGAATTGGATTTTTGGATATGTTGATAGCACTTAGATTGTCACAAAACAATGTCATAACATCTTGTTGCACATTATACTCCTTTAACATTTGTTTCATCCACATCAACTGAGTGCAACTGCTTCCAGCAGCTATATATTCAGCTTCTGCCGTAGAGAGAGAGACACAATTTTGCTTTTTACTGAACCAAGAAATTAGATTGCTTCCAAGAAAGAAACATCCACCTGATGTGCTCTTCCTATCATCAGCACTTCCAGCCCAATCCGCATCACAGTAACCTGTTAACACTGAATTAGTGTTGCGAGAGTACAAAATGCCATAATCACTTGTACCACTGATATACTTAATGATCCTTTTCACTTGAATGAGATGACTAGTCTTTGGTTCTGCTTGATACCTAGCACAGACTCCAACTGCAAAAGTAATATCTGGTCTGCTGGCAGTGAGATACAAAAGACTTCCAATCATGCTTCTATATAAACTAGGATCCACATCAGTACCTTTCCCATCCTTTGTAAGCTTGATATGAGTTGCAGCAGGAGTTCTTTTATGGCCAGCATTCTCAAGACCAAACTTCTTAACAATTCCCTTGGCATACTTACTTTGAGTGATGAATAAGGTATCTTCCATCTGTTTTACCTGAAGTCCCAGAAAGTAAGTTAATTCGCCTACAAGACTCATTTCAAACTCAGATTTCATTTGTTCAACAAATTGTTCCACCATATGGTTCGACATGCCACCAAACACGATGTCATCAACATAAATTTGAGCTACCATGAGTTCACTGCCATTTTTCTTAACAAACAAGGTTTTGTCAATGCCACCTTTGTCATAACCATTGTTGATCAGAAACTCTGTTAATCTTTCATACCAGGCTCTAGGTGCTTGTTTTAAGCCATACAGAGCCTTTTTCAATCTGTACACATGATCTGGAAAACTTGGATCTACAAACCCTTTAGGTTGTTCCACATAGACTTCTTCATCCAGGTAACCATTCAAGAATGCACTCTTGACGTCCATTTGATATAGTCTGAATTTTAGCAAACATGCTACTCCTAACAACAATCTGATAGATTCAAGACGAGCAACAGGAGCAAATGTTTCATCAAAGTCTACCCCTTCTATTTGAGAGTATCCCTGAGCAACTAGACGAGATTTGTTCCTTGTCACATTACCACTCTCATCAGACTTGTTCCTGAATATCCACTTAGTTCCCACAACATTTGCATCATCAGGTCTTGGAACCAATTCCCACACTTCATTTCTCTTGAACTGTCCCAGTTCCTCTTGCATGGATTGAATCCAGAACTCATCAGTCAGAGCTTCTTTGACATTCTTTGGTTCTATTTTTGATATGAAGCATGCATTAGAAACTAGATCCCTTGACCTTGTAATAACCCCATCATTCAGATCACCAATGATATTTTCTTTTGGATGTATCTTCTGAATTCTAATAGAGGGTTCTTTGGTAGCTAAAGGCAGTTGAGAGACAGTGTCTTCTTGTTCATTTTGGAATTGAATTGCTGGCTCATCT
Organism: Lotus japonicus; assembly: GCF_012489685.1. Classification (NCBI taxonomy): domain Eukaryota; kingdom Viridiplantae; phylum Streptophyta; class Magnoliopsida; order Fabales; family Fabaceae; genus Lotus; species Lotus japonicus. The sequence continues at coordinate 54,508,687 of NC_080042.1, read as the reverse complement.
GGTTCCCCATTAGTATACTCATACGGTAGATCATCTTCATCATGTGCTTGTTCCGTTCTCTCATTGGATGTATCATCAACAACAACATTAATGGATTCCATCATGACTCTCGTGCGGATATTATAAACTCTGTAAGCTCTGCTGTTTCCAGAATATCCCAGAAATATTCCAACTTCACTTTTAGGATCCAGTTTTCTCCTATGTTCTCTGTCAGTCAGAATGTAGCACTTGCTCCCAAAAACATGGAAATACTTCACTGTAGGTTTCTTTCCTTTCCATAGTTCATACTGAGTGACTGTGTCTCCTTGACGAATAATGACACGATTGTGAATGTAGCAGGCAGTGTTGATGGCTTCAGCCCAAAAATGATATGGTAGATTTTTTGCATGCAACATAGCTCTAGCAGATTCTTGCAATGTCCTGTTCTTCCTTTCAACCACTCCATTTTGCTGAGGAGTGATAGGAGCAGAGAATTCATGTTTGATTCCTTCAGATGAGCAGAACTCAGAGAATTGACCATTTTCAAATTCTTTTCCATGATCACTTCGTATTTTGACAATCCCACTCCCTTTTTCCCTTTGCACTTGGAGACATAGTTCTTTGAACACTTCAAAGGTGTCTGACTTCTCCTTCAGAAATTCTACCCAAGTGAACCTGGAAAAATCATCTACACAGACAAAGACGTACCTTTTTCCTCCCAGACTTTCCACTTGCATTGGCCCCATCAAATCCATGTGCAGTAGTTCAAGCACTTTTGATGTAGTCAGATGTTGTAACTTCTAGTGAGACATTTTGACCTGCTTCCCAATCTGACATTCACCACAAACCTTTCCTTCTTGGATGTTCAACTTTGGTATCCCTCTAACTACTTCCTCAGCAACAATCCTTTTCATACTCTTAAGATTCAGATGACCTAACTTTTGGTGCCAGATTCTAACTTCATCTTCTTTAGACATCAAACATCGAGCAGACAAAGATGTTGTTTCAGAGGTCCACATGTAGCAGTTGTCCTTTGATCTAGCTCCTCTCATCAGCACATCCTTGTTCTTATTTTTGACAACACACCCAGACTGTTTGAACACCACCTTCAAGCCTTGGTCACAAAGTTGACTTATGCTGATCAAGTTTGCAGTTAACCCTTCAACTAGCAAGACATCATCAAGGTTTGGAGATCCTGTGTCAGACAATTTTCCAATTCCTCTGATCTTTCCTTTGGCTCCATCCCCAAAAGTAACAAAGCTCTTAGCATGTGGTTTCACTTTCTCAAGATAACTTTTTACTCCTGTCATGTGTCTGGAACACCCACTATCAAAGTACCAGTCTTCTTTTGATGATGCGCGCAGAGAGGTGTGAGCAATGAGAGCAGTAACATTAACCCTAGGCTTCCACTTTCTTTTGTCTGAACTTTTCTTTTCATCTTCTCGTGATACACCTTGAAGCATAGGATATCCATACAGCTTGAAGCAATATGGTCTAATGTGACCAAATCTGCCACAGTAATGACATCTCCAAGTTGAATTTTGATAGTTCCTGACTTGAGCATACGAATGTGTAACCGATTGCTGGGGCCTGTGGTTCCACATTTTAACATTTGATTGCCTTCCAATCTGCACATGTTCCTTGGTCATGTTCTGACTTGCCTTGTTAACAGCACGATAATCAAATCCTATCCCAGTTTTATCACCTGCACTTTTTCCCACATCAAGAATTTCATCCAGAATATCAGTGCTTTTGCTCATCATGCGAATGGACTTGGTCATTCCTTCCATTTTTGAGTTCAATAAGGCAACTTCTTCAGTTAGCTTCTTCTTCTCAGCTTGAAGGTCAAGGACTTGCTTCTTTTGTTGCTGACCATAGATACATGCTTCTTTCCACTTAGTGTAGAGAAGTTTATAGGCTTCAGCAAGTTCCTCATCGGAGATTTCCTTGTCACTGTCTCCATCATCTGAATCACATCTAACCATGAATGATGTTACTTTGTTTGCTGTTACATCTTCACCTTCAGTATCAGATTCATCATCAGACCAAGTGGTGACCATTCCTTTCTTCTGTTTCTTTAAGTATGTGGCACATTCAGCCCTGATGTGGCCAAAACCCTCACATTCATGACATTGAACTCCTCGGCCATTTCCTGCCTTGTCTTCATCTTTCATTTTTCTTTGAAATTGCTGATTCTTGAAGTTGTCAGGTCGTTTGTCTTGCACATTTGGCCTTGATCGTTTATCCAGCCTCTTCAAAACCTTGTTGAATTTTCTTCCCAGAAAAGCAATGGCTTTAGATATGCTTTCATTAGTTTCATTGTCAGACATATCATCATCTAAATCTGTGCTTGAGACAAGAGCAATGCTTTTATTTCTTTTCTCAGGTCTATCATTCTGAGTCATTTCAAAAGTCATCAAAGATCCAATAAGCTCATCCACCTTGATACTGCTTATGTCTTGAGCTTCTTCAATAGCAGTTACTTTCATGTCGAACTTCTTGGGAAGAGATCTGAGAATCTTTCTCACAAGCTTCTCCTCTGACATTTGTTCCCCTAAAGCGAATGAGGAGTTTACCATATCACGCAGTCTCATATGAAAATCAGAAATGGTCTCATCTTCCTTCATCTTTAAGTTCTCAAACTGAGTTGTTAGAATTTGAAGCCTCGACATTCTAACTCTGGAAGTCCCCTCATGAGCAGTCTTGAGAATCTCCCAAGCATCCTTTGCCACAGTGCAAGTGTTGATCAATCGGAACATATTTTTATCCACTCCATTGAATATAGCATTCAGCGCTTTAGAGTTGCCCAACGCTTCCTCATCCTCTTCTTTATTCCATTCATCCTCAGGTTTCAATTCACCAACAGATGACCCTTCCTTGGGTATATTGACCGGATGTTTCCAACCTTTGACAATAGCCTTCCAGGTCTTGCTGTCAATTGATTTAAGAAACGCAATCATACGCGCCTTCCAGTAGTCGTAGTTGGTGCCATCCAGAATAGGTGGTCTATTCACAGAACCACCTTCCTTTGAGTTGTCCATTGGAACCGAATCAGTCTTCCCTGGAGCTCACCCAACCAGAACAGGGTGCCTGCTCTGATACCAATTGAAATTCGTATTCACCTAGGACATATGTGATACACAATGTTGCAACAATGTGTAGCACAACAAAACACAATCAGAGTATCAATAATAAACAAACAGTTAAAACACAAGGAGTTGTTAACCCAGTTCGGTGAACATCACCTACGTCTGGAGGATACCAATCCAGGAGTCAATTCACTATCAAATAATAGTTCTCAGGTCACATAAAAGTCCCTCCTATACCTAAGTACTCCCCCTTAGTATAGAGCCTCTTATATGTTCACCACTATTACACAAGTTAATCAAGCTTAGCCCTTCTCCTCTAAGCTATGAGAAAACTTTCTCTAACTCCTAACAATCACTGCCACAGTGATCAAGACATGTTTATCAAAAACAGTTTGATGAGATTACAACTCAACTAAACAAATTCAACTCAGTACTTTGATGAACTAAAGCACTAAGTTGGTACAACACTCACAAGAGGACTCACAAACAAAACCCTAAATCAATATCTGAATCTCTGAATCCGTGCCCAGCTAGGGTTTACAAGTTCCTTTTATATAGACGTTCACTTGGGGCTTGGATCTTCAATGGGCTGAACGTCATAGAGTCCACTAACACACTTCTGGAAAGAATCTTCATGGAATCAAATCTTACCAGAATAAAATAACAGAACCAAGTAAAACAGAATTTGAGATAGACTTGGTCCATACGATATTAATCTTGTTACTTCAGCCAAGATTAAAACAAACACGCCTTCAGAAGATAAAACGCACAGCATAGGATAAAAACTTCTGAATCACCATACAGTTAGCAACCTCACAACAAGCTTGACTTTAACGACTGAACAAGCAACATATGTAATTCCACCATGTTGCTCCAGATGTTGGAACATATGGTTGCCCATCATGTTTTGAGCAAAATGCAACCAATCAAAAGAACTACAATCTCCCCCTTTGGCAAATTTTTGCTAAAACATGATCAGACAGCCAAACAATGCTAAAAACAACAAACTCATCCATTTGCTTGAGGACTATCCAGTTAAGGGCGGGACTATCCAGTTACGTCAGAAAGTCGCGAAATCGCGATGGAAGCTAAAAAAAGCTGAAAAAAAGCTCGGAAAAAGGTAAAAACTTACATGGGTAAGCTTCTATTCTTGACTTGAGATCACCCAAAAGAGCTTGGGGGTGGAGGAGTGGAGGAGTGGAGGATTAAGAGGAGAGTGAGGAGGAGGGTGAGGAGGAAGAAGGAGATGGTGTGTGGGAAGTAAAAATTAAATATTACCTTTTTATGTTTTTTTTACTAAGGGCATTGTTGGAATTTTTAAAAAAGGAGATGGCGGACTTAGCAAAACAGGGCGGCGTAAATAGTCTCTGCCTAGATGATAAGAGAAGAGAGATAGAAATAAAAATAGGTTGAAATGAAGTGTATAAAAAAGAGGTGTGTATATATTATTATCCCGTGGGTTAGTGTATGTTAGGTTTAGTGATTTTTTCTTAAAAAAAAAAACCTATCTCACTTAACATTTAAACGGTGCGTTTCACATTTCTTGTTGTGTAAAATAAAATAAAATAGGATTAAGTTTAGTTGCATTTTTTATTCCACAATTATCGTGTTCGTGTGATATGTTTCTTTAATGTTTGACTCGTGTGATTTGGATTCCTAAATTTTTAATTTGTTTAGATCTTCTCTTAGAGACATATCCAATTGATAACGAAATTTTACGTAGTGCTTACTTTATGAGTTTGATCCAACTAGTATCACGCAAATCGGCAAATGTGTCATGCTGTTATTTTCTTTTAAAATTATATATTACTAAAATTAAATTAATTTAATCATTGGAATTAAATTAGTTCAAGAAGAGTGTCATCTTTACAAGCATTAGTGTTTGATGGCGGTTAGCGTAGGGTGTGGGAGGTGCTCCGTAGCAGTTGAGGATATCCTCCATTGTTTACGTGATTGTCCCCATTCAAAGGAAGTATGGAATCGACTGGGTTATGGCTCCTTTGGTGGTTTTTTTTCTCTTCTGACAGCTGGTCTTGGCTGTTAAGCATTATACAACAACCAAATGTTGAGAAGTTGATCTATATCTTGTGGTGGATTTGGAGATGGCGAAATAACATGGCTTTAGGTACTGAAACCTGGAATATTGAAGATGTGCTGCGCTTTATCCTGGGCGACTGGAATGACTCGATGCTTTCTTTGGATTTGCATGAAGTAACACCCACTGCGAGATCTTGGAAAGTTCCAGAAGCAGAGTGGGTGAAGCTCAATGTAGATGGTAGTTGCAACAGAGGTTTGGTGCATATTGTAACGCCTCGATTTTCAGGGTGTTACGGTAGCAACCTACTAAAATAAATATGCAATGTTTTCCAAAAGAATGTATAATCACGAGTATATTTTTTTCTTTTCAAATGTATTTCCAAAACATGTCATGCATACTCCCAACTACAAAGAGATTTACATCAAACCTTGAACAAGGCGAGTACCCGAAACCCCAAATATAAATTTCTAAAATCATTATGCGAGCTTAAACCAATAACGGTAAGCTCTCTAACCCAAGGCTCTAGCCCTACACCCGACTCTATTCTTCGAGTCATCCACAGTTCTTCAAGTCCTCATCTCCACTCGCACAAAGTTTAAGCGAAGATTCTCCATCGCCTAATAGCGTTAAGCGCCCAAACAACAAGTAGCAAACAAAAAGGATTAACTCCATGCAATTACCACATATAAAAGGGAAAAACATGCTATCAAAGTTTAAGTGCGTAACATGGTACATAAGCTAGCAACTTAATTCAAGATAGATAACGACATATATCCAACAACCTAAATTTAATTCAGATATCAACAACATAGATTTAAATCAGATATCGGCAAAATCAACAACATAAAATCAAATCAGATATCCACAACCTCAACAATATAAAATCAAATCATATGACAATAACCTCAAATCAGATATCAACAACCTTAAAAATATAACATCAAATCAGATATCAACAAGTTCAACCATATACATCAAATTATATATCAACAATCATCAATAATATAACATCAAATCAGATATCAATAATCCTCAACAATATAACATCAAATCAGATATCGACAATCCTCAACAATATCAATCAAACAATAATGTCTCGCAAGACGTGATAGTCCTGTGAAAATATCCACTCCACTGTCACTAAGTAACGCCTCGAAGGACGGGATAGTCATGTGAAAATATCCACTCCACTACCACTTGATAACACCCCGAAAGACGAGACAATCCTGTGGGACAAACCCACCTCATCGCCACTTTAAGCAAACCAAAACATCTCATCCAACTCAGTGGTCACTCAAACAACAATCTCAAATCAAATAATCGAATCAACATAATCACATGTTATTCATATTATCAACAAACATACGTCTCATCAAAATGCATACTAACTCAGCTCACTATTTCAACATAACAACAATCAAGATATCAACAATAACCATGTCTTATCCACTAGAAAGCAGTAATGACAGAAACCAGTAAACGGCCGAAGCCTCTCAGAAAACGGAGACACACGTCTCAATAAGTTCACTCGGCCGAAGCCTTTAGAAATCATTTGGCACAAGCCTCAGAAACAGTCAATATAAGCAAGCATACAACATTGCAAGCATAATAATCATAATCCAATGCCAATCAATATAAACATCTTCATCTCAAACGCAGGCAGTGCGATAAAAGCAGGCAGGACTCAAAGACGCGCTAAAACCGAGTAACCCTTACCTTAGCCAATTTCATGCTTAAACTGCAACTCCAATCCAATCACACCCTTGTTTTCCCGTGTCGGCTCGCTTCTTTTTTTGTCCTTTGGCTTCGTCGCCAAGCGCTTCCGTTATTCGTACCCTTCATAAGTACACATAACGTAATTACTAATTGAGCTACCTACTTCCCGAGTCTAGAGCTACGACCTCAAGCAATTGACTCGAAGAAAACACAAGTTAAACTTAATCTCCGTAATGATTAAAAACCATTAGGATCATACTAGGAAGTCAAGACAAGTTGTCATAATGACACCAACCACTAACACAATTTACGATGCTTCAAAAGCTTTTGACTTAGAAAATCAACTTAAGGAGATAATAACAAAACTCTTATTCCCTAACATTCCAAAAACTTGTTCGACTTTCAAAACCTTTCGCATTCGATTTTGAACAAATACCCGTGTGTAAAACACAAATGTTCTTTATTTTCATAGACGAATAAACAACGTACGTAAGTAAAGTACAAAAGAGGTTTTCCTACTCTAAAGCATTGTAATATCATTTTAAAATAGAAGATGTTCTCATCTATTTTCCAAAGCAACTCTTTAAACTTGAAATAACTAATTATGTCAAACGATTATAAATTGTACAGCGACTTTGGCTAATTTTTAAATATGTCAAATGCACTCCGAAAAATCTAATATATTTATCATGGTTTTGTCTACATGTTTTGTAAATACCTATAAATTTTCAAGTCTAAATTCGAAGTACAAAATTCAGGAAAAATAAAATACTAACAACAAATCGTGAGAAACGGGACAGCTTAACCTGTGCTCACTAAAATGCGCATAACTGAGCTACATGAGTCGGAACGACATGAAACCAGCGGCAAACGTTTTCTAACGAAAAGATCTACAATTCTTATGAAGAAAACTTCTTCAAATTAGTTTGTTAACACAGCTTAAGAACGAGTTCAAGAGTTCGTAAATTCTACTAAATTTCCATTCTGAAAACCTAACCATTGTACTTTAATTCATCCATGTTCATAAATCACAAAAGGGCTAAAGTACAAGCTTCCTATAACAATTACAGTAGCACCATGATACATTTTCTAAAATTGAATCCTAATTTCTATTTTCCCCAAATCAGAAATCATATAACCTAAGACTATCATTTGACAAAAACATACACTAAGCACATTGGGTTCTTTCTCCTTCTACCTCAATTTCCTAAGGCTGTGGGGCTGAGTTGAACTCATCTTTCATCTTTGGCAGTAGCTTCCCCTTCCTCTGGAGACCAATAAAACTGAACAGCAATGGCATGATACTTAGAAGTTGCACAGGAGGAAAAATAGGGTTTTGAAAAGGGCAATTCAGAAATTGGAGGGAATGAGAGTTCCTTACCAAAAATTGACCATCAATTCGGCCAGAGGAGGGAAAGAGCTTCACGGTTATGAACTGAGTAAGTCCTCCGGCGAAGGTTGCCGGAGAAGACGGTGGTTGGCGGCGGCTGGCGGCGGCTTCCAGCGAAGGTCGTTGGAATTGGAAATTTCTTTAGGGGTTTTGCAGCGTACGGCGAGGGGAGTTCCATGGTGTGGTTGGTTTTTCCAAAAAATCAGTGGTTCGCCAGAGATCGGGCTTTGAAGGTGCGTCTAGGGTTTCATTTTTCTCCTCTGTTCTCTGTTGTTTCTCATCATGTTGGTGATGATGGTGCTCGCAGGAGTGAAGGAGGTGGCGGCGTCACCGTGGCTGCTGGCGGTGGTGGCTAGCTTGGGTGATGCCATGGTGGTTTGCACATGGAAGGAGAAGAAGAGAAAGATCAGGACATGAACGGTGGTGATGGTGTAGCCTCTGGAAGGAGAGTGACCAGGCGGTGGTGGTTGTCACCAGGAGGAGAAGAAGGTGCTGGTAGTGTTGCAACCTTAGGGAAAATAATCAGAAGAAGAAGAAAATGGGTCTTGGAGAGGAAGAGAGAAAGAGTCGAGAGGTTGAGGGAGAGCGTGAGTGAGAGAGTGAATGTAAGGCCCTAAGTTCAACTTGGAACAAATTTTGTGGAAGTTTGAATAAAATTGAAGTTTTTGGCTATGTTTGATAACTGGCAGATTAGAACTGTCAACTTGTGTGAATTTTTAGAGGGTCTTAACGACTTCATTTGGGAAAACTTCCTTCATGATAGTTGTAGCCCTTCAAGTCTAGAAAATTCTCCAAGTGGTTTCGCGTCGATCCGATATCTGTAGCTCCAGATATCCCCGTTTTAGTGAACGCAGTTCCGGCTGTACAGTGCCAGCAGAATTATTGCATTGTTTTTCTTCTAAGTCCGTATTTAATTATGAATTTACCTTTGAGGGCTTAGGTTTTAGTAAGTTTCAGGTCTGATTAGGTAATTAGACTGGTGGGTTAAGGTTGGACTTGGGTCGGGCTTGTGGAAAAACAAAACCCTAGCCCAAGTGATGGAGGGTGGGGCGCGAGCTGCTTAGGGTTTGGAGGGGGGGGGGGAAAAGAATTCTTTTCTCATTCTGTTCTGAAAACAGAAGTTGGATACCTCTTACGTGAAAAACTCAGGAGAGAAAAGAGTGAGAGAGCCTTCCTTTGCACCCTTGAACCGCCGCCGCTCCTAGCCTTGCCACCACCGTCGGACCGTGCGCGAGAGAGAGAGGACCGTGCGCGAGAGAGAGAGAGCTGTTTGGGAGAGAGGGAGACTTGGACAGCAAGGAAAGCTATTTCAACCTTCATTATTCTCCTCTTTTTCCAGACCAAAACCCAAGGTAAGGGCTGGTCTTAGGATCTTTTGGGTAGGATAAGGTCATAACATGAGCTTTCTTGAAAAATTGTGATTCTTGCTATGCGATTTCATGAGGTTAGGGCTGAGTGTTTTTGTTTCTGCGTTTTATGCAGTGAAATTCATGCTTCCAAAGCCTTGTTTGACATGTTTCTACTGTCCAATGTTTCTATGACACGATCACATGCTTACTTGCTAATTTTGGTTCATGGAATGTGTGTTCCTAACATGATCAATGTGAAAACTTGAGTTCTGGAATTTCTGGGAGAATATGAAGGTGTTTGGGGACTATATTATGCTTGTGAATATGAAAAGGAAGAAAGAAAAAAAATTTTGCAAAACCCTAAGGTCTAAAACTTGGCTTGGCCGAACCCAATTTAGGGGTATTGGACCACTTTTTCTTCCGTTTTCATGTTCATATCGTATGAGTTCTCGTTGGGACAATTTATGGTAAATTATGATGCATGAAATTGTGGATTTAAATCCTTGTTGAGGTCTTGATGTCATGAAAATTTGTATGCATGCTTGCAAAATTTGCTAAGTGAAGTACTTGCCATAACTTGATGTTTGTGTGATGATGAAAGCTGAAATCTTGTATGACTAATGTGTTGTTTGGGCTGTACTTGGACACATGTGATCAAAGGGAAGGAAAAGAAATGTTTTTGAAAACCCTAAGGGCTTCCTTTAGGTTCGGCCGAACCCTACTTTTGGGGGTTCGGTAAATTCTTTTCTACCGTTTGATGCACAAGTCTTAAGATACATCACTTGATGATCTTTCTACGATTCAAGTTGTGATTATTGGTAACAAGGGTCGCTCACCTAGCTGTAATTCCCTTGTTATCGTGAATGGTGCTATTTAATGTGTGCGGTTAAGCTAAAGACTTAGGGTGACTGACTTAGAGCCTTAAGAACAAAGAGAAAAAGAACTAATATTGTTGTGACTCGCTTCCAAGTGAAATTAATTAATTTACGGACATAGGTCGGGTAGACTATGGTCCATGAGAACGATGGGCTTGCACGCGAGGGAGATTTTGGGTCGACTGCGGTCACCCGTGATTTTTGTGGATCATTGCGGCTCCACGTGTTTGGTTGACAGCGGTCACCGTGATTTTTGTGGATCATTGCGGCTCCACGTGTTTGGTTGACTGCGGTCACCGTGATTACCGTGCCTCTGCGGAAGCACGAAGATGGCCATGGAAGTGTTTGGCGGGTTGTGCGAAGTGAGGAATCGTTAGGTGACTAACTAACATCTAAAACTTTAAAGAGAAAGAGAATTATTTCGATAGCGGATGATGTTCATTTATATCCACTGTACTGTATGTTCTTGTTGTTTTCCTTTTAGACCTGACCCTTGCTTGTTTGCTATGTGTTTACTTGGGGGCGGGTAGATGGTGCTGACTTCACAGTCGTCAGTCCACATTCTGGAGCTGAAACTCCTCAATGAGGAGGAAGACCGAGCCTGGATGGCCGACACGTCCGGGATTCGGAGGATTTATGTCGGCGGCACGGAGTTGACGAGTTATGACGTGTATGGAGGGGTGATGGAGGTCCAGCGCGTACATGGAGGAACCATTCTACGCACCTCCACGATTTCAGATTCCCCAGGATGATGGTTCGAGGGTCTCTTCTGTGGAGCTCGACCCATCTGAAGAAGTAGTGTCCAAGCCTCAAGCGCCGGCCAAGGAGCAGCGGAATGGGTGGCTTGAGGGTTCTGATGGAGACCCTGCCAATCCAGAAGGGAGGGACGCCAAGAAGAGAGTTGAGGGTATCCTTGGGGCGGAGTGAGCTTCGTGCCGAGATATTTTATTTACTTTTTATCAACTCAGTTTTGTAACGGTTGGGGATATTTGAGTACCCTTAATTTTGAATAATTGGCCTCGCATGGGCGAGTGTCTCATTTTGCTATTTTATTTCATTTCCGGTTCAAACAGTTTATCTTCTGCTAATAGAACCCACGTTTCATTTCATTCTTCGCCCATGATTTATTTATTACGATCAATTGGAGTACAAAGGAGGTTTAACATTCGAGGTTTTCGTAATAATGAATGGTTTGTCATTAATTAAGAATAATTAATTGAACGACGAAAATTCTTTGTGAAAATGGATATCCGGTTTTCCGTGACGCACGAGAAATCGGGGCGTTACATCGTGGTATCAGAGCTCCGGTTGAGAAACCAGAGCACTAAGGGTTTTGGGATTACGAGTTTCCGAACTCGTTGATGTTTTTGTTTTGATAAAGATGCTTTCAAAGTTCCGCGGTGAGGTTGGGTAGACTTGTGTGCTAAGATGGTTGTTTGATTGAGATTGTCTGAAGTTAGTACCATTGTCGTGGTACTTGGGGTAAGGTAGCTTAATTTTACTGTTGAAAGTTAATTGATATTGTGGGCACTGACGTTAGCTTGTGGTTCTATTTCAAGCAGGATGCCTCCAAGACAGGACCCCACTAACGCTCAGTTGGCCCAGGCTATGGCCCAGCTGGCGCAGGTCGTCGCCCAGCAAGTCGTCGTTACTACTGCCCAGACTGCAGCCCAGGCTCAGCGAGAGGCAGAAGAGAATAATAGGAGAGCAGAGGAGGAAGCTCGAAGAGCTCAGCGAGCCGAGAGGGAATTGGCTCAAGATCAGATTCGCATGAGAACAGACTTCAACCGGCACGCACCGCCCAAGTTCCAAGGAGAAGCTGAACCCGAAAAGGCTGATCTATGGGTTCAGGAGATGGAGAAGATCTTTGAGGCACTCCATACCCCGGATGCCGAGAAGGTCAACTTGGCCACTTTTATGCTGAAGGGTGATGCTGAGTATTGGTGGCGTAGTGCCAGACAGCTGATGATGGCCAACCATGAGGTCATCACTTGGGAGTCCTTCAGAAAGGCTTTCATGGATAAGTACTTCCCGGAAACAGCAAGGGAAGAAATGGAGAACAGGTTCCTCAGCTTGAGGCAAGGACCTACCTCTGTGGGAGAGTATGCTGCACGTTTGGAAGCCCTATCCAAACACTTTCGATTCTTCCAGAACCAGGTAGATGAGGCTTACCTATGCAACAGGTTCATGCGAGGGTTGAGGAATGAGATTGAGAAGGCTGTGAGGCCTTTGGGAATCAGGGTCTACCAACAGCTAGTGGAGAAGGCCCGTGAAGTCGAGGCTATGGAAAACAGGCAGAGAGGCCGCCCAGAGAACGGAGGATCAGTACGCCCGGGACAGAATCAACCGGGAAGATTCAATGGACAGAGACCAGTGGGGAAGTTCGATAAGGGCAAGGCGCCAATGAGAAAGCCTTACCAGCGCCCAGCTGCCCAAGTGCCAAATGTTGTGAGGGGAGCAGCCCCTGTTTCAAAGGAAGATGTGACCTGCTACAAGTGCAATGAGAAAGGACACTATGCTAATGAATGTGGCAAGGAGATTGTATGCTGGAGATGCCGAAAACCAGGACATGTGGAGAGAAATTGCCCGAGTGCTGCTAAAGCTGAGCCAGTGCTGAATACCGCCAGAGGGAGACGACCATCTGCTCCAGGTCGTGTCTTTGCTATTTTTGGCGAACAGGCCGCTGTTACTGATGACCTTATCCAGGGTACGTGTCTTATTGCTGGGACATCACTAATGGTTTTATTTGATTCGGGTGCCACGCACTCATTCATTGCTGTGGACTGTGTGGAGAGGTTAGGGTTACTGACTGCTGACCTACCCTTCGATCTGGTGGTGACAACCCTTGCCGCTGATCGACTAGTTACACGCACGGCATGCTTGCAATGTCCGTTGGTTTACGAGGATCGGAAGTTCTTTGCGAACCTCGTCTGTTTAGGGCTCAAAGAACTGGATGTGATCTTGGGAATGGATTGGTTAGCGCAATATCACGTGCTCTTAGATTGTGCTAACAAGGCGGTAGTATTCCCAGATCCCGGTGTTACGGATTACTTAAACTCGTACAACTTGGGGAAGGGTTCACCGGCGTATGTGAACTCTATCGTTGCCGAAGCGAAACATGATGGTGATGTGCGCAATATCTTGGTGGTACAGGAGTATGTCGATGTGTTTCCCGAAGATGTACCCGGTTTGCCACCAGTCAGAGAGACGGAGTTCTCTATTGACATTGTGCCCGGTACTGGACCAATATCGATGGCACCTTATCGTATGGCCCCAGCGGAGTTGGTAGAGTTGGCAAAGCAATTGGATGATCTCTCCTCAAAGGGATTCATTCGACCTAGCGTATCGCCATGGGGTGCACCTGTGCTATTGGTAAAGAAGAAGGATGGGAAGTCCAGATTGTGTGTGGATTACCGGCAGCTGAATAAGGTGACAGTGAAGAACCGTTATCCGATGCCTCGGATAGACGACTTGATGGATCAACTTAGAGGAGCGGTGATCTTCTCGAAGGTAGACCTTAAGTCGGGATACCATCAGATCCGAGTCAAGGAATCGGACATCCAGAAGACCGCATTCAGGACCCGATACGGGCATTATGAATATCTTGTGATGCCGTTTGGGGTTACTAATGCACCCGCAGTGTTTATGGACTACATGAACAGAGTGTTCAGGCCATTCCTGGACAAGTTCGTGGTCGTGTTCATTGATGATATTTTGATTTACTCGAAGAGTAAGGAAGAACACGAAGAGCATTTGCGTCAAGTGCTAGGAGTATTGCGGGAGAAGGAGCTATATGCTAACGGCTCGAAGTGTGAATTCTGGATGGAAGAGGTGAAGTTCCTAGGTCATGTCATATCAAGTCAGGGTGTGGCTGTTGACCCTAGCAAGATCGAGACGATTCTGTCATGGGAGCAACCAAAGACAGCAAGCGACATCAGAAGTTTTGTCGGGCTTGCAGGCTACTATAGGCGATTCGTCAAAGATTACGCAAAGTTGACTTCGCCGTTGACCCAGTTGACAAAGAAGAATCAACCGTTTGCGTGGACGGAGAAGTGTGAGGCTAGTTTCCAGGAGTTGAAGAAGCGGCTGACCACCGCACCCATACTAGCTTTACCTAAGGAAGGAGAACCTTATGACGTGTATTGTGATGCGTCGCACAATGGTTTGGGGTGTGTAATGATGCAAGATAAGAAAGCAATTGCTTATGCTTCAAGGCAATTGAAGACTCATGAGAAGAACTACCCTACACATGACTTGGAGTTGGCTGCCATAGTTTATGCTCTCAAGATTTGGAGACACTATCTCTATGGCAGTACGTTCACGATCTATAGCGATCATAAGAGTTTAAAGTACTTATTTGATCAGAAGGATCTGAACATGAGGCAGCGGAGGTGGATGGAATTCCTTCAGGACTATGAGTTCACTCTACAGTACCACCCGGGGAAAAGCAATGTCGTAGCCGACGCTCTCAGCCGGAAGGCTATACATGTGTCCTCAATGATGGTCAAGGAGTTAGAACTGTTGGAGGCTTTCCGAGATCTGAGCTTGGACGTTAAGCTTGCACCAGGAAGGCTGAGTTTCGGAATGGTGACGGTGTCAAGTGGACTTTTGGAAGAGATCAAGTCTAGACAAGAGACTGATGAAGGGATAGCTGAGTGGCGAGACCGTGTGACTCAGGGAAAGGCACCAGAGTTCTCTATTGGGAATGACAATATTCTGCGATGCAAGGGACAGATATGTGTGCCTGACGATGCAGAGATGAGAAGATTGATCCTGGATGAAGGACACAAGAGTAGACTGAGTATCCATCCCGGAATGAACAAGATGTATCAGGACTTGAAACTTCACTTCTGGTGGCCTGGGATGAAGAAGCAGGTTGCTGAGTATGTTTCTACTTGCCTGACATGTCAGAAGGCGAAGGTAGAGCATAAGAAGCCCGCAGGGAAGCTGCAACCACTAGATGTCCCAGAGTGGAAGTGGGACAGTATTTCTATGGACTTCGTGACGGCGTTACCTTTAACTCGGAGGAAGTTCGATGCAATTTGGGTTGTTGTTGATCGTTTGACAAAGACCGCTCATTTTATCCCGATCAACCTGAAGTACAAGGTGGAGAAATTGGCGGAGATTTATGTGGCTGAGGTTGTGCGTCTACATGGTGTACCGACCAGCATCGTGTCAGACAGAGATCCGAGGTTTACCTCTCACTTTTGGGGAGCCTTGCAGCAGGCCCTCGGAACTAAGTTGAGGTTGAGCTTTGCCTATCATCCCCAAACCGATGGGCAGACAGAGAGGACAATCCAGTCGCTGGAAGATTTGCTACGGGCCTGTGTGTTGGATCACACGGGCAGTTGGGATGAGATGCTGCCATTGATCGAATTCACTTACAACAATAGTTTCCATGCGAGCATCGGCATGGCACCTTACGAAGCTTTATACGGTCGGAGGTGTCGTACGCCCTTATGCTGGCATCAAGATGGAGAAAATTTGGTGATTGGCCCGGATTTGGTGCAACAGACCACCGAGGAAGTCAGGAGAATTCAGGAAAAGATGAGAACCGCGCAGAGTCGCCAAAAGAGTTACGCCGACAACCGACGAAAGGAGTTGGAATTTCAGGCCGGAGACCATGTCTTCTTGCGGGTTACCCCGATGACAGGTGTCGGAAGGGTAATCAAGTCCAAGAAGCTTACTCCGAAGTTTATTGGGCCGTACCAGATCACGGAGCGAGTTGGACCGGTGGCGTACAGGATCGCCCTACCACCGTTTCTATCCAACATCCATGACGTTCTTCATGTGTCGCAGTTGCGAAAGTACATGGCAGATGATTCGCATGTGATTACGCCAGACGACATACAGCTGAGAGATGATCTGACAATGGAGGTGCCGCCCATCAAGATCGTCGACTGAAGTGTAAGGCGCTTAAGAAACAAGGAAGTGCCTTTAGTGAAGGTCGTGTGGAACCAAGAGACTGGTGACGCGACCTGGGAGTTAGAGGATAAGATGCGGGAATCACACCCCGATTTATTTGTAAACCCTTAAGTTTCGAGGGCGAAACTATTTTAAGGGGGGTGGTATTGTAAGGCCCTAAGTTCAACTTGGAACAAATTTTGTGGAAGTTTGAATAAAATTGAAGTTTTTGGCTATGTTTGATAACTGGCAGATTAGAACTGTCAACTTGTGTGAATTTTTAGATGGTCTTAACGACTTCATTTGGGACAACTTCCTTCATGAGAGTTGTAGCCCTTCAAGTCTATAAAATTCTCCAAGTGGTTTCGCGTCGATCCGATATCTGTAGCTCCAGATATCCCCGTTTTAGTGAACGCAGTTCCGGCTGTACAGTGCCAGCAGAATTATTGCATTGTTTTTCTTCTAAGTCCGTATTTAATTATGAATTTACCTTTGAGGGCTTAGGTTTTAGTAAGTTTCAGGTCTGATTAGGTAATTAGACTGGTGGGTTAAGGTTGGACTTGGGTCGGGCTTGTGGAAAAACAAAACCCTAGCCCAAGTGATGGAGGGTGGGGCGCGAGCTGCTTAGGGTTTGGAGGGGGGGAAAAAGAATTCTTTTCTCATTCTGTTCTGAAAACAGAAGTTGGATACCTCTTACGTGAAAAACTCAGGAGAGAAAAGAGTGAGAGAGCCTTCCTTTGCACCCTTGAACCGCCGCCGCTCCTAGCCTTGCCACCACCGTCGGACCGTGCGCGAGAGAGAGAGGACCGTGCGCGAGAGAGAGAGCTGTTTGGGAGAGAGGGAGACTTGGACAGCAAGGAAAGCTATTTCAACCTTCATTATTCTCCTCTTTTTCCAGACCAAAACCCAAGGTAAGGGCTGGTCTTAGGATCTTTTGGGTAGGATAAGGTCATAACATGAGCTTTCTTGAAAAATTGTGATTCTTGCTATGCGATTTCATGAGGTTAGGCTGAGTGTTTTTGTTTCTGCGTTTTATGCAGTGAAATTCATGCTTCCAAAGCCTTGTTTGACATGTTTCTACTGTCCAATGTTTCTATGACACGATCACATGCTTACTTGCTAATTTTGGTTCATGGAATGTGTGTTCCTAACATGATCAATGTGAAAACTTGAGTTCTGGAATTTCTGGGAGAATATGATGGTGTTTGGGGACTATATTATGCTTGTGAATATGAAAAGGAAGAAAGAAAAAAAAATTTGCAAAACCCTAAGGTCTAAAACTTGGCTTGGCCGAACCCAATTTAGGGGTATTGGACCACTTTTTCTTCCGTTTTCATGTTCATATCGTATGAGTTCTCGTTGGGACATTTATGGTAAATTATGATGCATGAAATTGTGGATTTAAATCCTTGTGGAGGTCTTGATGTTATGAAATTTGTATGCATGCTTGCAAAATTTGCTAAGTGAAGTACTTGCCATAACTTGATGTTTGTGTGATGATGAAAGCTGAAATCTTGTATGACTAATGTGTTGTTTGGGCTGTACTTGGACACATGTGATCAAAGGGAAGGAAAAGAAATGTTTTTGGAAAACCCTAAGGGCTTCCTTTAGGTTCGGCCGAACCCTACTTTTGGGGGTTCGGTAAATTCTTTTCTACCGTTTGATGCACAAGTCTTAAGATACATCATTGATGATCTTTCTACGATTCAAGTTGTGATTATTGGTAACAAGGGTCGCTCACCTAGCTGTAATTCCCTTGTTATCGTGAATGGTGCTATTTAATGTGTGCGGTTAAGCTAAAGACTTAGGGTGACTGACTTAGAGCCTTAAGAACAAAGAGAAAAA